>NC_136794.1:50732907-51037907 GCF_951216825.1 Electrona antarctica
GGAACGAGACGTAGTCGAGTTCCGCAAGCATCACTGAAGTGGCAATAATCACGTTAAACCACACCCTCGATTGTAATGTTGCAATTATACAACAGTTACCCTTAAAACTAAGAACATCGCTGAAAAAAACACATTTGTTTAATGACAGATGTAGTCACTACGACCACAAAATTCCAACAAACAAGCTAGCCTAGCCTAGTTTGCTGCGCTCTGGGAAAACAGAGCAGCTGAATTCTTTGTTTTGGTTAGGTGCTCGTTTGAACCACGGCTAGAAGGCTGTTTCAACCAATCAGATTGCTTCCTCGAAACGACCTGTTTAAACCACGTGCAAACCACAGCCTTGCGTCGTAGCTTATTATCGTTTCATTTGACGGTGAGGCGGACGGCCCCTCGACGGCCCTGTGAGGCGGACGGCCCTGTGAGGCGGACGGCCCTGGACGGCCCTGGACGGCCCTGTGAGGCGGACGGCCCTGTGAGGCGGACGGCCCTGTGAGGCGGACGGCCCTGTGAGGCGGACGGCCCTCGACGGCCCTCGAGTTGACTGATGTTGTCACTAGCGGTTTACCTTGTGTTGATTTTGTGTTGACAAATACTAGCTATGACAAAAAAAAAATCGTCGACTACCTTTTGTCAGTCACTGATGAAAACTAAATGGAAACTAAATGGAAACTAAGCTATGATAAAAACTAGACTAAAATGTTAGGAAGGGACTAGTGCACAAGAGATCCAGTAGAAGTAATTTTACACTTGGTTGCATGCTGAAAATATAGCCTATATATGACTAAAACTGAAATCAAAATGTCAAGCTGTTCAAATCAAGGCTGGTACCTTCGGTCCTGGCCCGCTCCTCTCGGGCGGCGGTCCTCATTGGGTGTCGGTCCGCGCTGCCCTGGCTGTAGCAGCGGGTGAACGGCACCGGGGACAGCCCGCCCATGGCGATGTCGTCCGCCTGGACGCGCTGCTCCGGGATGGGCGAGAAGTCGCCTGAGGAGTGGGAGTGTGCGGACTGCATGGAGGATGAGAACGAATCGCCACCCCGCCGCCTTTTAGAAAAACAACAGGGCAACAGATCATTTACAATAACGGATTTCAAATACTCGATGTTCAGATAATAATGATGAAACAAACGGTACTTTTTGTCATAATCACAACAATCTGTTGGAACTACTCCAGAACTACTCTGCCAGGGCTGGGAGGAACGCTTCTATCTATAAACAATAAATGTGTTTTATAAATGTTTGGCGTGGGTCAAACATTTTTGTTTTTAAAGATTTAAACAATACAAATATTGTACGGGGTTCTATCTATGGCACAAAAATGATCTCAAAGACCCCACTTTGAGATCCACTAATCTAGACAACAGTATCGGTTTCTTTTTTTCATATCTTTAATGAGAATCACTAGTCTAGATTATGATAAAGTATAATCTAGTAAATATCAGAAGTATGATCTATAATATCAGAAGTGTGATCTAGTAAATATCAGAAGTATGAGTAAATATCAGAAGTATGATCTAAGTATCAGAAGTTGTCTCTAGCTCTAGTAGCCTATGCCTTCTATGGCATCGGCAGCTCCCGGCAGGATCTGCCGGGAGAATCTAGACGCAGTTGCGCGATATGAGACTAATTAATTAGAGCGACAGAGAGAGAAAGGAGTGTGTGTGTGTACGGGTGTGCGTCAATTTAATTGAAGTGGACTCGGACCCAGACTTTTTTTCCTCCCTGGAAATAAAAAATGTCTGGGTTTCCGAGGCTACTTCTCTAGTAGCCCTACCTTCATCGGTGGCGATCCTCCGTTCCTCCTCTTGCTCCGGGCGATCTCGGCGAAGGAGGTGACCCGGGGCGGGGGGGCGGGGTGAGCGGCCGGGGGCGCCGCGTCCTCCCCCCCGCACCCCCCCTCGCTGAGGCGCACGGGGCAGCTGTGCATGCGCTCCAGGGAGCCCAGGCGAGGCCCGCCGCCGCCCGCCGCCGCGTCCAGGCTGCGGTCGTAGCTGCGGGAACGGGGCGGCCCTGAGGAGGAGGAGGCCCCGCCCCCGATGACGGCCCGGCCAACCACGGGAGGGGAGATGTTGACGTACACCTGGCCTTCCATGACGGCGTCGACGCGGCTCTCATTCTCCTGCTTCTCCTCGTCCTCCTCTTCGTCTCCGTCTCTCTGAATGGACGGAATGATGTCACCGTTACTGCATGATGTCACCGTTACTGCATGATGTCACCATTACTGCATGATGTCACCATTACTGCATGATGTCACCATTACTGCACGTCCCGTTCAGAGTAGGGATGTCCCGATACCCTTTTTTCGTTCCCGATCCGATCCCGATACCACAATTTCTGTGTTAGCCGATACCAAATACCGATACCAGAGAATAATATTTATAATAATAATAAAAAACAAAACATTACTTGTTTTATCTCCTCACTCAAATGTGCAGTTTGGGCAACTCGAAAGCAAACTCCACAAGCCCCAACATTTTATTTACCTGCCATAGTGTCGACCCCTTACCCCTGTGTGGGATCGGTGGTTAGACTGGCATATTCACCAATACCAATATGACCCGATATCCTAAATAAGGGCCGATACCGATACTTTTCCGAATCTGATACAGTATCGGGACATCTCTAGTTCAGAGTAATCTAGTTCCAATGTTTGGAACTATAGCCCATAGTGCCCCGCTTGGGGTGGTTCAGTCTGGGCCAAAATTTCTGCGAAAATGTCCGGGACTAATTTTAGTCTCAGTCCAGCCCTGCGTTTGTCCGAACTACAATACCGATGAGGCAGTGAATCTATATTGTCCAATCCTGCTTCAAATACATTTTAATTTTAATTACATACGTTTGGGATTGTAATTTCAAAGACTTAACAATGATGTGTGGTTTCTCAAGGCGTTATTTAGTATGCATCTGATATTAGTGTTCTATAGCTTTACATCATGATATTAGTGTTCTATAGCTTTACATCATATTGATATTAGTGTTCTATAACTTTACATCATGATATTAGTGTTCTATAGCTTTACATCATGATATTAGTGTTCTATAGCTTTACATCATGATATTAGTGTTCTATAGCTTTACATCATGATATTAGTGTTCTATAGCTTTACATCATGATATTAGTGTTCTATAGCTTTACATCATGATATTAGTGTTCTATAGCTTTACATCATGATATTAGTGTTCTATAGCTTTACATCATGCCTAGAATAATTCTTAGACATCCTTAGAGTTCTCCGATAACGCCAGACAGTATGAATTTGCTCCTCTAAATAGAGACACACTATACTACACACAAGATGCTTGTGGCACGCACGCACGCACCAAGGTTATAATAGTTTAGGATTTTTCATTATAGTAACATAAAGCTTAAAACACCAAAAGGAGGTTCCCCCGACCAGAATGGGTTAATGTACAGGTCTCCCAAGTGGTGGCCTGGGGTCCACCTATGCTTTCTAAGGCATCGGCAGCTCCCGGCAGGATCCGCCGGGAGAAACTAGACGCAGCTGCGCGACATGAGACTAATTAATTCGAGCGACAGAGAGAGGAGTGTGTGTGTGTACGTGTATGCGTGTGTGAATCAATTTAACAAAGGTGCAGACGATCAGAAATCAGCAGAGAGTGATCTACGTTTGCGCTACTCTATGCCGAATTGAAGTGGACTCGGTCCCAGACTTATTTGTTTCTCCCTGGATATAAAAACGTCTGGGTTTCCGAGGCTACCCAAGTGGAGACCTGTACATCTGTTGCCTTCTATTCAGGCAACGCTGTTTCAGTCCACTTGCCTTGGACGTTTCTCCAGCTCCCTCCTCCTCCTCCTCCTCTTCCTCTTCCTCCTCCTCCTCCTCCTCCACCCCGGCCTGGTCGCCGGGCCAACGTCGGAACAGGTAGTACTCGCTGGGCTGGGTGGTGGTGGTGGCGGGGGGGGTGGGCGTGGTGGGGGCGTGGGGGCTGCCCCCCTTGCCGGGCCCCTCCCCCTCGGAGCAGCTGGTGGCCCCCGAGGAGGAGCCCCCCCCACCGGGGCTCGGGGACGACTGCGTGGACGAGAGGTCGCAGGTCACCAGCTTGTAGTAGTTCTGCGTGGAGGCCACCACCAGCCGTGCCCGGCTCTGTAGACACTCCCCTCCTCCCCCCCCAGAGGAGGGGGAGGAGCCTGAGTGGGGGCGGTAGGCGGCGTTGTTGCAGTTGGCGTCCAGTTGGTCCAGCAGCAGCAGCGCACCCTGGTGGTGGTGCTCGGCCGAGCAGGAGCAGGTGGACGAGGTGGAGGCGAGGGTCTCGCTGCGGAGGAACGGGTGGCGAAAGGATGGCTCGGTTAACGGAGGGGAGCTGTGGAGGTCCAGGTAGAAGGCCTCTCCGTCTCCGGTCGACTCCCTCCTCGGTTTGGGGCCCCCCAGGGTCTCGGAGGAGTAGCCGTTGAGGTTGGCGGTGGCCGTGGAAGCCCCCTCGGACCCTCTGAGCTTCTCGGGGGCTTCCATCACGGTGGCGTTGTTCATCTTGTTGTAGATGGCGCTGAAGTTGACCAGCACGCCGTCCGAGCTGTTGCAGGACGAGTCGCTGCCGTCGTAGCCGCCGCCCCCCCGCTGCTGCTGCTGCTCGAAGAAGGGCTCGTCATCGGGCAGGAAGTGGTGGTCGGTGGGCAGGAAGTGCTGTGTGTCGGCGGTGGCGAGGTAGTTCTGGGCGAGGCCGCCGCAACTGGAGCAGCAGCGCGGGACGCCGGCCGCCGCCACAGACGACCCCCCCGACGAGGACGAGCCCGTCTTGCTGCTCCGCCCGCACCTAGGGAGGGAAGTTAAGTTTATTTATTTATCTCATGCCACATGGTACCATTTAGACCTGAGGATGATTCCAAGAAGAAAACCAAGTCTTCTAAATCCTGAACGTTTTCTGAGAAACCTATGTTTCTATGTCAGTGGTGTTCAACCTTTTCCATGTCAAGGTTAACACAACCTTCAAAATAGAAGCTATGGGGTGCCGGAAAGACATGGCCGCTTTTACTCTGAATCCTATGGCTGCGTCGATTGGATTCCCTAGGACGTGTGGACACGTCGGATGGAAGGAAACGGTTATTCACCTTCGCCTCGGTGGTTAAACTCCCTGTCGGTGAATTATCTCCCGACAACGACCACCTAGCCAGATATTATCCCTTATTTAAAGGTATATTCAGTGATTTTACTTAATTCAAATATCACTTATTTTTTCTTTTTTTCTGGATAATCCTCCCTACTATAGAGTGTGCTGACCATATAAGGAGTTCCTCCCTGTCCCCAGTGAGTCCCTGGGGTCAAAAAAACCTAGTTTCAGTTTTGGTGGCGGGTGGCAAAGCCTTCATCCAATCAGGATGAGAGGGGCCTTCCTCCAATCATGATCGACTGGGGGCGGGCCTTGGTGCACATGCTGTTGGCCTGTTGCACTCCCCCCCACTGTAGAGCGTGCATGTGCACATTTTGTTACCGGGGCGGGCCGGGTGGTTTTCCAAATCACCCAAATCACTGAATGCTCCTTTAATAACTACCATGTATCATGCTATTAGTGTTATATATATATATTTGATCACCTCATGAGGTGATCTTCGTCCTCCTCGTCCTCCTCGTCGGCCCAGTCCTGCTCGCCACAGTCCATCATGGACATGTTGGAGCCGCTGCTCCCGTGGCGCCGCTGCCCCCCCCCTCCCCCTCCCCCGCCGCCCCCCGTCAGCCCCAGGAGGTCCAGCTGGAGGTCCAGGTCGGAGGAGGACGCCATCAGGGCCCTCAGGGACAGCTCCCCGCCCAGCTGGAGGTCCAGGTCGTCGGAGGACGCCATCAGGGCCCTCAGGGACAGCTCCCCGCCCAGCTGGAGGTCCAGGTCGTCGGAGGACGCCATCAGGGCCCTCAGGGACAGCTCCCCGCCCAGCTCGTGCAGACGAAACGGTGCCACGGCCACGGCTGAGGACTCGTCGCTCTCCTCTCCGTGGAGGTGGAAGGAGGAGTCCTCAAAGTACCCGCTGAGGTTGTCCCCGTCGTCCTCGTCTAACTCCTCCTCTTCCTCTTCCTCGGCGTTGAGCAGGAAGGGATTGCGACGCAGTGGGTTCCTCATGCTGCCGAGACGGGTCTTGTTGGCGGCCCGGGGCAGCGTGTGGTGGTGGTGGTGCGCTGCCCCTCCTCCCCCTCCCCCCCCGGGCGCCGCCATCATCATCATCATCATCAGCTGCTCCTCCGAGTTGCTGGAGGCGAAGGAGGAGGAGTCGTCGCTCGCCGTGCTGCCGCGGCCGCCACCTCTGGCGTTTTTCCTGGAGCACAAGGACCCACTGGCGGTCTGGATCAGAATCGGAAACAACGTTATTGTCACATTAGACGTTTACAGGTGTAAAGAAGTGGGGCTTTTTTTCGTGCAAGCTCCAGAGATTAAAATAGGGTGCATTTTGCATCCCAAAACGCAGTTTATAGTTAAGGGACGCAATAAAACAACCGCCTCTGCACTACTGTACTACTGTACTCAGCATGTACAGTAAAAATAATACACGTAAAAACTCAATATTTTTGCTAGATTTAGTTATAACTAGAAAAAGTGCCCTTCTGGGCACAGGTCTCCACCAGGAGGATAGGACTGTGTGAGATGTTTGGCAAAATGTTTAGGAGTAATATAAATAAGTAATATGTTTGCCTTTGATGGCAATTGGATGATTTGAGGCATTTTGTTCCAAAAATGTGTTTTGCAAAAATCAACCTGTTGGTGGCGCTATAACAGGCCAATGTGAAAAGGGTGGGATATATTCCTCAGCCTGGTAAGAAAATGTGTGAAAGATTTGACGTAAATTGCATGCTGCGTTCATGATTTGAGGCTTTTGTTCAAAACGGGGCAATCTTGCAAACTGTGAAAGCCAATTATAGCCAATTAGGATGGAATATGAAATATCGGACAGATCTGACTTGAGCACATGACCATATAGATACTGTGTAACGATTTTTGAGATTTTTGGACAGAATCTGGAGGAGTAATATCCAAAAATGTGTTTTACAAAATTCGGCCTCCTGGTGGCGCTATAAAAGGCAGATGTGGAAAATGCAGGTCAAAGGTTTGTCCTTGGCCTCTAGGGAGTGTGCATGCAACGTTTCACGCAGATCGGTGCAGTTTTAGGTAAACAATGTGAAAAGCTGCCTCATGGTGGCGCTATAACAGGCCGTTCTGGAAAATGCGGGGCAGAGGTTCATCGTTGGCATCCAGGGAGTGTGTGTGCAAAGTTTGGCATCGACCGGGTTAACGGTGCCGGAGATTAGCTGGTAACGGACGGACGGAAGGACGGACACACACACGGACGGACGGACGGACACACACACGGACGGAGTGCAAAACATACTCTCTCCCCATGCCTTCGGCCTGGTGGAGACAATAATCATTTCTTCTTCTGTTTTCTACATGAATATAACCACATTATAACCATATCAAATGAAATGTGAGTTAAATGCTGCAATTTGTAAAAAATGGCAAAATAATATGACTCCTAACGTGGTTGAAGTGGGACTCATAAAATGTCCCTAAATGTCCCTACATCTAAAACAGGGGTTCTCAACGTTTTTGGCCGGGGACCCCCGGAAATGCTTTGGCAATGTCTCGGGACCCCCGCCCGCCCCCTCCCGACCCCCAATATAAATTGACTGCTACAATAACCTTAAACCATTTTGGGCGGGAACCCCTTTTGGTGTTTTAAGCATTGTTATAATTTAGCTATTGAAAAATAGCAGATCTACAAGCTCATAGCGCGCCACCGAGTGGCGCGCTATGAGCTTGTAGGTCTGCTATTTTTGAAAAATCGTGAAAATAATTTTTTTTTTTAAATAATTTGGGGACCCCCTAAAATAATTTGGCGACCCCCCGAGGGGTCGCGACCCACGGGTTGAGAACCCCTGATCTAAAAGACCATCCCTGCATCCTGGGACTCATTACATTGAAAACCTATTTACATCACTGAAGCTCCATTATTCGTAGTCTAAAAGAAAGAAATCTAAGATATGTGCGTGTACATTTATACATGTAGCAGGAATGTAGACGAAGTTAGATGGCTACAGGATTGATGGGCATTGATGGGACATCTGGGCATCCAAAATGTAAACAAAAATCACACCCGTGTGACGTGAGAGGCGCTCTTATAATTATACATCATCTCATGAACAACTGAATTTATGTGATTGGTTTGCCGAGTTGCTCGTCTACATAATGACGAAGATGTTCTCTTCATTGTCAATGGCATTTCATGTTTGTGTTGCCACAAATTTACGTCACATTTGAGTAGCAGGAATGTGAAAGAGGTTAGACATGGGTTAGGGTTAGGGTTAACCCCTAACCCTAACCCTAACAGGAATGTGAAGGAGGTTAGACATGGGTTAGGGTTAGGGTTAACCCCTTAACCCTAACAGGAATGTGAAGGAGGTTAGACATGGGTTAGGGTTAGGGTTAACCCCTTAACCCTAACCCTAACCCTAACAGGAATGTGAAGCAGTAGAACAGTACAAGGTTACTGTACTCCCTCAATAGAGCGTCGCAGTCCCGCCCCCTACCATGGCCCAGTCCCGCCCCCTACCATGGCCCAGTCCCGCCCCCTACCATGGCCCAGTCCCGCCCCCTACCATGGCCCAGTCCCGCCCCCTACCATGGCCCAGTCCCGCCCCCTACCATGGCGCAGTCCCGCCCCCTACCATGGCCCAGTCCCGCCCCCTACCATGGCCCAGTCCCGCCCCCTACCATGGCCCAGTCCCTCCCCCTACCATGGCCCAGTCCCTCCCCCTACCAGGGCCCAGTCCCGCCCCCTACCATGGCCCAGTCCCGCCCCCTACCATGGCCCAGTCCCGCCCCCTACCATGGCCCAGTCCCGCCCCCTACCATGGCCCAGTCCCGCCCCCTACCATGGCCCAGTCCCGCCCCCTACCATGGCGCAGTCCCGCCCCCTACCATGGCCCAGTCCCGCCCCCTACCATGGCCCAGTCCCGCCCCCTACCATGGCCCAGTCCCTCCCCCTACCATGGCCCAGTCCCGCCCCCTACCATGGCCCAGTCCCGCCCCCTACCATGGCCCAGTCCCGCCCCCTACCATGGCCCAGTCCCGCCCCCTACCATGGCCCAGTCCCGCCCCCTACCAGGGCCCAGTCCCACCCCCTACCATGGCCCAGTCCCTCCCCCTACCATGGCCCAGTCCCTCCCCCTACCATGGCCCAGTCCCTCCCCCTACCAGGGCCCAGTCCCGCCCCCTACCATGGCCCAGTCCCGCCCCCTACCATGGCCCAGTCCCGCCCCCTACCATGGCCCAGTCCCGCCCCCTACCAGGGCCCAGTCCCTCCCCCTACCATGGCCCAGTCCCGCCCCCTACCATGGCCCAGTCCCGCCCCCTAACATGGCCCAGTCCCACCCCCTACCATGGCCCAGTCCCGCCCCCTACCATGGCCCAGTCCCTCCCCCTACCATGGCCCAGTCCCGCCCCCTACCATGGCCCAGTCCCGCCCCCTACCATGGCCCAGTCCCTCCCCCTACCATGGCCCAGTCCCGCCCCCTACCATGGCCCAGTCCCGCCCCCTACCAGGGCCCAGGAAATTAATCCCAATGCATTTTCCTCATAGACATTTCTTAAAGTATTTATTTAAAGACGGTTACGCCGCGGACAAACGCCAACTCGAGTCGTGACAACTCATGACAACACAAACAATATTTTGGACCAAACAATTACAAAGAAGAAAAACAACAAAAAAAGTGTAACCTGCCGTTTTTTTCTTCTTTCTAATTATTTGTTTGGCCCAAAATGTTTTGTTTGTTGTCATGATTTGTCACGACTCGAGTTGTCTTTGTCCGCGGCGTAAACGTCTTTAAATAAATACTTTCTGAAATGTCTATGAGGAAAATGAACGGAGAATCATTTCCTGGGCCCTGGTAGGGGGCGGGACTGGGCCCTGGTAGGGGGCGGGACTGGGCCCTGGTAGGTGGCGGGACTGGGCCCTGGTAGGGGGCGGGACTGGGCCCTGGTAGGTGGCGGGACTGCGACGCTCTATAGTACCTAAGGTATACTGTACTCCATACTGTACTCCATACTGTACTCCATACTGTACTCCATACTGTACGTACCTGTATGAGGCTGCTGAAGACCAGCGCCTCTCTCTGCAACACGTCCCTCTCGGGCAGCGAGGTGGTCCGACTCAGGCCCAGGGTCTCCGGCGGGCTGAAGGGGTTGCCCCTCTTCATGGACGCCGCCCCGCACCCCCTGCCCCCCGACACCTGGCAGTGCACCAGTGGGATGTGGTGCACGATCAGGGTCTCGCCGGACAGCTTGGGGCTGTCCATTCTTCTTCGTGGCACGGCTTTGGACCGATTTGGGAAGGGTTTGGGCTGGTTGTCTTCAGATGCTTCCTGCCAGGCCCAGGGCTGGTTGGGTGTCTTCAGATGCTTCGTGTCAGGCCCAGGGCTGGTTGGTTGTCTTCAGATGCTTCCCGTCAGGCCCAGGGCTGATTGGTTGTCTTCAGATGCTTCCTGCCAGGCCCAGGGCTGGTTGGTTGTCTTCAGATGCTTCGTGTCAGACCCAGGGCTGCGACGCCGCCCGGGATTTGGAAGGAGAGGTCGGGGAAGTCTACAGCATGGTCCGAGTGATACATCTTGAAGAGAGACAGAGAGAGACAGAGAGAGACAGAGAGAGATAGAAAGACAGAGACAGAGAGAGACAGAGAGAGACAGAGACGTAAGTTACTAAAAGTACACCACAATCTCTCTACACAGCCAGCTCCTAAAAAAAACACACTCATGAGACCCGTCACTGTCAGGTGGAAAGAAGATGGTGGCTTGACGGCCCAAGTATCAGAGGAGACCGACGGCCCAAGTATCAGAGGAGACCGACGGCCCAGGTATCAGAGGAGACTGACGGCCCAGGTATCAGAGGAGACCGACGGCCCAGGTATCAGAGGAGACTGACGGCCCAGGTATCAGAGGAGACTGACGGCCCAGGTATCAGAGGAGACTGACGGCCCAGGTATCAGAGGAGACCGATGGCCCGGGTATCAGAGGAGACCGACGGCCCAGGTATCAGAGGAGACTGACGGCCCAGGTATCAGAGGAGACTGACGGCCCAGGTATCAGAGGAGACCGATGGCCCGGGTATCAGAGGAGGTCGACGGCCCAGGTATCAGAGGAGACCGACGGCCCAGGTATCAGAGGAGGTCGACGGCCCAGGTATCAGAGGAGACCGACGGCCCAGGTATCAGAGGAGACCGACGGCCCAGGTATCAGAGGAGACCGACGGCCCAGGTATCAGAGGAGACTGGCGGCCCAGGTATCAGAGGAGACCGACGGCCCAGGTATCAGAGTCATTGGGAGGCTTTCTTTACCCTCCCAATGACTGATTGTGAGGGTTAGCAGAGATGGAGTACTTGTAGAGGGGCTGCGGGGAATTGGCTTTACTAAAATGGGACTTGAAGGGGAGGAAATGTTTTTTCTTGTGTCTTGAAGGGGCATGTTTTGCGCAACAACAACAACATAGTCTTTTCATCATGTCTGAGATGTATGTTGGTTTACCTCTGAGTCACTGATACGTATAGGAGCGCTCTAACCTATTCCTGTTATGCCATTCTGAACGGGAACCCCTTTTGGTGTTAGCATTATGTTATGCTTTAGCTATTGAAAAATAGCAGATCTACAAGCTCATAGCGCGCCACCGAGTGGAGTTCTACGAGCTTGTAGGTCTGCTCATATAATCTATGATGTATGACTCCAAGGGCAGTATTATGCGTGTCTTAAGTACCAGGTCTTATTACTTAACTTAAGACCTGGAGGCGTGGTCACTCAGAATAGCCAAATGGCATTGATCACGCCTCCAGGTCTTAAGTTAAGTAATAAGACCTGGTACTTAAGACACGCATAATACTGCCCCAAATGTGGACAAGGTTTCAGCCCTGCTGACTTCCATCTATCAGTAGAATACAAGGTTTCAGCCCTGCTGACTTCCATCTATCAGTAGAATACAAGGTTTCAGCCCTGCTGACTTCCATCTAGAAGTAGAATATTAAGGTTTCAGCCCTGCTGACTTCCATCTATCAGTAGAATACAAGGTTTCAGCCCTGCTGACTTCCATCTATCAGTAGAATACAAGGTTTCAGCCCTGCTGACTTCCATCTAGAAGTAGAATATTAAGGTTTCAGCCCTGCTGACTTCCATCTATCAGTAGAATACAAGGTTTCAGCCCTGCTGACTTCCATCTATCAGTAGAATACAAGGTTTCAGCCCTGCTGACTTCCATCTATCAGTAGAATACAAGGTTTCAGCCCTGCTGACTTCCATCTATCAGTAGAATATTAAGGTTTCAGCCCTGCTGACTTCCATCTAGAAGTAGAATATTAAGGTTTCAGCCCTGCTGACTTCCATCTATCAGTAGAATATTAAGGTTTCAGCCCTGCTGACTTCCATCTATCAGTAGAATACAAGGTTTCAGCCCTGCTGACTTCCATCTATCAGTAGAATATTAAGGTTTCAGCCCTGCTGACTTCCATCTATCAGTAGAATACAGGGTTTCAGCCCTGCTGACTTCCATCTATCAGTAGAATACAAGGTTTCAGCCCTGCTGACTTCCATCTATCAGTAGAATACAAGGTTTCAGCCCTGCTGACTTCCATCTATCAGTAGAATACAAGGTTTCAGCCCTGCTGACTTCCATCTATCAGTAGAATACAAGGTTTCAGCCCTGCTGACTTCCATCTATCAGTAGAATATTAAGGTTTCAGCCCTGCTGACTTCCATCTAGAAGTAGAATATTAAGGTTTCAGCCCTGCTGACTTCCATCTATCAGTAGAATATTAAGGTTTCAGCCCTGCTGACTTCCATCTATCAGTAGAATACAAGGTTTCAGCCCTGCTGACTTCCATCTATCAGTAGAATATTAAGGTTTCAGCCCTGCTGACTTCCATCTATCAGTAGAATACAGGGTTTCAGCCCTGCTGACTTCCATCTATCAGTAGAATACAAGGTTTCAGCCCTGCTGACTTCCATCTATCAGTAGAATACAAGGTTTCAGCCCTGCTGACTTCCATCTATCAGTAGAATATTAAGGTTTCAGCCCTGCTGACTTCCATCTATCAGTAGAATATTAAGGTTTCAGCCCTGCTGACTTCCATCTAGAAGTAGAATACAAGGTTTCAGCCCTGCTGACTTCCATCTATCAGTAGAATACAAGGTTTCAGCCCTGCTGACTTCCATCTATCAGTAGAATATTAAGGTTTCAGCCCTGCTGACTTCCATCTAGAAGTAGAATATTAAGGTTTCAGCCCTGCTGACTTCCATCTAGAAGTAGAATACAAGGTTTCAGCCCTGCTGACTTCCATCTATCAGTAGAATATTAAGGTTTCAGCCCTGCTGACTTCCATCTATCAGTAGAATATTAAGGTTTCAGCCCTGCTGACTTCCATCTATCAGTAGAATATTAAGGTTTCAGCCCTGCTGACTTCCATCTAGAAGTAGAATATTAAGGTTTCAGCCCTGCTGACTTCCATCTATCAGTAGAATATTAAGGTTTCAGCCCTGCTGACTTCCATCTATCAGTAGAATACAAGGTTTCAGCCCTGCTGACTTCCATCTAGAAGTAGAATATTAAGGTTTCAGCCCTGCTGACTTCCATCTATCAGTAGAATACAGGGTTTCAGCCCTGCTGACTTCCATCTATCAGTAGAATATTAAGGTTTCAGCCCTGCTGACTTCCATCTATCAGTAGAATATTAAGGTTTCAGCCCTGCTGACTTCCATCTAGAAGTAGAATATTAAGGTTTCAGCCCTGCTGACTTCCATCTAGAAGTAGAATATTAAGGTTTCAGCCCTGCTGACTTCCATCTAGAAGTAGAATATTAAGGTTTCAGCCCTGCTGACTTCCATCTAGAAGTAGAATATTAAGGTTTCAGCCCTGCTGACTTCCATCTAGAAGTAGAATATTAAGGTTTCAGCCCTGCTGACTTCCATCTAGAAGTAGAATATTAAGGTTTCAGCCCTGCTGACTTCCATCTATCAGTAGAATATTAAGGTTTCAGCCCTGCTGACTTCCATCTAGAAGTAGAATATTAAGGTTTCAGCCCTGCTGACTTCCATCTAGAAGTAGAATATTAAGGTTTCAGCCCTGCTGACTTCCATCTAGAAGTAGAATATTAAGGTTTCAGCCCTGCTGACTTCCATCTAGAAGTAGAATACAAGGTTTCAGCCCTGCTGACTTCCATCTATCAGTAGAATATTAAGGTTTCAGCCCTGCTGACTTCCATCTAGAAGTAGAATATTAAGGTTTCAGCCCTGCTGACTTCCATCTAGAAGTAGAATATTAAGGTTTCAGCCCTGCTGACTTCCATCTAGAAGTAGAATATTAAGGTTTCAGCCCTGCTGACTTCCATCTAGAAGTAGAATATTAAGGTTTCAGCCCTGCTGACTTCCATCTAGAAGTAGAATATTAAGGTTTCAGCCCTGCTGACTTCCATCTATCAGTAGAATATTAAGGTTTCAGCCCTGCTGACTTCCATCTATCAGTAGAATATTAAGGTTTCAGCCCTGCTGACTTCCATCTATCAGTAGAATATTAAGGTTTCAGCCCTGCTGACTTCCATCTAGAAGTAGAATATTAAGGTTTCAGCCCTGCTGACTTCCATCTAGAAGTAGAATATTAAGGTTTCAGCCCTGCTGACTTCCATCTATCAGTAGAATATTAAGGTTTCAGCCCTGCTGACTTCCATCTAGAAGTAGAATATTAAGGTTTCAGCCCTGCTGACTTCCATCTAGAAGTAGAATATTAAGGTTTCAGCCCTGCTGACTTCCATCTATCAGTAGAATATTAAGGTTTCAGCCCTGCTGACTTCCATCTAGAAGTAGAATATTAAGGTTTCAGCCCTGCTGACTTCCATCTAGAAGTAGAATATTAAGGTTTCAGCCCTGCTGACTTCCATCTAGAAGTAGAATACAAGGTTTCAGCCCTGCTGACTTCCATCTAGAAGTAGAATACAAGGTTTCAGCCCTGCTGACTTCCATCTAGAAGTAGAATATTAAGGTTTCAGCCCTGCTGACTTCCATCTAGAAGTAGAATATTTGCAAAGGGTTTCCTCCTGTGGCCTACTGGCAGTGTGTGCACAAATAATTAGATCCGGACACGCACGCACGCACGCACGCACGCACGCACGCACGCACGCACGCCGTATAGACCTGCAAGGCCATGGGGTAAAAATGGCTTGTAGTTGTGTGACTATAATGCCAGAACAAAATAGTGACGCCAGCCACAGGGTGAAAGGAAGACATGTGAGAAACGTAAAGGAATCAATTCTTGACAATTTGCACCTATTAATAAATGACCAATGCCTAAAAACAGAGATGGCAGAGTGACAGTGTGAAGGCAGACAGACTAAAGGAAACGTTATCCGTTCACTGAATCATAACAAGTCAAGTAGGAACGTCTTGGAAGTCTCAGACAAAACAATGACTGGATATAAATGGAACTCCAGCGAGCAGTCAGTGCTGCATGAGTCAGCATCGAAGGAACGCAAGCCTGGCGATTACAGTTGAAATTACAGTAGCACTAGTCTGTAATTACTACTTACACTAGTTCCATAGACTTTCCTCCTTGTCTCCATTATAGTTTTAGACACAATAGTTAGATTTAGGAGGGCTCCATGTTGTGAATGCAGTGATTACAGACGACAGGTGAGCCAAGAGTCAAACAGAGATTAGATGGATGACTAACAAGAACATTTTACCATAATCATCTTGCCTCTACACATTCAGTGTGTGCGTGCGTGCGTGCGTGTGTGTGGACGTCAGAGCTTTTCCTCTAGGCAGAGATGAGGGAGGAGTCACAGAAGAACTCCCGGCTGCTCCATAGTGCAGAAAACAGGGACGAAACGGTTCCAAATATTCAGAATCAGTGAGTAAACACAACACGGACAATGGCGTTTATTCTATGAAAATGAGGAACTAAAACCAGGTGCTCAACAGAGATAGCGTTACGTGATAATGATAAAAACTTAAAAAGGTGCTCAGCCTCACACGGATCAAACACGGGATCAAGACATGGATAAACAGAGAGGATCCGGCAGGCGGGCACTCAGATAAACAGAGAGGATCCGGCAGGCGGACACTCAGATAAACAGAGAGGATCCGGCAGGCGGGCACTCAGATAAACAGAGAGGATCCGGCAGGCACTCTGATAAACAGAGAGGATCCGGCAGGCGGACACTCAGATAAACAGAGAGGATCCGGCAGGCACTCTGATAAACAGAGAGGATCCGGCAGGCGGACACTCAGATAAACAGAGAGGATCCAGCAGGCGGACACTCAGATAAACAGAGAGGATCCGGCAGGCACTCTGATAAACAGAGAGGATCCGGCAGGCGGACACTCAGATAAACAGAGAGGATCCAGCAGGCGGACACTCAGATAAACAGAGAGGATCCGGCAGACACTCAGATAAACAGAGAGGATCCAGCAGGCGGACACTCAGATAAACAGAGAGGATCCGGCAGGCACTCAGATAAACAGAGAGGATCCGGCCGGCGGGCACTCAGATAAACAGAGAGGATCCGGCAGGCGGACACTCAGATAAACAGAGAGGATCCAGCAGGGCACTCAGATAAACAGAGAGGATCCAGCAGGGCACTCAGATAAACAGAGAGGATCCGGCAGGCGGACACTCAGATAAACAGAGAGGATCCAGCAGGCGGACACTCAGATAAACAGAGAGGATCCGGCCGGCGGACACTCAGATAAACAGAGAGGATCCGGCAGGCGGACACTCAGATAAACAGAGAGGATCCGGCAGGCGGGCACTCAGGAGTTAAAAACGAGGAACGCCTTTATTGAATTAAAAAGGCCAACATGTTTGGACCAACAAGGTCTTCATCAGGGCCTGTTTGTCCTGATGAAGATCCCTCTGGATCCTCTCTGTTCATTCTGTGCTTTATGGACCAACAAGGTCTTCATCAGGGCCTGTTTGTCCTGATGAAGATCCCTCTGGATCCTCTCTGTTCATTCTGTGCTTTATGGACCAACAAGGTCTTCATCAGGGCCTGTTTGTCCTGATGAAGACCTGATGAAGATCCCTCTGGATCCTCTCTGTTCATTCTGTGCTTGTTGGCACTGAAGCTGAAGCACACCTTCATTCTGACGATGCCTACATTCATTCCTACGTTCATGGCAATACTTTTTACATTACCATTTCTACCCTGCGATATATTTTTTAATAGATTTCTATTTAAATTAATCGAATGAGCTATCAAAGTGAACAAAACAAATATTTTTTTGTGTTCACTTTGATAGCTAATTTGATTAATTTAAATGGAATCTATTAAAAAATATATAAAATTATACAATATAAATGATATAAAAATATATATTTTCTTTTTATATAATTATACTATATATAAAAACATAATATACAGTTGAAGATGTGATTGGAAACATAGAGCACTGGTTCCAACACACTGGTTCCAACACACTGGTTCCAACACACTGGTTCCAACACACTGGTTCCAACACACTGGTTCCAAAACACTGGTTCCAAAACACTGGTTCCAACACACTGGGTCCAACACACTGGTTCCAACACACTGGTTCCAACACACTGGTTCCAACGGTAACAAGACAACTCACCCCTATTCCGTTTTCCTCCCGGAATTTTCCCCAGTGAGGGGTGGGAGAGGCTGGACAGCTGGACTGTGAATTTCTCTAACTATAAACTTTCACGACAGCAGACAGCCTAAGTACAAATATATTTATGAAAAGCTACTACAGTGAAGTCTGTTCACAGAAGTTGTTGTAGGAATTGGGAATTAATTAATGTGGGAATTATCTGACGAGGTACCATTTGAGTGGGAAAAACCTTACATATACTAAATAATACTAAATTGTTTATAGGGTCAATATAAGTAAAATTAAATAATATAGCCTTTCCACAGGAGTATCTTTTTATATTTTTCCAAAAAGAATACAAACAGCCAATAGCATATTACAAAGTTATTCCCCTCACTGGGGAAAATTCCGGGAGGAAAAACGGGCAAGCACCGGGGTGAGTTGTCCAGTATTCGTTCCAACACACTGGGTCGGGACCCATTTATTGTCTCAACCCTGACAGACGGTGCGTGACTGGACTGACAGACTGACTGGACTGACTGGACTGAAAGACTGACTGGACTGACTGGACTGACTGGACTGAAAGACTGACTGGACTGACTGGATTGAAAGACTGACTGGACTGACTGGACTGAAAGACTGACTGGACTGACTGGACTGACAGACTGACTGGACTGACTGGACTGAAAGACTGACTGGACTGACTGGACTGACAGACTGACTGGACTGACTGGACTGACAGACTGACTGGACTGACAGACTGACTGGACTGACTGGACTGACAGACTGACTGGACTGACTGGACTGACAGACTGACTGACTGACTGGACTGACAGACTGACTGGACTGACTGGACTGACAGACTGACTGGACTGACAGACTGACTGGACTGACTGGACTGACAGACTGACTGGACTGACTGGACTGACAGACTGACTGACTGACTGGACTGACAGACTGACTGGACTGACTGACTGACTGGACTGACTGGACTGACTGGACTGACAGACTGACTGGACTGACATACTGACTGGACTGACTGGACTGACAGACTGACTGGACTGACAGACTGACTGGACTGACTGGACTGACAGACTGACTGGACTGACTGGACTGACAGACTGACTGGACTGACAGACTGACTGGACTGACTGGACTGACTGGACTGACTGGACTGACAGACTGACTGGACTGACTGGACTGACAGACTGACTGGACTGACTGGACTGACTGGACTGACAGACTGACTGGACTGACTGACTGACTGACTGGACTGACAGACTGACTGGACTGACTGGACTGACTGGACTGACTGGACTGACTGACAGACTGACTGGACTGACAGACTGACTGGACTGACAGACTGACTGGACTGACTGGACTGACTGGACTGACAGACTGACTGGACTGACTGACAGACTGACTGGACTGACAGACTGACTGGACTGACAGACTGACTGGACTGACTGACAGACTGACTGGACTGACAGACTGACTGGACTGACTGGACTGACAGACTGACTGGACTGACAGACTGACTGGACTGACAGACTGACTGGACTGACTGACAGACTGACTGGACTGACAGACTGACTGGACTGACTGGACTGACAGACTGACTGGACTGACTGGACTGACAGACTGACTGGACTGACTGACAGACTGACTGGACTGACATACTGACTGGACTGACAGACTGACTGGACTGACTGGACTGACTGGACTGACATACTGACTGGACTGACAGACTGACTGGACTGACATACTGACTGGACTGACTGGACTGACAGACTGACTGGACTGACTGACAGACTGACTGGACTGACATACTGACTGGACTGACAGACTGACTGGACTGACTGGACTGACTGACTGACTGGACTGACTGGACTGACTGGACTGACAGACTGACTGGACTGACTGGACTGACAGACTGACTGGACTGACATACTGACTGGACTGACTGGACTGACTGGACTGACAGACTGACTGGACTGACAGACTGACAGACTGACTGGACTGACTGGACTGACAGACTGACTGGACTGACAGACTTACTGGACAGACTGGACTGACATACTGACTGGACTGACTGGACTGACTGACTGGACTGACTGGACTGACTGGACTGACAGGACTGACTGGACTGACAGACTGACTGGACTGACTGGACTGACTGACTGGACTGACTGGACTGACAGACTGACTGGACTGACAGACTGACTGGACTGACTGACTGACTGACTGACTGACAGACTGACTGGACTGACAGACTGACTGGACTGACAGGACTGACTGGACTGACAGGACTGACTGGACTGACAGACTGACTGGACTGACTGGACTGACAGACTGACTGGACTGACTGAACTGACAGAACTGACAGACTGACTGGACTGACAGACTGACTGGACTGACTGGACTGACTGGACTGACAGACTGACTGGACTGACTGGACTGACTGAACTGACAGACTGACTGGACTGACAGACTGACTGGACTGACTGGACTGAGGTGGAACACATTTCTATAGCGTTACAATGTGCACCGCATTCACCCATTCACCCCCATTCACCCATTCACCCCCATTCACACATTCACCCCCATTCACTAGGTGAATCAATATAAGGTTTAACCCCAAAAAAATGGATACACAAGGTTTTTCAATGGATTCTGGTAGTATTGGGAATGCTAAATAACATACTAAAAGTCTACCAAAATCTACTCTCCAGAAAGCCGTCATTTTCAAGATTGCGTCCCAGACAGAGTTTAAAATGGCCATATATCAAATGGGAAAACATTTTCAAAGTATTTTTCAACTTATTCTAGTACCTCTGGACATGCTTAAGAACATTCCTGAAGGTATATGTTGGTAGCCTTCTAGTATGTTGTTTAGCATGGCCAATACTACCAGAATCAAGACGTCTAGTATGTTGTTTAGCATGGCCAATACTACCAGAATCAAGTGAAAAATCTTTTGTATCAATGTTTTCTATTGAGTACAGTATAGCGGTGCCGGCTTCCATTTTGAACGGCATCTTGAAAATGAAGCCTTTCCGGAAGGTGTATTTTCCTAAATCTTTTGTATGTTCATAAGCATGTCCACAGGTACAAGAATCAAGTGAAAAACCTTTTGTATATTTATTTTCAATTGAGATATACAGTATAGCTGTTTATAAGCTTTATAAGCCAGAACTGACAGACTGACTGGACTGACAGACTGACTGGACTGACTGGACTGACTGGACTGACAGACTGACTGGACTGACTGGACTGACTGAACTGACAGACTGACTGGACTGACAGACTGACTGGACTGACTGGACTGAGGTGGAACACATTTCTATAGCGTTACAATGTGCACCGCATTCACCCATTCACCCCCATTCACCCATTCACCCCCATTCACACATTCACCCCCATTCACTAGGTGAATCAATATAAGGTTTAACCCCAAAAAAATGGATACACAAGGTTTTTCAATGGATTCTGGTAGTATTGGGAATGCTAAATAACATACTAAAAGTCTACCAAAATCTACTCTCCAGAAAGCCGTCATTTTCAAGATTGCGTCCCAGACAGAGTTTAAAATGGCCATATATCAAATGGGAAAACATTTTCAAAGTATTTTTCAACTTATTCTAGTACCTCTGGACATGCTTAAGAACATTCCTGAAGGTATATGTTGGTAGCCTTCTAGTATGTTGTTTAGCATGGCCAATACTACCAGAATCAAGACGTCTAGTATGTTGTTTAGCATGGCCAATACTACCAGAATCAAGTGAAAAATCTTTTGTATCAATGTTTTCTATTGAGTACAGTATAGCGGTGCCGGCTTCCATTTTGAACGGCATCTTGAAAATGAAGCCTTTCCGGAAGGTGTATTTTCCTAAATCTTTTGTATGTTCATAAGCATGTCCACAGGTACAAGAATCAAGTGAAAAACCTTTTGTATATTTATTTTCAATTGAGATATACAGTATAGCTGTTTATAAGCTTTATAAGCCTGCCATTTTTAACGTCATCTTGGAAATGACGCCTTTCCCAAAGGTATATTTTCCTAAATTTGTAGTATGTATTTAAGCATGTCCAGACGTACTAGAATAAGTTGAAAAATACTTTGAAAATGTTTTCCCATTTGATATATGGCCATTTTAAACTCTGTCTGGGACGCAATCTTGAAAATTACGGCTTTCTGGAGAGTAGATTTTGGTAGACTTTTAGTATGTTATTTAGCATGCCCAATACTACCAGAATCCATTGAAAAACCTTGTGTATCAATTATTTTGGGGTTAAGGGATATTTCTTCCTAAATTGACTCACCTACACCCATATTCACCCATTCACCCCCATTCACACACATTCACCCCCATTCACACATTCACACACATTCACCCCCATTCACACATTCACACACATTCACCCATTCACCCATTCACCCAGGCAGTCAGTGTTGATATAGTCGACTAATTGCGACCGAAGGCCTGTACACCCCCCCCCCCCCCCCACCCTTAGATCTCCAGATCTGGTTCAATGACTGTGTCTTGTTGTGTCTTCCCTGCTGTCTGTCCATCCAGTTTAGCTCATAACATTAGCAGCTGTTGTCGCTTGGAGCTGTGGTCGTAGAGTGGCTGCCTGGCTGGCTGGGGGGGTGGGTGGCTGGCTGGGGGGGTGGGGGGGTGGCTGGCTGGCTGGCTGGCTGGGGGGGTGGGGGGGTGGCTGGCTGGCTGGCTGGCTGCGGTGCGGGGAGACCAGCCCTTCCGTGGTGCCTGTGCCAACTGTGCCATGACAGCTTAGGAGGCAGACAATCACACTACTACGCGATTGGCTGGCGGCGTTTCTGGAGTAGGCTCAGACAGACTCCCATTGGCTTAAGCAGCCTGACAGCTCCCAGTCTCAAAGAGAGCATATGCAACGCAGCGAGGGTTAACGCAGCGAGGGTTAACGCAGCGAGGGTTATCAGAAACTAAATGTCTTTAAGAGATTAAACGTGGTTGGGGTCAGGTCAGGGTAGGATGACCTGGGTTCCTACGTTGTTGGGGTCAGGTCAGGTCAGGTCAGGGTAGGATGTCCTGGGTTCCTACGTTGTTGGGGTCAGGTCAGGTCAGGTCAGGTCAGGGTAGGATGTCCTGGGTTCCTACGTTGTTGGGGTCAGGTCAGGTCAGGGTAGGATGTCCTGGGTTCCTACGTTGTTGGGGTCAGGTCAGGTCAGGGTAGGATGTCCTGGGTTCCTACGTTGTTGGGGTCAGGTCAGGGTAAGATGTCCTGGGTTCCTACGTTGTTGCCTTGTAGGCATTAGGCTGGTTTACTGTTGTCTAGGAGGCGTAGATTCCACTCAGTATGTTTGTTGAAATAAGACACACATACCTCAAAACTGAGGGTAGATAGATTTATACTAGGCTACCCATGTGAACAAGACTGGTTTTATAACCAGCCGGTCCTGCCAGAGAGACAGAGAACACGTTGAAAATGTGATACGACCATTTCTCTTTTATTTCTCCAGATAAGCAGATTATGGAGGATCAAATAACTGGGTGACAAAGTGAAGGACAAAGACGGTCCGGTCTAATTTTTAGAATCTGATCTCAGGTCAAAATGGGTTATTGTCCAGGTGTGGAGACGTGTCTTAGGTCTCAACAACAGTAACAAAACAGTAACAACATCCTAGTCAAGCGTGTTGATCTCATACGACCTTACATAACGTTATGATGATGATGATGGTGTCATGTCTGTCTCCGTCATCCAGAACAAACTGCCCCGTCACCACAAACCCATTGTCCCCTGCTCTCTCTCTCTCTCTCTCATATTGCTCGCAGTGTGTGTGTGTGTGTATGTGCGTGCATGCGTGCGTGCGTGCGTGCGTGCGTGCGTGCGTGCGTGCGTGCGTGCGTGCGTGCGTGCGTGCGTGCGTGCGTGCGTGCGTGCGTGCTAAAGACCATGGGGTGACAAAGCCTTCACTGTGTCAGTCTCAGATCAGACTAGTTCAACGACATCTTTTAAATCTCTGATTAAAACATGTTTTCTTCTTCTTTTTCATTATTATTATTTTAGTTATTTGCTTTTACTGTTGTTCATATTGTGTTCACTTTTTATGCTTTAAAGCACTTTGTAACATTTGTCTCCAAAATAAGCATGCGTGTTGCGTGCGTGCGTGCGTGCGTGCGTGCGTGCATGTGCGTGCATGTGTGTGCGTGGCTGGGTAACTGAATGAGCCTTTGTTGTCATTCAGCAGAGAATCAGAGACTGAATGAATTGAGTGAATAAAGTAAAGTTTCTGAACAGAAACCTGAGCGTTTCTTCTTCCTACATCGTCGTTGTTTCACAGGACTAACATTACGGCAGAGAAACATACAGGGGACGTTTCTATGTTTCAGGACTAACATTACGGCTGGCAGAGAAACATGCAGGGGACGTTTCTCTGTTTCAGGACTAACATTACGGCTGGCAGAGAAACATACAGGGGACGTTTCTATGTTTCTATGTTTCAGGACTAACATTACGGCTGGCAGAGAAACATACAGGGGAAGTTTCTATGTTTCAGGACTATCATTACGGCTGGCAGAGAAACATACAGGGGACGTTTCTATGTTTCAGGACTAACATTACGGCTGGCAGAGAAACATGCAGGGGACGTTTCTCTGTTTCAGGACTAACATTACGGCTGGCAGAGAAACATACAGGGGACGTTTCTATGTTTCAGGACTAACATTACGGCTGGCAGAGAAACATGCAGGGGACGTTTCTCTGTTTCAGGACTAACATTACGGCTGGCAGAGAAACATGCAGGGGACGTTTCTCTGTTTCAGGACTAACATTACGGCTGGCAGAGAAACATGCAGGGGACGTTTCTATGTTTCTATGGCAGCCGTTCTCAAACATTTTCATATCAAGGACCCCCCAAAAAATATATGTAATTGGCCGCCAACCCCCATGTGAAAATATGTTCAGCCTACAAATCAGCCCCTCTTGTTTGCATTCAAGCTTGTTCTCTGCTTGAAATGCCAAATGTTCGGGTCCACCCCTGGAACTCTTGTTCCAGGGGGTCCCTGGAACAACATGTTCCAGGGGGGAACAACATGTTCCAGGGACCCCCCTGGAACTCTTGTTCCAGGGGGGTCCCTGGAACAACATGTTCCAGGGGGGTCCCTGGAACAACATGTTCCAACATATTTTCAGATGGGGGTCGGCGGCGAAATACATATAATTCTGGGGGTCCTTGACATGAAAAAGGTTGAGCACAACTGACATAGAAACATTAGGCTGATCAGAAAACTGTCATGATTTAGAAGTATTTTTTTTAGAATCATCCTCAGGTTAAATGTGTTAAAGTGCTCTCAAATATAAGTAAAGGTATATATATATATATATATTAGGGATGTTGAAAAAAGTTGAAAATCGACTTGATTTTCGACTCATGCCTTCCGCGACTCAAAAACATATGAGTCGAAAAATCGTTTTTATTTTTTATTTTTGTATTTTGTAATGGCTTATTATAAAACGTTATAAACTTTACTGTTTCAAATGTTTTCCAAATGGGAGAGGTACGTGTTTGTCTGTGTGACACTGCTGTGCTGCGCCTGTCAGCGCCGCTCCTCACATGCATGCCCTGGCTGCCGTTAGTTAGAGCGCTGTGGCTAGACCCCATCGTCCAAGGGTGTGGGGTGAAGGGGAGGGTATCTTAGCAACACTGAATGCTCTGTCCCATTGGTCGTGTGCTCGTATCATGAGCCAATGGCTGCAGCTCTGAGCCTCCCAGACCCCAGGTTCGCATCGCATTGCTCACACTCAAAGACAGTGTTGCAATGCCGTTTTATTATAAGCGACTTTGGGATTGTTTTTCTGTAAGGTTGTTTGTAAAAAATTGTAGTTGCAGCCTGGAACTACAACTTGCAGGTTGCGTTTTTTTGGGGGCTTGTTTTTAAGGACCTCCAGATTAATGTATTTGTCCAACTACAACCTAGATCTAGACATATTTTGTACCAGGAACCCCCATACAAGATTTGTGTTAAATGTTTCAAAGAATATTCCACATTTTATAAAAGAAAATAATAATAATAATAATAATATAATAATCCCATGATTGTTTTGAAAACAGCAGATCAACGCAACGCGTTGTGAGCTTGTAGATTGGCTATTTTCAAATAGCCCATTAGTTGCATCTTTTTGGTTTGTTTTCATAGACCTGAATGCTTATTTCTCTCACAAATTGGCAACTCTCACTCATGCCATAAAGTGAACTGACTGCCACAGGTCCGCTCTGTTCTGAGCTGTGAGCGCTCTTCTCTTCTTGTGAAGAAAGCAGGACAGCGTTGTCAAATAAATCCCGCCGTCATTCATACTGTATTTATTCCATTAAAATAGGGAACAACATGCGTCCCGTATCAGTTCATTACGGGACTCGTGACAGGCTGCTGCAGACACTTGAGAGTTGGGACTAGCCGATAGCATAGCAGCCGATAGCACCGCTGCTCCTTCAGTGTCGTTGTTTACAAAATAACGTTTATTTTGTATTATTGGGCTTTGATCATTGATGCAAATTCTAAACATATGGATGCAGCTGCAGACGTTGTGTTTCTTAAAGGAATGCATAGTTGCGTTCTCCTCAACTGCTGCGCAGCAACAACAAAAATAAAATAAAAAATAATGGGGGAAAAAATAGGAAAAAAATCGATCGACACGTCGATTTTTGTCCTCGACACGTCGATTGGCCAAATATGAGTCGTTTTGGCATCCCTAATATATATATATATATATATATATATATATATATATATATATGGTACCACAGCCCATTATGTGGTCTTCTGTGTGAACTCTCAATGACCCCAAAGTAGCTAAACCTGAACCAAATGACACATTTTATGCTGAAACTGTATAAAATGTGCTTCTCAATAATCCAATCAGTCAAACCAATAGAATCATCTGTAAATAAATAATGGATGTCTGCAGAACGATACATTCATTGTATAACGCACGTGAAAGGCCTTCTCCAGATACGGAGTTAATCACCATATATGGCATTAAGCGACATGTTATAGACATCCGCCTGTGTGTGTGTGTGTGTGTGTGTGTGTGTGTGTGTGTGTGTGTGTGTGTGTGTGTGTGTCTGGCCAGTCTCCGTGGCGCCTCTGAGACAATAGACATGGTCATCACTCACTGACCCTAACCCTAACCCTAGACATGGTCATCACTCACTGACCCTAACCCTAACCCTAGACATGGTCATCACTCACTGACCCTAACCCTAACCCTAGACATGGTCATCACTCACTGACCCTAACCCTAACCCTAGACATGGTCATCACTCACTGACCCTAACCCTGACCCTAGACATGGTCATCACTCACTGACCCTAACCCTAACCCTAGACATGGTCATCACTCACTGACCCTAACCCTAGACATGGTCATCACTGACCCTAACCCTAACCCTAGACATGGTCATCACTGACCCTAACCCTAACCCTAGACATGGTCATCACTGACCCTAACCCTAACCCTAGACATGGTCATCACTGACCCTAACCCTAACCCTAGACATGGTCATCACTGACCCTAACCCTAACCCTAGACATGGTCATCACTGACCCTAACCCTAACCCTAGACATGGTCATCACTGACCCTAACCCTAACCCTAGACATGGTCATCACTGACCCTAACCCTAACCCTAGACATGGTCATCACTGACCCTAACCCTAACCCTAGACATGGTCATCACTCACTGACCCTAACCCTAACCCTAGACATGGTCATCACTGACCCTAACCCTAACCCTAACCCTAACCCTAGACATGGTCATCACTCACTGACCCTAACCCTAACCCTAACCCTAGACATGGTCATCACTCACTGACCCTAACCCTAACCCTAACCCTAGACATGGTCATCACTCACTGACCCTAACCCTAACCCTAGACATGGTCATCACTGACCCTAACCCTAGACATGGTCATCACTCACTGACCCTAACCCTAGACATGGTCATCACTCACTGACCCTAACCCTAACCCTAGACATGGTCATCACTCACTGACCCTAACCCTAACCCTAGACATGGTCATCACTCACTGACCCTAACCCTAACCCTAGACATGGTCATCACTCACTGACCCTAACCCTAACCCTAGACATGGTCATCACTCACTGACCCTAACCCTAGACATGGTCATCACTCACTGACCCTAACCCTAACCCTAGACATGGTCATCACTGACCCTAACCCTAACCCTAGACATGGTCATCACTGACCCTAACCCTAACCCTAACCCTAGACATGGTCATCACTGACCCTAACCCTAACCCTAACCCTAGACATGGTCATCACTGACCCTAACCCTAACCCTAACCCTAGACATGGTCATCACTCACTGACCCTAACCCTAGACATGGTCATCACTCACTGACCCTAACCCTAGACATGGTCATCACTCACTGACCCTAACCCTAACCCTAACCCTAGACATGGTCATCACTCACTGATCGACAGAGACAAGCTTCCTAGTTCCTACAGAATGACACACATTCTCAGTCAGTTTCACCACTTTAATAAGAGCAGAAATAGCAGATCTACAAGCTTGAGTATTCGTAGCTATGTGGGGGTCCTTGACAGACATGGAAAGATTTGTGAACCCCTGATGCTACTAGTCTGCAGCACACCCCCCACACACACACACACACACACACACACACACACACACACACACACACACACACACACACACACACACACAC
The DNA here is from genome assembly GCF_951216825.1 of Electrona antarctica. Taxonomy (NCBI): domain Eukaryota; kingdom Metazoa; phylum Chordata; class Actinopteri; order Myctophiformes; family Myctophidae; genus Electrona; species Electrona antarctica. The sequence goes on from NC_136794.1 coordinate 50,761,218, forward strand.
ACACACACACACACACACACACACACACACACACACACACACACACACACACACACACACGGCCCCAGAGCAGCCTGACCTCTAATCCTCTCCTTCCTTCATCAGAGTCTAATATAAGTACCTGTAAGACGATTGCGTAACAGTTACAGTGCAATAGTGGTGCCGTCAGGAACACCTAGCCTAGAGCATCTAATAGAAGAGTTACGGTAATGAGGGGCAGAAACCCAGAGCCATCTAATAGAAGAGTTACGGTAATGAGGGGCAGAAACCCAGAGCCATCTAATAGAAGAGTTACGGTAATGAGGGGCAGAAACCCAGAGCCATCTAATAGAAGAGTTACGGTAATGAGGGACAGAAACCCAGAGCCATCTAATAGAAGAGTTACGGTAATGAGGGGCAGAAACCCAGAGCCATCTAATAGAAGAGTCACGGTAATGAGGGGCAGAAACCCAGAGCCATCTAATAGAAGAGTTAGGACATTGAGGGGGCAGAAACCCAGAGCCATCTAATAGAAGAGTTACGGTAATGAGGGGCAGAAACCCAGAGCCATCTAATAGAAGAGTTACGGTAATGAGGGGGCAGCCAGAAACCCAGAGCCATCTAATAGAAGAGTTACGGTAATGAGGGGCAGAAACCCAGAGCCATCTAATAGAAGAGTTACGGTAATGAGGGAAAGAAACCCAGAGCCATCTAATAGAAGAGTTACGGTAATGAGGGTCAGAAACCCAGAGCCATCTAATAGAAGAGTTACGGTAATGAGGGGCAGAAACCCAGAGCCATCCAATAGAAGAGTTACGGTAATGAGGGGCAGAAACCCAGATCCATCTACTAGAAGAGTTACGGTAATGAGGGGCAGAAACCCAGAGCCATCTAATAGAAGAGTTACGGTAATGAGGGGCAGAAACCCAGAGCCATCTAATAGAAGAGTTACGGTAATGAGGGGCAGAAACCCAGAGCCATCCAATAGAAGAGTTACGGTAATGAGGGGCAGAAACCCAGAGCCATCTAATAGAAGAGTTACGGTAATGAGGGGCAGAAACCCAGAGCCATCTAATAGAAGAGTTACGGTAATGAGGGGCAGAAACCCAGAGCCATCTAATAGAAGAGTTAGGACATTGAGGGGGCAGAAACCCAGAGCCATCTAATAGAAGAGTTAGGACATTGAGGGGGCAGAAACCCAGAGGGGGCAGAAACCCAGAGCCATCTAATAGAAGAGTTAGGACATTGAGGGGGCAGAAACCCAGAGCCATCTAATAGAAGAGTTACGGTAATGAGGGGCAGAAACCCAGAGCCATCTAATAGAAGAGTTACGGTAATGAGGGGCAGAAACCCAGAGCCATCTAATAGAACAGTTACGGAAATGAGGGGCAGAAACCCAGAGCAATCTAATAGAAGAGTTACGGTAATGAGGGGCAGAAACCCAGAGCCATCTAATAGAAGAGTTACGGTAATCCCGTGCTCATACACAGACACACAAAGCTGTGCATAGGGGAGGGGCTAGCGTAGCGGCCCTCAAAAACGGTTTGCGTGATGATGACCAACCCTGCCACCTCAAAGCAAGATGGCGTCGGTGATGTCATCCTCTGATATAATGCACCACCAGCCTTAGTTAGAATGCAATGACACCATGAGTGCACTGGTGGACCAGAGGCTACACCTACAGTATATGACACAACAACCACACACACACAGTAGTAAGAACAACCACACACACACAGTAGTAAGAACAACCACACACACACAGTAGTAAGAACAACCACACACACACAGTAGTAAGAACAACCACACACACACAGTAGTAAGAACAACCACACACACCCAGTAGTAAGAACAACCACACACACACAGTAGTAAGAACAACCACACACACACACACAGTAGTAAGAACAACCACACACACCCAGTAGTAAGAACAACCACACACACCCAGTAGTAAGAACAACCACACACACACACAGTAGTAAGAACAACCACGCCGAGTGGCGCGCTACGAGCTTGTAGGTCTGCTATTTTTGAAAAATCGTGAAAATTCTTTTTTTTTTTTAAATCTTTTTTTTTTTTTTTTTTTTTTTGAAAATAATTTGGGGACCCCCTAAAATAATTTGGCGACCCTCCGAGGGGTCGCGACCCACGGGTTGAGAACCCCTGCTGTACTGTACTGTACTGTACTTACTGTACTTTACTGTACTGCAACTTCTAAAACCAGGAAGTGATAATCCTTATGGCATAATACAATTCCAAACTTCCAGATGATTAATAATCTCTTATCACAATATCGATATTATTTATACACTATATTGCCCACGCATTCTCTCTCTTTCTCTAAATGGTAAATGGTGCATTTATATATATAGCATCTTTATCCAAGGCGCTTTACATAGATTGTGCATTATGTGCATTACATTCACCCATTCACACACACATTCATTCACCATTGGCGGCAGAAACCATGCAAGGCACCAACCTGCACATCAGGAGCAATTAGGGGTTCAGAGTCTTGCTCAAGGACACTTCGACACTAACTCTGGGGGAGCCCACAGGGTTCGAACTAGCAACCTTGTGGTTCCCCTCCAGCCACTCTACCGCTGAGCCACTGCCGTCCTCCTGTCATGTCCTGACTCCTGTCCTTCCAGCTACAGTTGTCCTTGTCCCCCCCCCCCTCCCCCCCTCCCTCCCTCCCTCCCCCCCCCCCCCCTCCCTCCCTCCCTCCCTCCCTCCCTCCCTCCCTCCCCTCCCTCCCTCCCTCCCCCCCTCCCTGCTCATTCACCCCCTTTTCTCCCTCTCAGCAATGCCTGTCACAATTGTATTACATAATCTCCTGACCACATAGATTTGCAGAGATATTATTTCAGAAATATACGGCCTCATTTCTTTGTATATGCTTTGTATAGTTATGTTACTTGTCATATCTAGCCCTTTATGTTAATGGCAACTAAAAGGCAAACAGAAATGTAAGTTATGTTCTGACGCCAAAAACCACAATTAAACCATGAATCTAAAGCCCTGCTCCTTCCTCTGTCCTCCCTGCTCCCTGCTCCTTCCTCTGTCCTCCCTGCTCCCTGCTCCTTCCTCCCTGCTCCCTGCTCCTTCCTCTGTCCTCCCTGCTCCCTGCTCCTTCCTCTGTCCTCCCTGTCCTCCCAGCCCTGCTCCTTCCTCTGTCCTCCCTGCTCCCTGCTCCCTGCTCCTTCCTCTGTCCTCCCTGCTCCCTGCGCCCTGCTCCTTCCTCTGTCCTCCCTGCTCCCTGCTCTGTCCTCCCTGCTCCCTGCTCCCTCCTCTGTCCTCCCTGCTCCCTGCTCCCTGCTCCTTCCTCTGTCCTCCCTGCTCCCTGCTCTGTCCTCCCTGCTCCCTGCTCCCTCCTCTGTCCTCCCTGCTCCCTGCTCCCTGCTCCTTCCTCTGTCCTCCCTGCTCCCTCCTCTGTCCTCCCTGCTCCCTGCTCCCTGCTCCTTCCTCTGTCCTCCCTGCTCCCTCCTCTGTCCTCCCTGCTCCCTGCTCCCTGCTCCTTCCTCTGTCCTCCCTGCTCCCTGCTCTGTCCTCCCTGCTCCCTGCTCCCTGCTCCTTCCTCTGTCCTCCCTGCTCCCTGCTCTGTCCTCCCTGCTCCCTGCTCCCTGCTCCTTCCTCTGTCCTCCCTGCTCCCTCCCTGCTCCCTCCTCCTCCCTGCTCCTTCCTCTGTCCTCCCTGCTCCTTCCTCTGTCCTCCCTGCTGGGAAGAGAGGGGTGTAACTTAGAACTCCCACATTCTACTGTGATGATGAGAAGACAGAGAGCCATTATGGTGCGTTGTGTGTGTGTGTGTGTGTGTGTGTGTGTGTGTGTGTGTGTGTGTGTGTGTGTGTGTGTGTGTGTGTGTGTGTGTGTGTGTGTGTGTGTGTGTGTCTGTGCGTGCGTGCGTGCGTGCGTGTGCGTGCGTGTGTTACAGAGCATTAGATGTATGTCAGAGCCCAGCCTGTTTCCAGTGTGTTCATGTAATGAAGACACATTGTTATTGCAGCTTCAGTCATTAACCACTTAGGCCCCATTTTATACTTTGTAGTAGTAGCTGGATGTGAACTCAGCCTCCCCTGAAAGCATATTAACTAGTCAGTCACATTCAATCCTTTAACTTGTTAACACTTTGAGGGCTTTAAATTGTTTAATCAACCGATCGACTCTGCTTAATACGCTAAACGTGCTATTTGTTTTATGTGTTTAATCCAAGGCGTTTTCAACTACATGGAAAACATTACAAATCACACACAAACAACCAGCACATTATATTAACACACAAAAACAACACCCAGCCACTGGAAGACTATGGGTTACATACAGTAACAACACCCAGCCACTGGAAGACTATGGGTTACATACAGTAACAACACCCAGCCACCGCCTGGAAGACTATGGGTTACATACAGTAACAACACCCAGCCACCGCCTGGACGACTAGGGGTTACATACAGTAACAACACCCAGCCACCGCCTGGAAGACTAGGGGTTACATACAGTAACAACACCCAGCCACCGCCTGGAAGACTAGGGGTTACATACAGTAACAACACCCAGCCACCGCCTGGACGACTAGGGGTTACATACAGTAACAACACCCAGCCACCGCCTGGAAGACTATGGGTTACATACAGTAAAACAACACCCAGCCACCGCCTGGAAGACTATGGGTTACATACAGTAACAACACCCAGCCACCGCCTGGAAGACTATGGGTTACATACAGTAAAACAACACCCAGCCACCGCCTGGAAGACTATGGGTTACATACAGTAACAACACCCAGCCACCGCCTGGACGACTATGGGTTACATACAGTAACAACACCCAGCAACCGCCTGGAAGACTATGGGTTACATACAGTAAAACAACACCCAGCCACCGCCTGGAAGACTATGGGTTACATACAGTAACAACACCCAGCCACCGCCTGGAAGACTATGGGTTACATACAGTAACAACACCCAGCAACCGCCTGGACGACTAGGGGTTACATACAGTAACAACACCCAGCCACTGGAAGACTATGGGTTACATACAGTAACAACACCCAGCCACTGGAAGACTATGGGTTACATACAGTAACAACACCCAGCCACTGGAAGACTATGGGTTACATACAGTAACAACACCCAGCCACCACCTGGAAGACTATGGGTTACATACAGTAAAACAACACCCAGCCACCGCCTGGAAGACTATGGGTTACATACAGTAACAACACCCAGCCACCGCCTGGAAGACTAGGGGTTACATACAGTAACAACACCCAGCCACCGCCTGGAAGACTATGGGTTACATACAGTAACAACACCCAGCCACCGCCTGGAAGACTATGGGTTACATACAGTAACAACACCCAGCCACCGCCTGGAAGACTAGGGGTTACATACAGTAACAACACCCAGCCACCGCCTGGAAGACTATGGGTTACATACAGTAACAACACCCAGCCACCGCCTGGAAGACTATGGGTTACATACAGTAACAACACCCAGCCACCGCCTGGAAGACTATGGGTTACATACAGTAACAACACCCAGCAACCGCCTGGAAGACTATGGGTTACATACAGTAACAACACCCAGCCACCGCCTGGAAGACTAGGGGTTACATACAGTAACAACACCCAGCCACCGCCTGGAAGACTAGGGGTTACATACAGTAACAACACCCAGCCACCGCCTGGAAGACTAGGGGTTACATACAGTAACAACACCCAGCCACCGCCTGGAAGACTATGGGTTACATACAGTAACAACACCCAGCCACCGCCTGGAAGACTATGGGTTACATACAGTAACAACACCCAGCCACCGCCTGGAAGACTATGGGTTACATACAGTAACAACACCCAGCAACCGCCTGGAAGACTATGGGTTACATACAGTAACAACACCCAGCCACCGCCTGGAAGACTATGGGTTACATACAGTAACAACACCCAGCAACCGCCTGGAAGACTATGGGTTACATACAGTAACAACACCCAGCCACCGCCTGGAAGACTATGGGTTACATACAGTAACAACACCCAGCCACCGCCTGGAAGACTAGGGGTTACATACAGTAACAACACCCAGCCACCGTCTGGAAGACTATGGGTTACATACAGTAACAACACCCAGCCACCGCCTGGAAGACTATGGGTTACATACAGTAACAACACCCAGCCACCGCCTGGACGACTATGGGTTACATACAGTAACAACACCCAGCAACCGCCTGGAAGACTATGGGTTACATACAGTAACAACACCCAGCCACCGCCTGGAAGACTATGGGTTACATACAGTAACAACACCCAGCAACCGCCTGGAAGACTATGGGTTACATACAGTAACAACACCCAGCCACCGCCTGGAAGACTATGGGTTACATACAGTAACAACACCCAGCCACCGCCTGGAAGACTAGGGGTTACATACAGTAACAACACCCAGCCACCGTCTGGAAGACTAGGGGTTACATACAGTAACAACACCCAGCCACCGTCTGGAAGACTATGGGTTACATACAGTAACAACACCCAGCCACCGCCTGGAAGACTAGGGGTTACATACAGTAACAACACCCAGCCACCGCCTGGAAGACTAGGGGTTACATACAGTAACAACACCCAGCCACCGCCTGGAAGACTAGGGGTTACATACAGTAACAACACCCAGCCACCGCCTGGAAGACTAGGGGTTACATACAGTAACAACACCCAGCCACCGTCTGGAAGACTATGGGTTACATACAGTAACAACACCCAGCCACCGCCTGGAAGACTATGGGTTACATACAGTAACAACACCCAGCCACCGCCTGGAAGACTATGGGTTACATACAGTAACAACACCCAGCCACCACCTGGAAGACTATGGGTTACATACAGTAACAACACCCAGCCACCGTCTGGAAGACTATGGGTTACATACAGTAACAACACCCAGCCACCGCCTGGAAGACTAGGGGTTACATACAGTAACAACACCCAGCCACCGCCTGGAAGACTAGGGGTTACATACAGTAACAACACCCAGCCACCGCCTGGAAGACTAGGGGTTACATACAGTAACAACACCCAGCCACCGCCTGGAAGACTAGGGGTTACATACAGTAACAACACCCAGCCACCGTCTGGAAGACTATGGGTTACATACAGTAACAACACCCAGCCACCGCCTGGAAGACTATGGGTTACATACAGTAACAACACCCAGCCACCGCCTGGAAGACTATGGGTTACATACAGTAACAACACCCAGCCACCACCTGGAAGACTATGGGTTACATACAGTAACAACACCCAGCCACCGTCTGGAAGACTATGGGTTACATACAGTAACAACACCCAGCCACCGCCTGGAAGACTATGGGTTACATACAGTAACAACACCCAGCCACCGTCTGGAAGACTATGGGTTACATACAGTAACAACACCCAGCCACCGCCTGGAAGACTACGGGTTACATACAGTAACAACACCCAGCCACTGGAAGACTAGGGGTTACATACAGTAACAACACCCAGCCACTGGAAGACTAGGGGTTACATACAGTAACAACACCCAGCCACTGGACGACTATGGGTTACATACAGTAACAACACCCAGCCACCGCCTGGAAGACTATGGGTTACATACAGTAACAACACCCAGCCACCGCCTGGAAGACTATGGGTTACATACAGTAACAACACCCAGCCACCGCCTGGAAGACTATGGGTTACATACAGTAACAACACCCAGCCACCGCCTGGAAGACTAGGGGTTACATACAGTAACAACACCCAGCCACCGCCTGGAAGACTAGGGGTTACATACAGTAACAACACCCAGCCACCGTCTGGAAGACTATGGGTTACATACAGTAACAACACCCAGCAACCACCTGGAAGACTATGGGTTACATACAGTAACAACACCCAGCAACCACCTGGAAGACTATGGGTTACATACAGTAAAACAACACCCAGCCACCGCCTGGAAGACTATGGGTTACATACAGTAACAACACCCAGCCACCGCCTGGAAGACTAGGGGTTACATACAGTAACAACACCCAGCCACTGGAAGACTATGGGTTACATACAGTAACAACACCCAGCCACCGCCTGGAAGACTATGGGTTACATACAGTAACAACACCCAGCCACCGCCTGGAAGACTATGGGTTACATACAGTAACAACACCCAGCCACCGCCTGGAAGACTATGGGTTACATACAGTAACAACACCCAGCCACCGCCTGGAAGACTAGGGGTTACATACAGTAAACAACACCCAGCCACCGCCTGGAAGACTATGGGTTACATACAGTAACAACACCCAGCCACCGCCTGGAAGACTATGGGTTACATACAGTAACAACACCCAGCCACCGCCTGGAAGACTAGGGGTTACATACAGTAACAACACCCAGCCACTGGAAGACTATGGGTTACATACAGTAACAACACCCAGCCACCGCCTGGAAGACTATGGGTTACATACAGTAACAACACCCAGCCACTGGAAGACTAGGGGTTACATACAGTAACAACACCCAGCCACCGCCTGGAAGACTAGGGGTTACATACAGTAACAACACCCAGCCACCGCCTGGAAGACTATGGGTTACATACAGTAACAACACCCAGCCACTGGAAGACTATGGGTTACATACAGTAACAACACCCAGCCACTGGAAGACTATGGGTTACATACAGTAACAACACCCAGCCACTGGAAGACTATGGGTTACATACAGTAACAACACCCAGCCACCGCCTGGAAGACTATGGGTTACATACAGTAACAACACCCAGCCACTGGAAGACTATGGGTTACATACAGTAACAACACCCAGCCACTGGAAGACTATGGGTTACATACAGTAACAACACCCAGCCACTGGAAGACTATGGGTTACATACAGTAACAACACCCAGCCACCGCCTGGAAGACTATGGGTTACATACAGTAACAACACCCAGCCACCGCCTGGAAGACTATGGGTTACATACAGTAACAACACCCAGCCACCGCCTGGAAGACTAGGGGTTACATACAGTAACAACACCCAGCCACCGCCTGGAAGACTAGGGGTTACATACAGTAAACAACACCCAGCCACCGCCTGGAAGACTATGGGTTACATACAGTAACAACACCCAGCCACCGCCTGGAAGACTATGGGTTACATACAGTAACAACACCCAGCCACCGCCTGGAAGACTATGGGTTACATACAGTAACAACACCCAGCCACCGCCTGGAAGACTAGGGGTTACATACAGTAAACAACACCCAGCCACCGCCTGGAAGACTATGGGTTACATACAGTAACAACACCCAGCCACCGCCTGGAAGACTATGGGTTACATACAGTAACAACACCCAGCCACCGCCTGGAAGACTAGGGGTTACATACAGTAACAACACCCAGCCACTGGAAGACTATGGGTTACATACAGTAACAACACCCAGCCACCGCCTGGAAGACTATGGGTTACATACAGTAACAACACCCAGCCACCGCCTGGAAGACTATGGGTTACATACAGTAACAACACCCAGCCACTGGAAGACTAGGGGTTACATACAGTAACAACACCCAGCCACCGCCTGGAAGACTAGGGGTTACATACAGTAACAACACCCAGCCACTGGAAGACTATGGGTTACATACAGTAACAACACCCAGCAACCGCCTGGAAGACTATGGGTTACATACAGTAACAACACCCAGCCACCGCCTGGAAGACTAGGGGTTACATACAGTAACAACACCCAGCCACCGCCTGGAAGACTATGGGTTACATACAGTAACAACACCCAGCCACCGCCTGGAAGACTATGGGTTACATACAGTAACAACACCCAGCCACTGGAAGACTAGGGGTTACATACAGTAACAACACCCAGCCACCGCCTGGAAGACTATGGGTTACATACAGTAACAACACCCAGCCACCGCCTGGACGACTATGGGTTACATACAGTAACAACACCCAGCCACCGCCTGGAAGACTAGGGGTTACATACAGTAACAACACCCAGCCACCGCCTGGAAGACTAGGGGTTACATACAGTAACAACACCCAGCCACCGCCTGGAAGACTATGGGTTACATACAGTAACAACACCCAGCCACCGCCTGGAAGACTAGGGGTTACATACAGTAACAACCCCCAGCCACCGCCTGGAAGACTATGGGTTACATACAGTAACAACACCCAGCCACCGCCTGGAAGACTATGGGTTACATACAGTAACAACACCCAGCCACCGCCTGGAAGACTATGGGTTACATACAGTAACAACACCCAGCCACCGCCTGGAAGACTATGGGTTACATACAGTAACAACACCCAGCCACCGCCTGGAAGACTAGGGGTTACATACAGTAACAACACCCAGCCACCGCCTGGAAGACTATGGGTTACATACAGTAACAACACCCAGCCACCGCCTGGAAGACTATGGGTTACATACAGTAACAACACCCAGCCACCGCCTGGAAGACTATGGGTTACATACAGTAACAACACCCAGCCACTGGAAGACTAGGGGTTACATACAGTAACAACACCCAGCCACCGCCTGGAAGACTATGGGTTACATACAGTAACAACACCCAGCCACCGCCTGGAAGACTATGGGTTACATACAGTAACAACACCCAGCCACCGCCTGGAAGACTATGGGTTACATACAGTAACAACACCCAGCCACCGCCTGGAAGACTATGGGTTACATACAGTAACAACACCCAGCCACTGGAAGACTAGGGGTTACATACAGTAACAACACCCAGCCACCGCCTGGAAGACTATGGGTTACATACAGTAACAACACCCAGCCACCGCCTGGAAGACTATGGGTTACATACAGTAACAACACCCAGCCACCACCTGGAAGACTATGGGTTACATACAGTAACAACACCCAGCCACCGCCTGGACGACTATGGGTTACATACAGTAACAACACCCAGCCACCGCCTGGAAGACTAGGGGTTACATACAGTAACAACACCCAGCCACCGCCTGGAAGACTAGGGGTTACATACAGTAACAACACCCAGCCACCGCCTGGACGACTATGGGTTACATACAGTAACAACACCCAGCCACCGCTTGGAAGACTATGGGTTACATACAGTAAAACAACACCCAGCCACCGCCTGGAAGACTATGGGTTACATACAGTAACAACACCCAGCAACCGCCTGGAAGACTAGGGGTTACATACAGTAACAACACCCAGCCACCGCCTGGAAGACTATGGGTTACATACAGTAACAACACCCAGCCACCGCTTGGAAGACTATGGGTTACATACAGTAAAACAACACCCAGCCACCGCCTGGAAGACTATGGGTTACATACAGTAACAACACCCAGCCACCGCCTGGACGACTATGGGTTACATACAGTAACAACACCCAGCCACCGCTTGGAAGACTATGGGTTACATACAGTAAAACAACACCCAGCCACCGCCTGGAAGACTATGGGTTACATACAGTAACAACACCCAGCCACCGCCTGGAAGACTAGGGGTTACATACAGTAACAACACCCAGCCACCGCCTGGAAGACTATGGGTTACATACAGTAACAACACCCAGCCACCGCCTGGAAGACTAGGGGTTACATACAGTAACAACACCCAGCCACCGCCTGGACGACTATGGGTTACATACAGTAACAACACCCAGCAACCGCCTGGAAGACTATGGGTTACATACAGTAAAACAACACCCAGCCACCGCCTGGAAGACTATGGGTTACATACAGTAACAACACCCAGCCACCGCCTGGAAGACTATGGGTTACATACAGTAACAACACCCAGCCACTGCCTGGAAGACTAGGGGTTACATACAGTAACAACACCCAGCCACCGTCTGGAAGACTATGGGTTACATACAGTAACAACACCCAGCCACCGTCTGGAAGACTAGGGGTTACATACAGTAACAACACCCAGCAACCGCCTGGAAGACTATGGGTTACATACAGTAACAACACCCAGCAACCGCCTGGAAGACTATGGGTTACATACAGTAACAACACCCAGCAACCGCCTGGAAGACTATGGGTTACATACAGTAACAACACCCAGCCACCGCCTGGAAGACTAGGGGTTACATACAGTAACAACACCCAGCCACCGCCTGGACGACTATGGGTTACATACAGTAACAACACCCAGCCACCGCCTGGAAGACTATGGGTTACATACAGTGAAACAACACCCAGCCACCGCCTGGAAGACTATGGGTTACATACAGTGAAACAACACCCAGCCACCGCCTGGAAGACTATGGGTTACATACAGTAACAACACCCAGCCACCGCCTGGAAGACTATGGGTTACATACAGTAACAACACCCAGCCACCGCCTGGAAGACTATGGGTTACATACAGTAACAACACCCAGCCACCGCCTGGAAGACTATGGGTTACATACAGTAACAACACCCAGCCACCGCCTGGAAGACTATGGGTTACATACAGTAACAACACCCAGCCACCGCCTGGACGACTATGGGTTACATACAGTAACAACACCCAGCCACCGCCTGGAAGACTAGGGGTTACATACAGTAACAACACCCAGCAACCGCCTGGAAGACTATGGGTTACATACAGTAACAACACCCAGCCACCGCCTGGAAGACTATGGGTTACATACAGTAACAACACCCAGCCACTGGAAGACTATGGGTTACATACAGTAACAACACCCAGCCACTGGAAGACTATGGGTTACATACAGTAACAACACCCAGCCACCGCCTGGAAGACTATGGGTTACATACAGTAACAACACCCAGCCACCGCCTGGAAGACTATGGGTTACATACAGTAACAACACCCAGCCACCGTCTGGAAGACTATGGGTTACATACAGTAACAACACCCAGCCACCGCCTGGAAGACTATGGGTTACATACAGTAACAACACCCAGCCACCGCCTGGAAGACTATGGGTTACATACAGTAACAACACCCAGCCACCGCCTGGAAGACTATGGGTTACATACAGTAACAACACCCAGCCACCGCCTGGAAGACTAGGGGTTACATACAGTAACAACACCCAGCAACCGCCTGGAAGACTATGGGTTACATACAGTAACAACACCCAGCAACCGCCTGGAAGACTATGGGTTACATACAGTAACAACACCAAGCCACCGCCTGGAAGACTATGGGTTACATACAGTAACAACACCCAGCCACCGCCTGGAAGACTATGGGTTACATACAGTAACAACACCCAGCCACCGCCTGGAAGACTATGGGTTACATACAGTAACAACACCCAGCCACCGCCTGGACGACTATGGGTTACATACAGTAACAACACCCAGCCACCGCCTGGAAGACTATGGGTTACATACAGTAACAACACCCAGCCACCGCCTGGACGACTAGGGGTTACATACAGTAACAACACCCAGCCACCGCCTGGAAGACTATGGGTTACATACAGTAACAACACCCAGCCACCGCCTGGACGACTAGGGGTTACATACAGTAACAACACCCAGCCACTGGAAGACTATGGGTTACATACAGTAACAACACCCAGCCACCACCTGGAAGACTATGGGTTACATACAGTAACAACACCCAGCCACCGCCTGGAAGACTATGGGTTACATACAGTAACAACACCCAGCAACCGCCTGGAAGACTATGGGTTACATACAGTAACAACACCCAGCCACCGCCTGGAAGACTATGGGTTACATACAGTAACAACACCCAGCCACCGCCTGGAAGACTATGGGTTACATACAGTAACAACACCCAGCCACCGCCTGGACGACTATGGGTTACATACAGTAACAACACCCAGCCACCGCCTGGACGACTATGGGTTACATACAGTAACAACACCCAGCCACCGCCTGGACGACTATGGGTTACATACAGTAACAACACCCAGCCACCGCCTGGACGACTATGGGTTACATACAGTAACAACACCCAGCCACCGCCTGGACGACTATGGGTTACATACAGTAACAACACCCAGCCACTGGAAGACTATGGGTTACATACAGTAACAACACCAAGCCACCGCCTGGACGACTATGGGTTACATACAGTAACAACACCCAGCAACCGCCTGGAAGACTATGGGTTACATACAGTAAAACAACACCCAGCCACCGCCTGGAAGACTATGGGTTACATACAGTAACAACACCCAGCAACCGCCTGGAAGACTATGGGTTACATACAGTAAAACAACACCCAGCCACCGCCTGGAAGACTATGGGTTACATACAGTAACAACACCAAGCCACCGCCTGGAAGACTATGGGTTACATACAGTAACAACACCCAGCCACCGCCTGGAAGACTATGGGTTACATACAGTAACAACACCCAGCAACCGCCTGGAAGACTATGGGTTACATACAGTAACAACACCCAGCAACCGCCTGGAAGACTATGGGTTACATACAGTAACAACACCCAGCAACCGCCTGGAAGACTATGGGTTACATACAGTAACAACACCCAGCCACCGCCTGGAAGACTAGGGGTTACATACAGTAACAACACCCAGCCACTGGAAGACTATGGGTTACATACAGTAACAACACCCAGCCACCGCCTGGAAGACTATGGGTTACATACAGTAACAACACCCAGCAACCGCCTGGAAGACTATGGGTTACATACAGTAAAACAACACCCAGCCACCGCCTGGAAGACTATGGGTTACATACAGTAACAACACCCAGCCACCGCCTGGAAGACTATGGGTTACATACAGTAACAACACCCAGCCACCGCCTGGAAGACTATGGGTTACATACAGTAACAACACCCAGCCACCGCCTGGAAGACTATGGGTTACATACAGTAACAACACCCAGCCACCGCCTGGAAGACTAGGGGTTACATACAGTAACAACACCCAGCCACCGCCTGGAAGACTATGGGTTACATACAGTAACAACACCCAGCCACCGCCTGGAAGACTATGGGTTACATACAGTAACAACACCCAGCCACCGCCTGGAAGACTATGGGTTACATACAGTAACAACACCCAGCCACCGCCTGGAAGACTATGGGTTACATACAGTAACAACACCCAGCCACCGCCTGGACGACTAGGGGTTACATACAGTAACAACACCCAGCCACCGCCTGGACGACTATGGGTTACATACAGTAACAACACCCAGCCACCGCCTGGAAGACTAGGGGTTACATACAGTAACAACACCCAGCCACCGCCTGGAAGACTATGGGTTACATACAGTAAAACAACACCCAGCCACCGCCTGGAAGACTATGGGTTACATACAGTAACAACACCCAGCAACCGCCTGGAAGACTATGGGTTACATACAGTAAACAACACACAGCCACCGCCTGGAAGACTAGGGGTTACATACAGTAACAACACCCAGCCACCGCCTGGAAGACTAGGGGTTACATACAGTAACAACACCCAGCCACCGCCTGGAAGACTATGGGTTACATACAGTAACAACACCCAGCCACCGCCTGGAAGACTATGGGTTACATACAGTAACAACACCCAGCCACTGGAAGACTATGGGTTACATACAGTAACAACACCCAGCCACTGCCTGGAAGACTATGGGTTACATACAGTAACAACACCCAGCCACCGCCTGGAAGACTATGGGTTACATACAGTAACAACACCCAGCCACCGCCTGGAAGACTATGGGTTACATACAGTAACAACACCCAGCCACCGCCTGGAAGACTATGGGTTACATACAGTAACAACACCCAGCCACCGCCTGGACGACTATGGGTTACATACAGTAACAACACCCAGCCACCGCCTGGAAGACTATGGGTTACATACAGTAACAACACCCAGCCACCGCCTGGAAGACTATGGGTTGCATACAGTAACAACACCCAGCCACTGGAAGACTATGGGTTACATACAGTAACAACACCCAGCCACCGCCTGGAAGACTATGGGTTGCATACAGTAACAACACCCAGCCACCGCCTGGAAGACTATGGGTTACATACAGTAACAACACCCAGCCACCGCCTGGAAGACTATGGGTTGCATACAGTAACAACACCCAGCCACTGGAAGACTATGGGTTACATACAGTAACAACACCCAGCCACCGCCTGGACGACTATGGGTTACATACAGTAACAACACCCAGCCACCGCCTGGAAGACTATGGGTTACATACAGTAACAACACCCAGCCACTGGAAGACTATGGGTTACATACAGTAACAACACCCAGCCACTGGAAGACTATGGGTTACATACAGTAACAACACCCAGCCACCGCCTGGAAGACTAGGGGTTACATACAGTAACAACACCCAGCCACCGCCTGGAAGACTATGGGTTACATACAGTAACAACACCCAGCCACCGCCTGGAAGACTAGGGGTTACATACAGTAACAACACCCAGCCACCGCCTGGAAGACTATGGGTTACATACAGTAACAACACCCAGCCACCGCCTGGAAGACTATGGGTTACATACAGTAACAACACCCAGCCACCGCCTGGAAGACTATGGGTTACATACAGTAACAACACCCAGCCACCGCCTGGAAGACTATGGGTTACATACAGTAACAACACCCAGCCACCGCCTGGAAGACTATGGGTTACATACAGTAACAACACCCAGCAACCGCCTGGAAGACTATGGGTTACATACAGTAACAACACCCAGCCACCGCCTGGACGACTATGGGTTACATACAGTAACAACACCCAGCCACCGCCTGGAAGACTAGGGGTTACATACAGTAACAACACCCAGCCACTGGAAGACTATGGGTTACATACAGTAACAACACCCAGCCACTGGAAGACTATGGGTTACATACAGTAACAACACCCAGCCACTGGAAGACTATGGGTTACATACAGTAACAACACCCAGCCACCGCCTGGAAGACTAGGGGTTACATACAGTAACAACACCCAGCCACCGCCTGGAAGACTATGGGTTACATACAGTAACAACACCCAGCCACCGCCTGGACGACTATGGGTTACATACAGTAACAACACCCAGCCACCGCCTGGAAGACTAGGGGTTACATACAGTAACAACACCCAGCCACTGGAAGACTATGGGTTACATACAGTAACAACACCCAGCCACTGGAAGACTATGGGTTACATACAGTAACAACACCCAGCCACTGGAAGACTATGGGTTACATACAGTAACAACACCCAGCCACCGCCTGGAAGACTATGGGTTACATACAGTAACAACACCCAGCCACCGCCTGGAAGACTATGGGTTACATACAGTAACAACACCCAGCAACCGCCCGGACGACTATGGGTTACATACAGTAACAACACCCAGCCACCGCCTGGAAGACTATGGGTTACATACAGTAAAACAACACCCAGCCACCGCCTGGAAGACTATGGGTTACATACAGTAACAACACCCAGCAACCGCCTGGAAGACTATGGGTTACATACAGTAAACAACACCCAGCCACCGCCTGGAAGACTAGGGGTTACATACAGTAACAACACCCAGCCACCGCCTGGAAGACTATGGGTTACATACAGTAACAACACCCAGCAACCGCCTGGAAGACTATGGGTTACATACAGTAAACAACACCCAGCCACCGCCTGGAAGACTATGGGTTACATACAGTAACAACACCCAGCCACCGCCTGGAAGACTATGGGTTACATACAGTAACAACACCCAGCCACCGCCTGGAAGACTAGGGGTTACATACAGTAACAACACCCAGCAACCGCCTGGAAGACTATGGGTTACATACAGTAAAACAACACCCAGCCACCGCCTGGAAGACTAGGGGTTACATACAGTAAACAACACCCAGCCACCGCCTGGAAGACTAGGGGTTACATACAGTAACAACACCCAGCCACCGCCTGGAAGACTAGGGGTTACATACAGTAACAACACCCAGCCACCGCCTGGAAGACTAGGGGTTACATACAGTAACAACACCCAGCCACCGCCTGGAAGACTATGGGTTACATACAGTAACAACACCCAGCCACCGCCTGGAAGACTATGGGTTACATACAGTAACAACACCCAGCCACCGCCTGGAAGACTAGGGGTTACATACAGTAACAACACCCAGCCACCGCCTGGAAGACTATGGGTTACATACAGTAACAACACCCAGCCACCGCCTGGAAGACTAGGGGTTACATACAGTAACAACACCCAGCCACCGCCTGGAAGACTATGGGTTACATACAGTAACAACACCCAGCCACCGCCTGGAAGACTATGGGTTACATACAGTAACAACACCCAGCAACCGCCCGGACGACTATGGGTTACATACAGTAACAACACCCAGCCACCGCCTGGAAGACTATGGGTTACATACAGTAAAACAACACCCAGCCACCGCCTGGAAGACTATGGGTTACATACAGTAACAACACCCAGCAACCGCCTGGAAGACTATGGGTTACATACAGTAAACAACACCCAGCCACCGCCTGGAAGACTAGGGGTTACATACAGTAACAACACCCAGCCACCGCCTGGAAGACTATGGGTTACATACAGTAACAACACCCAGCAACCGCCTGGAAGACTATGGGTTACATACAGTAAACAACACCCAGCCACCGCCTGGAAGACTATGGGTTACATACAGTAAACAACACCCAGCCACCGCCTGGAAGACTATGGGTTACATACAGTAAACAACACCCAGCCACCGCCTGGAAGACTATGGGTTACATACAGTAAACAACACCCAGCCACCGCCTGGAAGACTATGGGTTACATACAGTAAACAACACCCAGCCACCGCCTGGAAGACTATGGGTTACATACAGTAACAACACCCAGCAACCGCCCGGACGACTATGGGTTACATACAGTAACAACACCCAGCCACCGCCTGGAAGACTATGGGTTACATACAGTAACAACACCCAGCCACCGCCTGGAAGACTATGGGTTACATACAGTAACAACACCCAGCAACCGCCTGGAAGACTATGGGTTACATACAGTAACAACACCCAGCCACCGCCTGGAAGACTATGGGTTACATACAGTAACAACACCCAGCCACCGCCTGGAAGACTATGGGTTACATACAGTAACAACACCCAGCCACCGCCTGGAAGACTATGGGTTACATACAGTAACAACACCCAGCCACCGCCTGGAAGACTATGGGTTACATACAGTAACAACACCCAGCCACCGCCTGGAAGACTATGGGTTACATACAGTAACAACACCCAGCCACCGCCTGGATGACTATGGGTTACATACAGTAAAACAACACCCAGCCACCGCCTGGAAGACTAGGGGTTACATACAGTAAACAACACCCAGCCACCGCCTGGAAGACTAGGGGTTACATACAGTAACAACACCCAGCCACCGCCTGGAAGACTAGGGGTTACATACAGTAACAACACCCAGCCACCGCCTGGAAGACTAGGGGTTACATACAGTAACAACACCCAGCCACCGCCTGGAAGACTATGGGTTACATACAGTAACAACACCCAGCCACCGCCTGGAAGACTATGGGTTACATACAGTAACAACACCCAGCCACCGCCTGGAAGACTATGGGTTACATACAGTAACAACACCCAGCCACCGCCTGGAAGACTAGGGGTTACATACAGTAACAACACCCAGCCACCGCCTGGAAGACTAGGGGTTACATACAGTAACAACACCCAGCCACCGCCTGGAAGACTATGGGTTACATACAGTAACAACACCCAGCCACCGCCTGGAAGACTATGGGTTACATACAGTAACAACACCCAGCCACCGCCTGGAAGACTATGGGTTACATACAGTAACAACACCCAGCCACCGCCTGGAAGACTATGGGTTACATACAGTAACAACACCCAGCCACCGCCTGGAAGACTATGGGTTACATACAGTAACAACACCCAGCCACCGCCTGGAAGACTATGGGTTACATACAGTAACAACACCCAGCCACTGCCTGGAAGACTATGGGTTACATACAGTAACAACACCCAGCCACCGCCTGGAAGACTATGGGTTACATACAGTAACAACACCCAGCCACCGCCTGGAAGACTATGGGTTACATACAGTAACAACACCCAGCCACCGCCTGGAAGACTAGGGGTTACATACAGTAACAACACCCAGCCACCGCCTGGAAGACTATGGGTTACATACAGTAACAACACCCAGCCACCGCCTGGAAGACTATGGGTTACATACAGTAACAACACCCAGCCACCGCCTGGAAGACTATGGGTTACATACAGTAACAACACCCAGCCACCGCCTGGAAGACTATGGGTTACATACAGTAACAACACCCAGCAACCGCCTGGAAGACTATGGGTTACATACAGTAACAACACCCAGCCACCGCCTGGAAGACTAGGGGTTACATACAGTAACAACACCCAGCCACCGCCTGGAAGACTAGGGGTTACATACAGTAACAACACCCAGCCACCGCCTGGAAGACTATGGGTTACATACAGTAACAACACCCAGCCACCGCCTGGAAGACTAGGGGTTACATACAGTAACAACACCCAGCCACCGCCTGGAAGACTATGGGTTACATACAGTAACAACACCCAGCCACCGCCTGGAAGACTATGGGTTACATACAGTAACAACACCCAGCCACCGCCTGGAAGACTATGGGTTACATACAGTAACAACACCCAGCCACCGCCTGGAAGACTAGGGGTTACATACAGTAACAACACCCAGCCACCGCCTGGAAGACTAGGGGTTACATACAGTAACAACACCCAGCCACCGCCTGGAAGACTATGGGTTACATACAGTAACAACACCCAGCCACCGCCTGGACGACTATGGGTTACATACAGTAACAACACCCAGCCACCGCCTGGAAGACTAGGGGTTACATACAGTAACAACACCCAGCCACCGCCTGGACGACTAGGGGTTACATACAGTAACAACACCCAGCCACCGCCTGGAAGACTATGGGTTACATACAGTAACAACACCCAGCCACCGCCTGGAAGACTATGGGTTACATACAGTAACAACACCCACCGCCTGGAAGACTAGGGGTTACATAAGGCCAGGAGACGCATTCCAGAGACAACAGCAGCATCAGTGCGAACTGTGCAGCATCAGTGTGCACACTGACATGAGTCCTCATTGTGGACTCATCAAATAAAGAGAGGGGTTAGAGTTGGATTTTTTTGTATTAGAATGTAGTGGTGTGCCGGTGTCATGCATCAAAGATAGCTGATCTACACGTTCACTATGCTTTGCACTGCAAGCTCTTAGATTGAGCTGCTGCATATAGATGTTAGACTTGGGAAGCAGAATGCTAGCAGACAGGGATCGCCAACAACGGACGGTATGATGATTCTAACGTTACTAGCGACGGGACCGCGGTGGGCCGTCTATCTCAGGATCTTTTCTTAGAATTGGACGGAATGATTTAGATCAAGAGTTATTCACGTTTTAAGATTTTCCATCTCGTCGGCTAAAATGGAGGGGGAACATTTTCGGAAAATAACATTGAATGTTGCGCAACAGCCTGTGGAGCGATGTGATCTCTGTCCTTTTATTAATCTCCGTCCTGAGCGCTGGGCGTTACTAATTGAGCGCTGGGCGTTACTAATTGAGCGCTGGGCGTTACTAATTGAGCGCTGGGCGTTACTAATTGAGCGCTGGGCGTTACTAATTGAGCGCTGGGCGTTACTAATTGAGCGCTGGGCGTTACTAATTGAGCGCTGGGCGTTACTAATTGATTGAATGGAGAACTCCGTCCTTGCCGCTCAGGGTGTTAACCGTGTGTTACTTGTGTTATTTGACCATATTGTTGCTGGTCATGGTTGAATGGAAAGACCATGTTGTTGCTGGTCATGGTTGAATGGAAAGACCATGTTGTTGCTGGTCATGGTTGAATGGAAAGACCATGTTGTTGCTGGTCATGGTTGAATGGAAAGACCATGTTGTTGCTGGTCATGGTTGAATGGAAAGACCATGTTGTTGCTGGTCATGGTTGAATGGAAAGACCATATTGTTGCTGGTCATGGTTGAATGGAAAGACCATGTTGTTGCTGGTCATGGTTGAATGGAAAGACCATGTTGTTGCTGGTCATGGTTGAATGGAAAGACCATGTTGTTGCTGGTCATGGTTGAATGGAAAGACCATGTTGTTGCTGGTCATGGTTGAATGGAAAGACCATATTGTTGCTGGTCATGGTTGAATGGAAAGACCATATTGTTGCTGGTCATGGTTGAATGGAAAGACCATGTTGTTGCTGGTCATGGTTGAATGGAAAGACCATGTTGTTGCTGGTCATGGTTGAATGGAAAGACCATGTTGTTGCTGGTCATGGTTGAATGGAAAGACCATGTTGTTGCTGGTCATGGTTGAATGGAAAGACCATGTTGTTGCTGGTCATGGTTGAATGGAAAGACCATGTTGTTGCTGGTCATGGTTGAATGGAAAGACCATGTTGTTGCTGGTCATGGTTGAATGGAAAGACCATGTTGTTGCTGGTCATGGTTGAATGGAAAGACCATGTTGTTGCTGGTCATGGTTGAATGGAAAGACCATGTTGTTGCTGGTCATGGTTGAATGGAAAGACCATGTTGTTGCTGGTCATGGTTGAATGGAAAGACCATGTTGTTTCTGGTCATGGTTGAATGGAAAGACCATGTTGTTGCTGGTCATGGTTGAATGGAAAGACCATATTGTTGCTGGTCATGGTTGAATGGAAAGACCATATTGTTGCTGGTCATGGTTGAATGGAAAGACCATGTTGTTGCTGGTCATGGTTGAATGGAAAGACCATGTTGTTGCTGGTCATGGTTGAATGGAAAGACCATATTGTTGCTGGTCATGGTTGAATGGAAAGACCATGTTGTTGCTGGTCATGGTTGAATGGAAAGACCATATTGTTGCTGGTCATGGTTGAATGGAAAGACCATGTTGTTGCTGGTCATGGTTGAATGGAAAGACCATGTTGTTGCTGGTCATGGTTGAATGGAAAGACCATGTTGTTGCTGGTCATGGTTGAATGGAAAGACCATGTTGTTGCTGGTCATGGTTGAATGGAAAGACCATGTTGTTGCTGGTCATGGTTGAATGGAAAGACCATGTTGTTGCTGGTCATGGTTGAATGGAAAGACCATGTTGTTGCTGGTCATGGTTGAATGGAAAGCACACACTGGGTCGACCGACGGCTGTTGTTTTTAACTCATTCTGTACGGGAACCCCTTTTGGTGTTCAAAGCATTAATTATGTCATACTTTAGCTATTGAAAAAAATAGCAAACCTACAAGCTCATAGCGCCGCACCGCTACGAGCTTGTAGATCTGCTATTTTTGAAAAATTGTAACAATGTGGCGCAAAGCTTTGAATATATATTCTTTCAGAGCGAACGTTTTTAACTCAAATCTTCTGGGGGGGGGGGGGGGTCCCTCACACTATATGTGATGCTTTGAGAGCTCTATATAATAACACTATATAATGTGATGCTTTGAGAGCTCTATATAATAACACTACATAATGTGATGCTTTGAGAGCTCTATATAATAACACTACATAATGTGATGCTTTGAGAGCTCTATATAATAACACTACATAATGTGATGCTTTGAGAGCTCTATATAATAACACTACATAATGTGATGCTTTGAGAGCTCTATATAATAACACTACATAATGTGATGCTTTGAGAGCTCTATATAATAACACTACATAATGTGATGCTTTGAGAGCTCTATATAATAACACTACATAATGTGATGCTTTGAGAGCTCTATATAATAACACTACATAATGTGATGCTTTGAGAGCTCTATATAATAACACTACATAATGTGATGCTTTGAGAGCTCTATATAATAACACTACATAATGTGATGCTTTGAGAGCTCTATATAATAACACTACATAATGTGATGCTTTGAGAGCTCTATATAATAACACTATATAATGTGATGCTTTGAGAGCTCTATATAATAACACTACATAATGTGATGCTTTGAGAGCTCTATATAATAACACTATATAATGTGATGCTTTGAGAGCTCTATATAATAACACTACATAATGTGATGCTTTGAGAGCTCTATATAATAACACTATATAATGTGATGCTTTGAGAGCTCTATATAATAACACTATATAATGTGATGCTTTGAGAGCTCGTAGAAAGGCTATTTTCAAGTGATGTGTTCGCTTCAGAATAGGGAGGCTGCTGTGTGGGGTTTGTGCGGTTGCACGATGTGTCCAGTGTCCAGTGTGCATGACATGTCACTTTGTAAACCTTACCCCTTTTCTTACTATAGAGCTGCAGTCTGTCTACTCCGGCCTCTCCCAGTCCGGAATTACTTCAAGTTAAATCCAGCCTGATGGCTCATAATATCAGGGAGAAGTGCATGCAGGCCTATTTAGGTTGGCAAACTGTCATGGCGTGGAATCGATGACACAACGTCTGCTTCAGTCCAGGAACTAATCACACTCACTGTTTCTTTAGCTGGACAGACAAATATGCCTCTCTCTCTCTCTCTCTCTCTCTCTCTCTCTCTCTCTCTCTCTCTCTCTCTCCTCTCTCTCTCTCTCTCTCTCTCTCTCTCCCTCCCTCTCCCTCTCCCTCCCTCCCTCTCCCTCCCTCTCTCCCTCCCTGGGGATGTTGTCAACATCCCTGGGACCCAATAAAATATGTTGTATGAGTCCTACTTCAACAACGTTAAGACTAGACTACAGTACAGTACAGTACAGTACAGTATCCCAGGCCCTCAGGAGGGTGACTTTTCTATCCCGCCCCTTGTGTTTTGGGCTTCATAGGATGCAGGATGCAGGCCTAGTTGCATCACTCGATAGGCTCACCATAGGCTATACAAAGCAGTATGCTCTGTGTTCATTCAACTCTGTACACAAAGCATAACAAACCAAATCCACACTGGAGGTCTGAGAGCGACAAACGTACAAATGAGAATGACTTGGTTCGGTCGGTGTTTAGAAACGTATGCATCGTCACATTCATTAATTTGACCTGAGATCAGATTCTATAAATGTCTTCTACATCCTGACAGTTTTCTGAAAAAGCTATGTTTATATGTCAGTCGTTCTTCGTTTTTTCAAAAATAGCAGACCTACAAGCTCGTAGCGCGCCACTCGGTGGCGCGCTATGAGCTTGTAGATCTGCTATTTTTCAATAGCTAAAGTATAACATAATGCTAACACCAAAAGGGGTTCCCGCCCAAAATGGGTTAATATAGCAGCCCTTCCCAGGTCCCATGGAATACACCAGAGGTTCCCAAACTTTTCCATGTCAAGGACCCCCGAATTGACAATAATTTGCCCCGCGGACCCCCATTTGGGCTCTAGCAGTGATTCTCAACCTGTTTAATTTCAAGGACCCCCAGTTTTTCATGTATATTCGTTTACAGACCCTCCATTTAATGGCATTTCTATCTCTGGGACCCCCAATTTATATTGTAAAATCTGTTCATTTAACTCTTAGAGTGTACAAATGGACCCAAATGGACCATTTGTGACATGAATAATAATATAGCTTCAGATTATTTTAGACAGAAAAATTAAAAAGGACAAAGAAAATAGTTTTTCAGCTGTCCTCAACAGTTGCCACCCCCGCGATGGCAGTCTGTAGACTCTGTACATCGCGTGGGGTCACATTTGTACACTGACAAGAGTTACAGACCCATTTGGTCCATTTGGTTCCTAACTATCATTTAGCTGGGGACCCCCTGGAACCCCTGGGGGTCCCCGAACCCCACTTTGGGAACCACTGCTGTATATTATAGCAGCCCTTCCCACCCAGACAGTTCCCAATGTGGCATACAGAGAAAGATGCAGCATCATATGGAGGAGTCTGCCTGTCTCCTCAGTGCACACCACTAGAACAGGC
Organism: Electrona antarctica; assembly: GCF_951216825.1. Classification (NCBI taxonomy): domain Eukaryota; kingdom Metazoa; phylum Chordata; class Actinopteri; order Myctophiformes; family Myctophidae; genus Electrona; species Electrona antarctica. Next base: position 50,787,112 of record NC_136794.1, read on the forward strand.
TGTTCACACACACACACACACACACACACACAGACACACACACACACACAGACACACACACACAAGGCAGGCCTGACACATAATGATGTTACTGTACCAGCAGCACCAGCAGCAACACTCCTCTGTGTCATACTGTAACTGTGATGATCTGACAGCCCGTCCTGCCGTGTTACAGTCTATTAATAAATCATATTCATAATCCACCCATCCATCCACACACACAACAATGAACAATAACAGTACGTGTCGTGGTTGTTGTTGTTACTGTCCTGCCACCGAGTCCACCCACAGGCCACACGTTTATTATTGTCCCGCTACGATATATTATCATTAGGTTAGAATGTATATTATTGATGTATCTGTCACCCACCCGGGGTCAGTCTATAACAACAACAACAATACTGGCATCTCAGATCATGGATTGTTTCGATGACAACAGCAGCTAAAATCGTTAAATGTACAACAATAATAATACTAATTGTCCGTGATGATGATTGTGTGTTTAATTAATACGACTGCGTCTTAAAGCCGTTACATTGAGGAGACGGTGAACGCACCGTTTTCTTCCAACGGACGATGCTGATCTCCTCCTGATAGCAGGCAGGCAGGCCGGGGATCTATTTACGATCCGTTTATATAAATCTATATATGAAAACATCAACAGCCTCTACACGTACCTTTACAGCTCGTCCGTAGCGTTTATTACGAGTCCAGAATGCTCTGCTGTTGTGGTGAATAAAGACGGTATAAACCTAGTCCTTCATGTCGTCTAGAGAACATGGTCTCCTTCTCTCTGTTCTCTGACTGGAGGACACACCGCTACAGGCCTGGGTGGGCGGGGCCACAGGGCCTACGTCACTATGATGAGATCCATATAGTCATTATTTAAATATTTACTTGTCTTGCTTTCCATTTCATTTATTGTCTTCTTGACTATTGGAATCAGTTGTAATCTGTTTTTGGCAGCAAATTTATATTTTAGTTTAGTCATATAGTCTTTGGAATTAAACTTTGTTTAGTTTTAGTCACCAGGAATGTTTTAGTGTTAGTCTAGTTTTAGTCGACTAAATGTCATAAGATTTTAAACACAAAAAAAAACATTTTAGTCGACTAAATCAACTGTAGATTTAGTCGACTAAAGTGGGTTTTTTTGTCGGGCCTTGATGCCGTACCGTAATGACTGATTTTACACTTAGCAAATGCGACGCGTTGTGAGCTTGTAGATCTGCTATTTTACATGACATGCTATCTAAACCAGGGGTTCTCAACGTTTTTGGCCGGGGACCCCCGGAAATGCTTTGGCAATGTCTCGGGACCCCCGCCCCGCCCCCTCCCGACCCCCAATATAAATTGACTGCTACAATAACCTTAAACCATTTTGGGCGGGAACCCCTTTTGGTGTTTTAAGCATTGTTATAATTTAGCTATTGAAAAATAGCAGATCTACAAGCTCATAGCGCGCCACCGAGTGGCGCGCTACGAGCTTGTAGGTCTGCTATTTTTGAAAAATCGTGAAAATAAAATTTTTAAAAAAAAACTTTTTTTTGTATTTATTTTTTTTAAATAATTTGGGGACCCCCTAAAATAATTTGGCGACCCCCGAGGGGTCGCGACCCACGGGTTGAGAACCCCTGTCTTAAACAATCAACGTTCTTGGAAAGATGTGTTATCATTCCTGCAACTTGACAGAGATAAACGTCTCTTTTTTCATACAATTAACATTTTCAATTCTTCTATAAACTGCTTTTGTCCTCACACGTCTCGTGATCTTCCATATATATTTCACACAGGTGTGATTTTTTTTTAGCATACAGTACATTGACCTGAATGCAACAAATAATATCAGAATATATACTTATTTAAAGGACAACTTTAGTTTTTTTCAACCAAGGTTCATGTTTTAGGATGTTATTAGAGAAACTAAAAGATGAGTGTCATTTTTTTTTCATTTGCTGCTTTCTTTCGTTTTAGGGATTTTAGCTGTTTTTGACAGGGGGCGGGGGCATTCGAGCATGGGGCTAAATATGTATTTTTTTACAACATTTTATAGCGATTTATTTTTTAATTATTTACTATAGTCCTATAAATAAACCCCAGGAAATTATATCTGGCCACAAAACATCACAAGATCTACTGAATGTGTCAAACTGACATTGAGCCTATGACACACAGTGTGGCTTCCCCCCAGTAGGCCTCCTTCACATTCAGTAGATCCTGTGATTTACATACATACATATTTAGCCCCATGCTCGAATGCCCCCACCCCCCTGTCAAAAACAGCTACAATCCCTAAAACGAAAGAAAGCAGCAAATGGAAAAAAAAATGATAAAAAATTACTTTCTCTAATAACATCCTAAAACATGAACCTTGGTTGAAAAAAACTAAAGTTGTCCTTTAACAACAACAAAAGAATATCACTTACCCTACCTTTAATTATACTATGATGCTCTAAATGGGACAAAAGATGTACCACAGTACCATCTGCTGGTAATAATATGGCATTGCAAGTAAGTGGTTATATCAGGTGGAGCTTCTGTTTTGTCACATATTACATTTCAAATACCGCTGGTAACAACATTGCAGGCAGTTAAAGGCCTATTCATAGTCTGGATTTTCGGTGGTGAGGTGACCACCGCTCCGGTGGTGAGATGACCACTGGAGCTGAAATAACGTTGATCGGTGGTGAGTAAAAACAGAGAGAAGGGCTGGAGCGGTGGCGATGGTTTGCTCTTCACCGCGGCTCGTGACGTCATGTTGTAGCTGAGGAAACCAAGTGGGGTTGGATAGGACACATACTGAGGAAACCAACAACCAGCACCACTCGCCAGGCCCTGACGTGGAATCCCCAGGGGAAGCGGAAGAGAGGGCGACCCAAAAACACCTGGAGGCGGGACACTGAGGCGGAGCTGAAGAGACAGGGAATCAGCTGGTGGGAGGCAGAAAGGATAGAGACAGGGAATCAGCTGGCGGGAGGCAGAAAGGATAGAGACAGGGAATCAGCTGGTGGGAGGCAGAAAGGATAGAGACAGGGAATCAGCTGGTGGGAGGCAGAAAGGATAGAGACAGGGAATCAGCTGGTGGGAGGCAGAAAGGATAGAGACAGGGAATCAGCTGGTGGGAGGCAGAAAGGATAGAGACAGGGAATCAGCTGGTGGGAGGCAGAAAGGATAGAGACAGGGAATCAGCTGGTGGGAGGCAGAAAGGATAGAGACAGGGAATCAGCTGGTGGGAGGCAGAAAGGATAGAGACAGGGAATCAGCTGGTGGGAGGCAGAAAGGATAGAGACAGGGAATCAGCTGGTGGGAGGCAGAAAGGATAGAGACAGGGAATCAGCTGGTGGGAGGCAGAAAGGATAGAGACAGGGAATCAGCTGGTGGGAGGCAGAAAGGATAGAGACAGGGAATCAGCTGGTGGGAGGCAGAAAGGATAGCCCAAAACCGTGTTGGATGGAGAAGAGTCGTAGATGGCCTATGCTCCACTGGGAGCGACGGGCCTAAGTAAGGATGGAGAAGAGTCGTAGATGGCCTATGCTCCACTGGGAGCGACGGGCCTAAGTAAGGATGGAGAAGAGTCGTAGATGGCCTATGCTCCACTGGGAGCGACGGGCCTAAGTAAGTAAGCCACTCACAGTTAACAGCCTTTGTATTGAGTTGTGCTTGAAATGTACTGTAATTCTGCAAACTGTTAATACATATTTAAATCAATCAATCAAAACTCAATCATCTTATCAGATCCAGTGTTACATTTATATATACAGGTTTAATGTTGGTTTTTAGTCAATTGACAATAAAGATAATTTAATGTTTGTTTTGACACCGTTTGTTTTACATCATCATCATTACATCATACCAAGCTATACCGAATTCCCTCCTCAATGTTGTAAGATCATAAGAGCGCCCCTCACTTCACATGGGTGTGATTTTTTCTGCAGATTTTTGTTCAGATTTAGTTTTAGTCTTTTTAATAACAAACCATTTAGTCTTATAGTCGTCTTCTGAAATTGTTTAGTCTTAGTCTAGTCTAAGGTGACTAAATATCAAAAAATATTGTTTTAATATATGTTTATTGGTAGCAGGTTTCAACAATTTAAGTGTAGTTTGAACAAACCATTTTTTTCCATTTTCTCCCTCACCCCATCCCTCCCCCCAGTTATCGTCATTATTAAAACAATATAAAGAAAAACAATAATAATTGAGTACAAAAACAACAATAACAAGAAAAAAATTAATTAATAAATCCAGTCCAATCAAACAACCATACATATTTGACCAAGTGTAAACAGTAGGACACAAAAAAATAATTTAAGCACAGATGACAAAAACAATAATTCAAGCACAGATGACAAAAACAATATAAATAACAAAATAAAACCCAAATAAAATAAATACAATTATAAGTTGGGTTATTCGAGTTCAAAAGATAGTCACAAGTTATGTTAGAAAAGATTGCGTTGAATCGGAACGTTGTCATACATCACCCTCTATAAATGATATACTCCTTTATAGACAATTATATCATGAGAAAGCAAAAAAAAAAACACACATAGTATTGACTCAAAGTATTTTAGTCTTGTAGTAGTCAACACAAATAACGTTTAATTGATATTGTTGTAGTTCAGATGTTTGGTCTAAATTAAGTCTCCTGAACCACAGAACAATATTATAACTGTTCCCAACTCACTGACACCATCTGCTGGACACAACGAGAAGTGCATCCAAATACTAGCAATGTACATTTGTATGGCATTAAAATGTTCTGATGAATTGAATATTATGATGGACCACAATGGAAACAAGCCATCGGGCTTTATTTATAAATCCTCTTAACAGACCTTGTATCGAACTGGACTTTACTGTGCTTTTCTTTTCTCTACAAAGTGTTAAAGTATTCAATCAATCTGATTAAATTACCGGTACTTTTCCGTTCCATATGGTTACACTTGGTCTATAAATAAATGTGTGTATTCTCTCTGTGTTCATGTCAAGATGTTCTTCTATCATGTGTTCAAATATAATGTCTGTGTTTACCAGAGAAACACCGTGTTTAGCCTGTAAATAAACCCAGAGAAACACCGTGTTTAGCCTGTAAATAAACCCAGAGAAACACCGTGTTTAGCCTGTAAATAAACCCAGAGAAACACCGTGTTTAGCCTGTAAATAAACCCAGAGAAACACCGTGTTTAGCCTGTAAATAAACCCAGAGAAACACCGTGTTTAGCCTGTAAATAAACCCAGAGAAACACCGTGTTTAGCCTGTAAATAAACCCAGAGAAACACCGTGTTTAGCCTGTAAATAAACCCAGAGAAACACCGTGTTTAGCCTGTAAATAAACCCAGAGAAACACCGTGTTTAGCCTGTAAATAAACCCAGAGAAACACCGTGTTTAGCCTGTAAATAAACCCAAATAGTGTCTGAAACAGAGAATCAGCCTTCTAAAAACAGTGGTTCCCAAAGTGGGGTCCGGGGACCCCCAGGGGTCCTTGAGGGAGTTCCAGGGGTCCTTGAGGGAGTTCCAGGGGGTCCGGGGACCCCCAGGCGTCCTTGAGGGAGTTCCAGGGGGTACCCAGGGGTCCTTGAGGCAGTTCCAGGGGGTCCGGGGACCCCCAGGGGTCCTTGAGAGAGTTCCAGGGGGTACCCAGGGGTCCTTGAGGTAGTTCCCCCGGCTAAATTGACTTTTTCACCGGGCAAGTTTTGAACTGCAGCCACCTGTAAGGGCTCTTTGAGAGCGGTTTTGAAGGAGTCTAGGGATTCACATTTCTTTAACAACTGTTGGTAGCTCCCTACCAACAGTCGTAAAGGAATGTGAATTTTCGTGGCATGGGAGAACGAACTCAACCCCTTGTTTGAGCCAAATCTGGGCTGCGGTGTTTAAGTCTCACTTGTTTCGTCATTTCATAGTTTTACATCTTAATGTCAAACCCTGACCAATTAGCTGTGGACAAACTGTCATGTGACAAGACTATGAATAATTAATACACGACAACAGAACCACGACAGACTTTTCAACAATCCGTTTATTAAATTAAAACAATTACAGTTTATCATTTAGGCACTGAGCAATGAATCCACAGAGCCATTTACAGTAACATGTTTTATCATTTAGGCACTTTAAGTGCCTAAATGATAAAACATGTTACTGTAAATGGCTGTGGATTCATTGCTAAGTGACTTAGCAATGAATCCACAGCCATTTACAGTAACATGTTTTCAGAACACCACAAAGTTGGTACGGTGACTTTAAAATAAAATCCACCATACAGTAAAATCCACCATACAGTAAAATCCACCATTGGCCCAGCCTGTAACCGGAACATCTGTTACACATGTCATCAAAAAGAGAACATGAAAAAACATCGAATACAAGAATCAAGTATCAGTAACAAAACAAAAAACACCATCATCAGTCTTGATGGAAAGGCATTCATGAAACGTAAATGTGTGGAGATCTGTCTACTCTAACCTAATCTAATCTAACCTAATCTGTAAAGCTCCCTGTGGTGATGACTGGTTCAAACACAGAGGGTCTAGTTAACTAGTGTTAACTAGTGATAACTAGAAGCAGTAACCAGGCAGGCTGTGCTACTAGATTGGTTGAGACGGTTGTGAGTTTGTTGATCTGCTATTTTGAAACACATTGGAAGGAGATGAAGAAAAACTAAGACAAAAATCTCAAAATTCACAAATACACCTGAGATGAGGTCTATCATAGGCATCCGTCCGTCAGTGTTGACGATGGGTTGCGCCTGAGTGGTCATGTTTTTTTGCAGCGGCGGCTGTGGCTGGACAGCCCTGCTCCGGAGTGGCAGTCTTTAGTGCAGTTGGCGCAGACAAAACGAGAGGGGACTGGCACAGGAGTGGGGGCTGCTTCACGCAGTTTCCTCTTCTGTCTCTTCGCCTGCAACAAGGAGATGTCTCTCCTCGGCACGGCCGGTTCCTGCAGCGACAGACGCCACGGTCCTTTGCAGCTTTCTCCCAGTTGTTGTGGTCAATGCCTGCCTGCTTCATATCACGTTTGCAAACGTCCTTGAAGCGCAGGCGTGGGCGACCAAGAGGTCTGGAGCCTGTTGCCAGCTCTCCATACAGGACGGCCCTGGGGAGCCGGCTGGGGTCCATCCTGTGGACATGGCCAAGCCACCTGAGGCGGCGCTGGCTCAGCATTGTGAACATGCTGGTGGAGTGAGCACGTTCCAGGACTTCTGTGTTGGGAACTTTGTCCTGCCAAGAGATTCCCAGGATGCGACGTAGACAACCACCAGGACCACCACCAGGACGTAGACAACGCTGGTGGAAGCCGTTTCTCATGTCTGGTGTTTGTGGTCCAGGCCTCGCTGCCATACATCAGGGTGCTGACGACGCAGGCTTGGTAGACCTGGAGTTCTGTCATACATCAGGGTGCTGACGACGCAGGCTTGGTAGACCTGGAGTTCTGTCATACATCAGGGTGCTGACGACGCAGGCTTGGTAGACCTGGAGTTCTGTCATACATCAGGGTGCTGACGACGCAGGCTTGGTAGACCTGGAGTTCTGTCATACATCAGGGTGCTGACGACGCAGGCTTGGTAGACCTGGAGTTCTGTCATACATCAGGGTGCTGACGACGCAGGCTTGGTAGACCTGGAGTTCTGTCATACATCAGGGTGCTGACGACGCAGGCTTGGTAGACCTGGAGTTCTGTCATACATCAGGGTGCTGACGACGCAGGCTTGGTAGACCTGGAGTTCTGTCATACATCAGGGTGCTGACGACGCAGGCTTGGTAGACCTGGAGTTCTGTCATACATCAGGGTGCTGACGACGCAGGCTTGGTAGACCTGGAGTTCTGTCATACATCAGGGTGCTGACGACGCAGGCTTGGTAGACCTGGAGTTCTGTCATACATCAGGGTGCTGACGACGCAGGCTTGGTAGACCTGGAGTTCTGTCATACATCAGGGTGCTGACGACGCAGGCTTGGTAGACCTGGAGTTCTGTCATACATCAGGGTGCTGACGACGCAGGCTTGGTAGACCTGGAGTTCTGTCATACATCAGGGTGCTGACGACGCAGGCTTGGTAGACCTGGAGTTCTGTCATACATCAGGGTGCTGACGACGCAGGCTTGGTAGACCTGGAGTTCTGTCATACATCAGGGTGCTGACGACGCAGGCTTGGTAGACCTGGAGTTTTGTCATACATCAGCGTGCTGACGACGCAGGCTTGGTAGACCTAGAGTTTTGTCATACATCAGGGTGCTGACGACGCAGGCTTGGTAGACCTGGAGTTTTGTGCGCGTAGATCGGTGGTTGTTTGACCATACGCTTTGTGACAGCCAGGCCATCACTGTGGCGGCTCTTGCAAGACGGGTATTTAGTTCTGTGTCAAGTGAAAGGTCGCTGGAGATTGCAGATCCGAGGAACGTGAAGGTGTTAACACATTCCAGAGTCTGATTATCGATGTCAATGGAGGTCAGAGGTCAAACCCTATCTTGGGGTCTTTAGCACATCAAGGTTTGATTGACAGATTGTCACTGTGCTTCTTATATACATCATCAGTGTGATGTCACCATGATGTCATGATGAGTCACATCATGGACTCCAAATATGGAGTCCATGATGTCAGGCGTACTGGCGACGATAGTAACCATGACAACCTGGACTCACTCAGACGTGTGGAGTAACCATGGCGACCTGATGTGACCCTCGCTCGCATCGAGACTCTATCTCTGCTCACACAGAAACACTGAGGAGCCACTCCCCCACAACCCGAACCCAAGGCAGAGGGGTTCAGTGGACGGGTTCTGGAAGGTGTACAGGTGGGTCAGAGTGTCCTCTGAGGACACGTCATAGAAGGACAGAGTCCCAGCGGGATGGTCCACGTACACTGCTACTCTGTAGACCCCGTCCTCACGGTCCTCACGGTCAGCATCCACTGCTGCTCTGTTGGAGCGTCTAGAGGGACGGACAGGGAGGGCAGTCTCCTTCCCATTGTGTCTGACAGAGTAACGGTTACGATAACACTGCATACTCCATGAATTTACATTGTATCCAAGCCCGTCATCACCACCTCCTTTCCTGCTGATTGCTCTGTCAGTCCCTGCTATATCAACGTCTCCACTGCACTCTACCTCAGAGTAGCAGCGTTCGCTCACACGCTCTGCACACAGAACCTGAGGCAGGACAGCAAACCGTTCTGCATGATCAGGATACTGATGATCCTGTCCTTCCACCCGTGTGACCTTCCTGTTGTCCTCAGACAGAGTGAGGTCACAGTTTGCTGTGTTTGTGTCCAGTGTGAGACGCTGGGAATCTGATGAGAAAACACACAGTAACCATGAAAAACATTATTCACTGAGTGACACACAAACGCACACACACACACACACATGAAGATGTGCACAGGCACACGCACGTACATGCACGTACACACACACACACACACGAAGATGTACAGATGTGCACACACACACACACACACACACACACACACACACACACACACACACACACACACACACACACACACACACACACACACACACACACACACACACACACACACACACACACACACACACACACACACACACACACACACACACACACACACACACACACGCACTTACACACACACACAGACACACGAAGATGTGCACGGGCACACGCACGTACACACACACACACACACATGAAGATGTGCACAGACACACGCACGTACATGCACGTACAGACACACGCAAAGATGTGCACGGACACATGCACGTACATACACACACACACATACAAAGATGTGCACGGGCATGTACACACACATATGCACGTACACACACGAAGATGTGCACAAGTAGTACACGCACGTACACACACACACACATGAAGATGTGCACACACACACATGAAGATGTGCACACACACACACAAACACATGAAGATGTGCACACCCACACACAAACACATGAAGATGTGCACACACACACACACAACCACATGAAGATGTGCACACACACACACAAACACATGAAGATGTGCACACACACACACACACATGAAGATGTGCACACACACACACAAACACATGAAGATGTACACACACACGCACATGAAGATGTGCACGCACGTACACACACATGAAGATGTGCACAGACACACGCACGTACACACACACACACACACACACACACACACACACACACACACACACACACACACACACACACACACACACACACACACACACACACACACACACACACACACACACACACACACACACACACACACACACACACACACACACACACACACACACACACACACACACACACACTAACCCTTCATCGACCGGTGTCTCTCAGGGCTCTGTACCACTGGTTCTCAACCTGTGGTTTGGGACCCCAATATTATTATGGGGGTCCCCATAATAATATTGTTATTATTGTGGGGGGTCCCCAGTTCAGTTATGATTATTGTGGGGGATCCCCAGTTCAGATATGATTATTATGGGGGGTCCCCAGTTCTGTTATGATTATTATGGGGGGTCCCCAGTTCAGTTATGATTATTGTGGGGGGTCCCCAGTTCAGATATGATTATTGTGGGGGGTCCACAGTTAAGATATGATTATTGTGGGGGGTCCCCAGTTCAGATATGATTATTGTGGGGGGTCCACAGTTAAGATATGATTATTGTGGGGGGTCCACAGTTAAGATATGATTATTGTGGGGGGTCCCCAGTTCAGAGACTCGTAGCGCGGCAGGCAGGCAGGCAGACAGGCAGGCAGGCAGACAGACAGACAGACAGACACTCACATCTTGAAAGGAGTCGAGGATTAATCCAGTGATCTATCCAGTGTTCTCCTCCATGATTCACACTGTAGGAAGAAATGATAAAACATTTCTATTACCATTGAATGATACAGAGAGTATGAACATGCATCACTTCATTAAGACTCTTCAGCTCACATTCACCATTAAACATTTATTGAATAAAGCAGTGGTTCTCAACCAGTGGTCCGGGGACCACGAGTGGTCCTTAACCCATTCTGGACGGGAACCCCTTTTGGTGTTTTAAGCATTATGTTTTAGCTATTGAAAAATAGCAGATCTACGAGCTTGTAGATCTTCTATTTTTCAAATCTTTTAATATATATTGGGGGGTCCCTGAAACAACATATTTTCAGATGGCGGTCAGTGTCCAATTTCATATTTAATTTTTAATTAAATAAATAGTTTGAGCACCACTGATATACTGTAGACATTTCAGAAAACTGTCATGATTTAGAAGACATTTTATTAATTTCAACGTCAGGCCTAAATGGGTTGAGGGGGCTCCAGGTGGTCCCCATGGTAACAAAGTGACCCTTAGAGATCTTTAACTCTTGAGAGTGTAAAATGAAACCAAATGGACCCTCCCGGGTGCATTTGGTTTCATTTTACGCTCTCAAGAGTTAAGTTACTGTTAAACATCTGCATTAATTAATTTAAAATAAGTCTCCACAATTAGAGAATGTAGAAGAAGTTATTTTGATCAACGTTTGCCTGTTTCTCTACAACAAAATATTTAATGTTTTAGGTCTGAGAGGCTAAATGTCATCAAATGGTGGTCCGTGACTCAAATGGGTCTGAGAGGCTAAATGTCATCAAATGGTGGTCCGTGGCTCAAATGGGTCTGAGAGGCTAAATGTCATCAAATGGTGGTCCGTGACTCAAATGGGTCTGAGAGGCTAAATGTCATCAAATGGTGGTCCGTGGCTCAAATGGGTCTGAGAGGCTAAATGTCATCAAATGGTGGTCCGTGACTCAAATGGGTCTGAGAGGCTAAATGTCATCAAATGGTGGTCCGTGACTCAAATGGGTCTGAGAGGCTAAATGTCATCAAATGGTGGTCCGTGACTCAAATGGGTCTGAGAGGCTAAATGTCATCAAATGGTGGTCCGTGACTCAAATGGGTCTGAGAGGCTAAATGTCATCAAATGGTGGTCCGTGGCTCAAATGGGTCTGAGAGGCCCTCATTTAAATGTAAATTGTGTAAAAAAAAATTCTGCCCCAAATTCGAGTGTAGGTTTCGTAGTACACCGACGTCGCGTCGGCATTTATAAAGTGATCGCAAACAGCTGATCCTTCCTAATTTCATTCCTAGCAGTAATAAATGTGACGGCTGAAATCAATCTGGCACGCTCTATGAAATCAAGCCTCGCCCTCGTTTTTGCGACATGAACAACTGCAGTACGACCTGGAAACCATAGTTACATTGCCTTGCTGCCCGCCTCACCCCCCCCTCTCATACACACACAGACGCACGCACGCACACGCAACTTGCAAGCCCAACTGGTGTGTTGTATAAAGAAAGAAAGAACGAACACCTGCATTAATTAAATAAAGCTGAAGGCCTACCCTGTCTGTTTTTTCTCCTCTCGCCTCGCTTACCTTGCCTCACAAAACAATACAAAATTGGCAGCCCTTGTGCATGCAAATGTCTGGTTTAAACCACAGCATGCAAGCCGCCTTTGTTTTAACCGTTTGACCGCTACCATTATTTAATCCCTCCGTCGCGTCCTGCCAGGGTTTTATCGCGCGTGACACTTACTTTGAAGAGCCAAATATCCGTAATCGCATTTTACTATGAAACCATTCCGTGTGTGTTGACGAAGCTGGTGCTTGTTCTCTCGGTCGGTGGTGGAAAAAGTGGACCGCGAGTATCACAGCGCCTGCTACAGGCCGTTGAAAACGCTTGTCTGGGACAAAGCGACCCCTGCAATGTCGCTTCTGGAGATAAAGCAGTCTAAAAACAGAGCAGGCAATGTAAGTGGATGCACGTGCATCTTCAAAATGGCCGCGCCCATTGGCTCAGAAGCATAACGAAGCTAACGAACGGTAGCTTTTAATACGATCATATTAAAACATGCATTAAATAATACATCGCTGTTAAAACACACACACACACACACACACACACACACACACACACACACACACACACACACACACACACACACACACACACACACACACACACACACACACACACACACACACACACACACACACACACACACACACACACACACACACACACACACACACACACACACACACACACACACACACACACACACACACACACACACAATGCTAATTTGCCCAGTCAATCATTTGATCCATGCTACGCGCCTGCTGTGTGTTGTTAGGTGCCGGAGCTCGGGTGTGTGCATGTGCACGCGTGCACGCACATGCACACGTGCATGCACATGCACGCGCGCATGCACGTGCACGCACATGCACGTGCAAAATTTGTTTTGGCCTTTTTTTAACACAACCAACGGCCAGCCCACCCATCAGAACGCTTTGTCTGTCAAAAATTCTGGAACGAGTCGTTGCAAACCAAATCACTACATATCTGGAAACAAACAACCTCTACGAACAATTTCAATCCGGCTTCCGCACCAAACACAGCACTGAAACTGCCCTCCTCAGAGTCACTAACGATCTCCTGCTATCTGCTGACACCGGTTCACTCAACATCCTCATCCTCCTTGACCTCAGTGCCACCTTCGATACCATTCACCACTCCATACTCATCTCACGCCTCAAAACCACCCTTGGAATCACTGACACTGCCCTCTCCTGGTTCCAATCATATCTCACTGACAGACAGCACTTTATTTCCATCAACAACTGCCAATCACTCACGTCACCTGTCACCCACGGCGTCCCCCAAGGTTCAGTACTTGGTCCCCTCCTCTTCATCCTGTACATGCTCCCCCTTGGTCAGATACTCCGCACTCAAGGTCTCCGCTTCCACTGTTATGCCGACGACACACAACTGTATCTCCTCTCCAAAACCATCACCACCATCACCCACTCCACCCTCACCTCCTGCCTGACTGATATCAAGACATGGATGCAAACAAACTTTCTGAAACTCAACTGCAATAAATCTGAAATCCTCATCATTGGCCCCGACTCCCTCACCCGCTCCTCTCATGACTTCTCCCTCACCATTGATGGCTCCACTGTCACCCCCTCCACCCGAGTCTGCAATCTTGGTGTCATCCTTGACCCCACCCTCTCCTTCCAGCCCCATGTCAACCAGATCACCAAAACCGCCTTTTTCCACCTCCGTAACATTGCCCGCCTTCGTCCATGCTATCCCACACTGCCGCTGAGACACTCATTCATTCCTTCATTACATCCAGACTCGACTACTGCAATAGCCTCCTCTATGGTGTCACCACCAAGGTTCTCAGAAAACTACAATATGTTCAAAACTCCGCCACCCGCCTGCTCACCAGAACCAGGGACCACATCACACCCGTCCTCCGTGAACTCCACTGGCTCCCAGTCAAGTCCAGAATTGATTTAAAAATACTCACCATCACCTACAAAACCCTCAACAACCAGGCCCCCCTCTACCTCTCTGAACTCATCCACCGTCATGTCCCCTCTCGCTCCCTCAGGTCAAGCACTGCCAACCAACTGGAACCCCACAAGTCCAACAAACGCACTTGGGGAGACAGGGCCTTCGCAGTGGCCGCCCCTTCTCTTTGGAACTCACTCCCAACACACATCAGATCTGCCCCCACCTTCGAAATGTTCAAAAGCACACTCAAAACCCACCTTTTCAAACTGGCTTTCCCTACATAACCCCCCCCCCCCCCCCACACACACACACACCATTCTTGTTTGTCCTTTTTTGATTTTGATTTCTAGTTTTTAACCTTTTAAACTTTTTAACTAGTTTGACACAATTCTTCTAATAAAAATGTCTGTATTAAAATGTCTGTAAAGCGACTTTGGGTACCCAGAAAAGCGCTATATAAATCGTATGTATTATTATTATTATTAGAACACAATAGAGTAGGCATATAGACGTTTTTTTTTATATATGTCTTTAAATGTTCTGATGAATTGAAAATGGAGGACCCTGAAGTAACAAGTCTTTTTCGATAACATTTGCAGCAGCAGTTCACACAGGGGTCCGCCGGCTCACAATACACAACTACAGTAGGCATTTGCAGTTCAGTTGGCACAGCGGCTCAACGTTATATTACATACTGTATAAAATACAGTAGTCCTATAGGCTATAAGTTATATAACAAGTTAGGGTGGCCCATCATCAGAACAGTACGCAATGTAAATACCTGCATGCGCGTTTTGTTGTTGTCCTTATCCAAGTTCCTCCTCCGCCTCCACCAAAGCAAGCGTTATGATATTCGATACTGATCGACCCATGTTGTAAAGCCGGGTGTCTTTGCGAGATTTGGCAATGCAATCAGTTCTGTTCATAAGAACTCACCATGGCATGTTGTATTGAAAACAAAACGCATGCATGCTGTCCCCAAGGCTAAACTCCAAGTAGCAGTTAATCTATTGCTCCATAAAAGTATGAAAGTTCCATATTCCATATGCAACGAACGACAACAGATGCAAATTGCAAAAGTCGAGACGAGTTTTTATTTACGCATCCGACACAGAGTATTAAAAGGAGGATCCGACACCGTCAACAGTGAGGCGTCAAGCCGGGGTTCCATAGCCACCTATTTCTTCTCACAACGGGCACACATTTCAAAATAAGAGTTTTTTTGTTTGTACTTGCAATGCGATCATTTAAGCCATGTTTTATTTTGGAATCGTACTGGAAATAGAAGTAACTATGACGAGGAAGAAGCCTAGTTGACTTGAAAATGAAACTAAAATAATAATAGAGACGTATCGTATAGTGTAATGTGCATTTGGGGTGGCGGAGCGCCCTCTACAGCTACCGGAGCTGCCTCTACTGCCTCTACGGCTGAAATTAAGCACTGGTCTTTATTCATTTAATATACAACAAGATATATTAGTGAACGAAAACCTGAACCTGTGAACCATGAATTAAATAACAAATAGGCGCGCACACATGCTGCTGTTTTGCAAGGTGCATCTCCTGTCCTCTCCTGTCACTCATGTGGTCCTTCCGTGACACCGTGACCAACTGACCATGCACGTTCGACAGTTCGACAGATGTCAACTGCCTCATGTGCCACTGGACAGTGGTGGTGGTGGTGGTGGTCTGCAGGCTGGGTTAGCCTATACTATCTCCGATGCGTTCCCACTTGCGCTGGCACGGCACATTTGGCATTTGAGCGACGCGTCGGGTTTATTAAACGAGGAGGAGATTGCACATACTGTAACTCCAGAAAGACATCGGCCTGCTGTAGATTAGGCTACAGTAGGCTACCCATGTTGGGACTCTCCGCGCTGCAGCACTGCACTATAGCCTACTCTCCAACGTCCCGTCATGGAAATATTTCAGCACAGACAGCCCAAATCCTCGCATGTATGCGCTCATCATGCAAAACACTGTTTAAATGGCTTACGCATCTAACTTGCAACATTGTTTTTAATTGCTTGTAAAGTTGGAAATCTCCTACCAAAGTCATATGACACAAAGACACATCGTTGATGTATTCCTTTACCTTTTTCTTCTTTTTTTATATGTAGCCCATACCAGTTTTATATAAACATTTTAGGAGTGAATACATATGTTTCGATGCCTGTGACAGCCTCTCAGCTGGTCAAACAATGCTGCTCCACTGTTCTACGACAGAAAAACAAGTGAGGACAAAGCGTACGACAGCTCCCGACCAGACGTGATCTTTGTCTTGGCACAAGATCATTTTCAAGCTTTGGCGGACATGGTAAATGCCGAAAATTGCGGTAATTTCGGCGTGCACCCATATTTTGGCGTACGCACGGTTGATAAATGAGGGCCTAAATGTCATCAAATGGTGGTTCCGTGGCTCAAATGGGTCTGAGAGGATTTAGTATGCATTTAGTATTTAGTATGCATTTAGCATTTAGTATGCATTTAGTATTTAGTATGCATTTAGTATTTAGTATGCATTTAGTATTTGGATGCATTTAGTATTTAGTATGCATTTAGTATGCATTTAGTATTTAGTATGCATTCAGTATGCATTCAGTATGCATTTAGTATGCATTTAGTATGCATTTAGTATGCATTTAGTATTTAGTATGCATTCAGTATGCATTTAGTATTTAGTATGCATTTAGTATTTAGTATGCATTCAGTATGCATTTAGTATTTAGTATGCATTTAGTATGCATTTAGTATGGCATAAGATAGACATTAAAACAACATAACTTTCAATGTCCACTTGAGCTGGATTTGGGTAAAGTGATTATAATATGTCACATGTAGTGAGTATGAGTCTAACAACATATCTGACAGTATCTGATGATATATAAAGTTATAATATGTCACATGTTGTTGCGTGTGGCCATGACATCACTCACACACACACGCACTCAGTCATTCAATCATTGTCTGTGCCTAATCCTGTCTCTCCTCCCCACTCAGACCGACACACCCGGGCTGGCACACCTGCAGCAGATTCCCCTAATTGTCCTCTGCTATAAAAGCCAGCCAGCTCAGTGTCATGGCAGACACAGACCCAGCAACAACTGGTCAGTCCCAATACCATGTCAATACTTTTCAGTTAAACTTAATTTAGTTCAGTTTGGCCTGGAGATGGCTGGCAGTCATAGTTTTTGTTATTAGTAGTTAGTTGGTTTTAAGTTAGGGGAGGGGGGGAAACAGCTTCGACGTCCCTATAGGGGGTGACCTGGACCCCCCCTCATT
Organism: Electrona antarctica; assembly: GCF_951216825.1. NCBI lineage: Eukaryota > Metazoa > Chordata > Actinopteri > Myctophiformes > Myctophidae > Electrona > Electrona antarctica. The sequence continues at coordinate 50,804,723 of NC_136794.1, forward strand.
CTCCAGGTCTCCTTTGTTCTCCTTTTGTTCTCCTGAGTTGGTAAAGTACCTGACAGTAAAATGTATTTTGTTTGTTGGTTTAATACTTCTGTAAGGGCCGGATCTACCATATGGGCACTTTGGGCACGTGCCCAGGGGCCCTTGGGAACCAGGGGCCCCTGAAAAAAAGGAGGCAAAAAGAAAAAAAACATTTTTCTTTTTTTTAGCTCCACAGAAAATGTCACTGCTAATCCGAATGAAATAAATGGTGTCTAAAACGTTATGTCACATGTAGTGAGTATGAGTCTAACATATGACAGTATCTGATGATATATAAAGTTATAATATGTCACATGTAGTGAGTATGAGTCTGACAACATATCTGACAGTATCTGATGATATATAAAGTTATAATATGTCACATGTAGTGAGTATGAGTCTGACAACATATGACAGTATCTGATGATATATAAAGTTATAATATGTCACATGTAGTGAGTATGAGTCTAACAACATATCCGACAGTATCTGATGATATATAAAGTTATAATATGTCACATGTAGTGAGTACGAGTCTGACAACATATCTGACAGTATCTGATGATATATAAAGTCACCGTAACAACTTTGATGAGAAAGTGTTGTGTTTAAAAACATACAACTCTGCTGTAACCAACTATGTCCAAAATATTAACTTCTCTGGAAATGAAAAAAAAGAAAAGAATAACTTATTTTTAACACAATATACTGTCTCATGAAAGTTGGTGTTGTGACTTTATTGTCAAATACTGTTCTTATATTATCACCACTTTACCCAAATACAGTTGATTAGAATGACCAAGTCAGATGGAGAAAAACGAAGGTTAGGAGGTTTGGTCAGAAGTGTCTTTTAACCCATTTAAGCCTGACGTCGAAAATTTAAATGTCTTCTAAATCCTGATAGTTTTCTGAATAACCTTCTATATGGTCAGTTTTGCTCAACCTTTTTTATGTCAAGAACCCCCAGAATGATCTGTATTTGGCTGCGGACCCCCATCTGAAAATATGTTGTTTTAGGGATACCACAGAAGCAATGATTTGAGTGAAAATGTTCACTCTGAAAGAATATATATATATATATATATATTCAAAGATTTGCACCACATTCTAATGATTTTTCAAAAATAGCAGATCTACAAGCTCATAGCGCGGCACTGACTGCCGCGCTATGATTTATTGCAGAAAAAAGAAATACAGAGATAGGTTTGCATCCGACATACTAAAATATGTACACCCAAAACTGCTGAGTCAATCTAAGGTCTCCTTCACACCAGAAAGCTTTACTGCGATTACAACGAATCCTGATGCATTGTCGGAAAGTGTGCTTCGTTTGGCAGGTGTGAAGCCTCATTCGAATCCTAATAAAAAAAACGGGGGTTTCGCTTCGCTTCCAATTGCACTTGATTTCGATTCGGTGCAGGTGGGAATGCAATCGCATTAAATAAAGGAAATTAAGCAGACAATGTGGCGGATGAATGAGGAGTAAAGTTGGAGATGGAGAAGGGATATTTTACGCAGCGAGATGTTCGGTTACCGTGAATAGACGTGATCGAATGAGGAGACCGAAAATATGGTCAGATGAGCACATTAAGGAAACACATAAAAACACTGCAGTTGTCTGTCTGTCTGTCTGTCTGTCTGGTAGAGTGCTTGTTGCACCGACTGCTTTAGAGCTTGTTGCACCGACTGCTTTAGTGCTGGTTGCACTGACTGCTTTAGTGCTTGTTGCACCGACTGCTTTAGTGCTGGTTGCACCGACTGCTTTAGTGCTGGTTGTACCGACTGCTTTAGTGCTGGTTGCACCGACTGCTTTAGAGCTTGTTGCAACGACTGCTTTAGTGCTGGTTGCACCGACTGCTTTAGTGCTGGTTGCACCGACTGCTTTAGAGCTTGTTGCACCGACTGCTTTAGCGCTGGTTGCACCGACTGCTTTAGTGCTGGTTGCACCGACTGCTTTAGTGCTTGTTGCACCGACTGCTTTAGTGCTGGTTGCAACGACTGCTTTAGTGCTGGTTGCACCGACTGCTTTAGTGCTGGTTGCACCGACTGCTTTAGAGCTTGTTGCAACGACTGCTTTAGTGCTTGTTGCACCGACTGCTTTAGTGCTTGTTGCAACGACTGCTTTAGTGCTTGTTGCACCGACTGCTTTAGTGCTGGTTGCACCGACTGCTTTAGAGCTTGTTGCAACGACTGCTTTAGTGCTTGTTGCACCGACTGCTTTAGTGCTGGTTGCACCGACTGCTTTAGTGCTGGTTGCACCGACTGCTTTAGAGCTTGTTGCACTGACTGCTTTAGTGCTGGTTGCACCGACTGCTTTAGTGCTTGTTGCACCGACTGCTTAAACTGACTGCTTTAGAGCTTGTTGCACCGACTGCTTTAGTGCTTGTTGCACCGACTGCTTTAGTGCTGGTTGCACCGACTGCTTTAGTGCTTGTTGCACCGACTGCTTAAACTGACTGCTTTAGTGCTGGTTGCACCGACTGCTTTAGAGCTTGTTGCACCGACTGCTTAAACTGACTGCTTTAGTGCTTGTTGCACCGACTGCTTTAGTGCTTGTTGCACCGACTGCTTAAACTGACTGCTTTAGTGCTGGTTGCACCGACTGCTTAAACTGACTGCTTTAGTGCTGGTTGCACCGACTGCTTAAACTGACTGCTTTAGAGCTTGTTGCACCGACTGCTTAAACTGACTGCTTTAGTGCTGGTTGCACCGACTGCTTTAGTGCTTGTTGCACCGACTGCTTTAGAGCTTGTTGCAACGACTGCTTTAGTGCTTGTTGCACCGACTGCTTTAGTGCTGGTTGCACCGACTGCTTTAGTGCTGGTTGCACCGACTGCTTTAGTGCTGGTTGCACCGACTGCTTTAGAGCTTGTTGCACTGACTGCTTTAGTGCTGGTTGCACCGACTGCTTTAGTGCTGGTTGCACTGACTGCTTTAGAGCTTGTTGCACTGACTGCTTTAGTGCTGGTTGCACCGACTGCTTTAGAGCTTGTTGCACTGACTGCTTTAGTGCTGGTTGCACCGACTGCTTTAGTGCTTGTTGCACCGACTGCTTAAACTGACTGCTTTAGAGCTTGTTGCACCGACTGCTTTAGAGCTTGTTGCACCGACTGCTTAAACTGACTGCTTTAGTGCTGGTTGCACCGACTGCTTTAGTGCTTGTTGCACCGACTGCTTTAGTGCTTGTTGCACCGACTGCTTTAGTGCTGGTTGCACCGACTGCTTTAGTGCTGGTTGCACAGACTGCTTTAGTGCTTGTTGCACCGACTGCTTTAGTGCTGGTTGCACCGACTGCTTTAGTGCTTGTTGCACCGACTGCTTTAGTGCTGGTTGCACCGACTGCTTTAGTGCTGGTTGCACCGACTGCTTTAGTGCTGGTTGCACCGACTGCTTTAGTGCTGGTTGCACCGACTGCTTTAGTGCTGGTTGCACCGACTGCTTTAGTGCTGGTTGCACCGACTGCTTTAGTGCTGGTTGCACCGACTGCTTTAGTGCTGGTTGCACCGACTGCTTTAGCTGTAGTGCTGCTGACTGAATGATCGGAGCAGAGTGGATTCAAAGGCGGGGCTACTTGGCCAGTGGAGGCGGGGCTACTTGGCCAGTGGAAAACAGCAACATGCATGCATGTGTCTCAGACTCTCAACCACTCTTTCAAACCTCACCGTGCATTGCGTAAATCTCACGTTAATTAAATTAACGCCGTTAAAAGGAATTTGTGTTGACGCACGATTAACGTTAATGTGAGTCAATGTTAACAATGTTAACTTTGACAGCCTTGGAAAAAATATGAATGGACACAGTCCAAGTTGACTCACTTGACAGTCTCCAGTCCAGCAGAGAGCAGCTTCTGCTTAGCATCTCCTCCTGGGTGGTTACAGCTGAGGTCCACATGCTTCAGATGGGAGGAGGGGTTGAGGGTTACAGCTGAAGCCAGAGAAGAACAGCCTTTCTCTGTGATCGCACAGCCTGACAACCTGCAGAGAAATCCACACTTTAACAAACTGCTGTTGATGCTTCAGTACAGAGAAAACTCTATTTACCTCAGAGTCTGCAGTACAGATCCACACAGAATAAAACTCTATTTACCTCAGAGTCTGCAGTACAGATCCACACAGAATAAAACTCTATTTACCTCAGAGTCTGCAGTACAGATCCACACCGAATAAAACTCTATTTACCTCAGAGTCTGCAGTACAGATCCACACCGAATAAAACTCTATTTACCTCAGAGTCTGCAGTACAGATCCACACAGAATAAAACTCTATTTACCTCAGAGTCTGCAGTACAGATCCACACAGAATAAAACTCTATTTACCTCAGAGTCTGCAGTACAGATCCACACAGAATAAAACTCTATTTACCTCAGAGTCTGCAGTACAGATCCACACAGAATAAAACTCTATTTACCTCAGAGTCTGCAGTACAGATCCACACCGAATAAAACTCTATTTACCTCAGAGTCTGCAGTACAGATCCACACCGAATAAAACTCTATTTACCTCAGAGTCTGCAGTACAGATCCACACAGAATAAAACTCTATTTACCTCAGAGTCTGCAGTACAGATCCACACAGAATAAAACTCTATTTACCTCAGAGTCTGCAGTACAGATCCACACAGAATAAAACTCTATTTACCTCAGAGTCTGCAGTACAGATCCACACAGAATAAAACTCTATTTACCTCAGAGTCTGCAGTACAGATCCACACAGAATAAAACTCTATTTACCTCAGAGTCTGCAGTACAGATCCACACAGAATAAAACTCTATTTACCTCAGAGTCTGCAGTACAGATCCACACAGAATAAAACTCTATTTACCTCAGAGTCTGCAGTACAGATCCACACAGAATAAAACTCTATTTACCTCAGGGTCTCCAGGTGACAATGTGGACTCTTCACTCCGGCACATAGAAGCTCAATTCCGGAGTCCTGCAGGTTGTTCAAAGTCAGGTCTAATTCTCTCAAATGGGAAGGATTGGAGGCGAGAGCCGAGGCCAGAACTTCACAGCTTCTCTCCGACAACCAGCAGTTCTTCAGACTAAATGAAGAATACAACCAGATGAGAGAGAGAGAGAAGAGAGAGAGAGAGAGAGAGAGAGAGAGAGAGAGAGAGAGAGAGAGAGAGAGAGAGAGATTTTAAGACAAATAAAATACATATTCCTGCCATAGAATTTCCGTTGGCTCATGCAGCATACGTTTTCCACATAAAACCGTCTCTCCCACTGGGTTTTTAGATATTGATCCACAGTTCATGTTTAGAACGTTTTGTGCATTTTGATCAAACTGTCGGGGGCTGACCAGCCTGCGCGGGGGCTTACTGACATCTAGTTACGCCCCTGATACTCAACACCAATTAAGAATTAACATTAATATAAATATCATTCAAAACTAGGGGATGACACTCTGACAGAACACATTCAACCACTCATAGTGTCATCAGAGGTGTTTAGTGTTTTAAATGTAGTATCTCAGCATAAAGACTACATACATTAGTCACTGTATCTTATCAATATTAAGGTCAGTGTGAGTTACCATGATATCTAACCTTATCCACACTGCAAATAAAGTACCACCTCCATAATAACTGCATTATAATCACTTACTATAACAGAACATAAACAAATCAAAATAAAAATGTTAATTGAATCTGACCTGAGAATCTCCAGACAACAGTTTGGGCTCTTCAGTGCAGCACAGATGAGATCCACTCCGGAATCCTTCAAGACGTTTCCACTCAAGTCCAGTTCTCTCAAATGGGACGGATTGGAGCTGAGAGCTGAAGCCACAACTTCAATGTGTTCCTCTCCGAGGTTACAGTCAGCAAGTCTGTAATTACAGATTAAATGTAAAATCAGATGGATGGATGGATGGATGGATTTTATTTTGTCATTGAACATTGTTTACACACATGTACAACGAAATTGATTTGTTGACATCACTCCAAAGCAGTACAAAAGTAATCATATGTGTTAGTAGTAGCACCCAGTAGGTACCAATAATAAAAAGCAGTAAGAAAAAAAGAAAACCAGTGTATGTACAGTCAGTGAAGTGTTCATGTTTTTGGACCGGGAGGGGGGGGGGGGGGGGGGGAGAGACGACGACTCTATCTCTTGGTCAGAGAGTTCAAGAGGACAATGACTGAGGGGAAGAAGCTGTTTCTGGATCGGGTGGTTGAAGTCTTGAGGCATCTGTAGCCTTTTCTCCTCTGTGAATGGGAGGGGTGGAACAGTCTGTTGTTGGGGTGGGAGGCATCCTTGATGATGCTGAGGGCTTTAGACTGGCAGCGTTGTTTGTGGATGGACTCAATTGATGGTAATGAGGAACCTATAATGCGCTGTGCAGTTTTCACCACCTTCTGTAGTGATTTCCGCTCTGCCACAGTACAGATGATCAAAACAGAACAGACCACGTTCACTGTCAAGGAGGTTCTCTGTGGTGCTGTCTGAAATGTGTGTGTTTGGATACTTTTCTGGCTAAGCAAATAAGAGGCATATTGAATTTAAATGTTCTCATAACTTTCCACTGTTTTCATTTGATTGGAATACAAACATTAAATAATGAAAATAACAACTTGCTGATGTTTCTCCAATCTACACATCTGACAGTGAAGTGAAGAAATGTTCTGTCAGATGAACAGCCTGTACGACCGCATGACATTTGTTTAATATTTTGGTTTGCTTAACAAAGTCCTCTGTGAACGCTAAGCAGAACTAATGCAAAATGCAACAACGTAAACATTTGGTCCTTGAACCAGACCTTGTAAGCAAACTTTAGGTGTGAAAGGCACCTAAAAGATCTTCTATCTAGTTCTTCAGACATTAGCAGGATGTCAGTAAGAACAGAGAACAGAGAAGTGGAAGACAGATGGAAAGCATGGAACTTACATTTAAATGTATTAAGTAACGTGTAAACGTAATGACCAAGCTTATTGTTTAAAAGACCATCCTCTGTACACCCCTTCACTAATGGTACGGTCCATTTCTCATTTGGTATAGTCTGTTTTCATTGTAGAATAACGCACGCGCACACGCACACGCACACACACACACACACACACACACACACACACTTTGAACCATTCATTCATAGATATGAAGTGAGTCTCACTGAACTGAATTGATGTAGTTTTAACTGAAATAATGTTATCATTTGTCACAATGACAATGTGTACATGTGTTAATTTTTATTTTGAATGAATGAATGAAGTATATGAGTGAAAGCTGCTCTAACATGATTATATTCTTATGACTACTAACCTGGCCGTTTTGCAGTTCCTCACAGCTGGGACCAGTTTCCGTCGCCCCCCCTGTGATGTGTTGCATTTCTGCAGGTCCAACTCCTCCAGAACCTCCTCTGACATCTGCAGCATGGAGGCCAGAGCTGAACACTGGGGCTCAGAGAGTTTCTTTCCTGACTCCAGGTACTGTTGGATCCCCTGACTTACTGAGGGTTCGTTCATCTCCATCAGACAGTGGAATATGTTGATAGATCTGTCAGGAGAGGCACTGCAGGGATCCATCTTCTTCAGGTTGCTGATGGCTCTCTGGATCTCCTCTGGACTGTTCTGACCCAGCAGACCTCCTAACAGACTCTGGTTGAGTGAGAGACCATGAAGGAAACGGATAAAGAGGTCCAGGCGACCACTCTCACTCTGCAGGGTTTTCTTCATAGCAGCCTCCAGGAAGTCAGACAGGGAACTGTCACTGTTGTAACTATCATCTTCCAGGAATGTATTCAGGACCTCCGTGTTCTTCTGAGTGAAACAGTGGGACAGGTAGACTGCAGCCAGAAACTCCTGGATGCTCAGATGAACAAAGCAGTAGACCGTTTGGAGGAAGAACACATCTTCTTCTTTGAAGAAGGTTGTGCAAAAGCCCAAGTTCTTCAAGTCCTTGATTACATCAAGACCACACGCTTTCAGGTCCTCCTCATAGAAAATGATGTTGCCTTTTTTCAGTTGGTGAAACGCCAGCTTGCCCAGCTTCAGAAGAACTTCTCCTGCATACTTTATGAGCTTCCTTTTGTCTGCATTGCCTTGTTCAGGATTCTCCCGCTGTATCTCACCCATCAGGAAGTGGCAGAACAGCTCAACCAGGGTTTTGGGCAGCCTGAATGTCGTCCCCATGTTCTTCCCCATGTTCTTCACAACGGTAGCAAGGATCCAACAGAAGACTGGGCGTTCACACATGGTGAGGAGCATCTTTGATTCTTTGATCTGTGAGAAGATTGATCTGGCCTGGGTCTCATCACTGAACGTCTTCTGGAAGAACTCCGTCTTCTGGTCATCTCTGATGAACCCTCGTACTTCTGTCATCCTGTTTACAAACTCCTTAGGGATCTGATTGGCTGCTACAGGTCGCGAGGTTATCCAGATGCGAGCAGAGGGGAGGAGCTCTCCCTTGATTAGGTTTACAAGGAGATCTTCCACTGGGTAAGAGTCGTTGACATTCATGAGGCCTGTGCTGAAATCAAACTTGAAATCAAAATTATTTTCATCATAACCATCCATAACAAACATAACTTTGAAGGGGAGGTCGTTGTAGTCTCTTGCCGTCTGCAATTCAGTGAAGATAAGATTAAGAATGTCTTCCTTAATAAATTTGGTTTCCGCGATGCAGTAGTGAATTAGCTGTGCCAAAGTAAACTTTTTTCCCTTGAGCAGATTTAAATGGCGGAACTTGAGCGGGAACACGAGGTGTGGGTCTTGGGGGAAACCCTTCTTGGCCCAGTCAGACACAAATTTGTGTACGAGGAACGTTTTGCCAATCCCTGCCCAGCCAACGGTCAGCACTGTTCTTATGATCAGTCCAGAAAGGTCTTTGAACATCTGACCCAGTTGGATTTCTGTTCCCTGTCCTGCCTTCTTCATCTCCATCTGTCTGACCTCATGATGGCTGTGGATGTCTGTTCTTTCGATGTCTACATTGTAGAGCTGGGTGAAGACGTTTTTAAACACGACCTCAGACTGTGTGCCCAGTTTTACATTCAGATATGAACTGTTCATGTTGCGTTGAAGCTGCTCTTCATAGTAAGTGATGTGACGATATCCTGGTGTTCTCTCCAACAGACCTGTAGCGAACAAAGCATTTACATGTTACTTACACACGCGCGAAAGCGCACAAACGCACGCACGCACGCACGCACACACGCACACACGCACACACGCGCACACACACACACACACACACACACCTTACCTCTCAGTTTGGCAGCTCTGTCTCGTCTTTCCTTCTCTGCTTCTGTCAAAGCTGAGATGAGAGACAGTGATTGGTCAGTGAGATGAGAGACAGTGATTGGTCAGTGAGATGAGAGACAGTGATTGGTCAGTGAGATGAGAGACAGTGATTGGTCAGTGAGATGAGAGACAGTGATTGGTCAGTGAGATGAGAGACAGTGATTGGTCAGTGAGATGAGAGACAGTGATTGGTCAGTGAGATGAGAGACAGTGATTGGTCAGTGAGATGAGAGACAGTGATTGGTCAGTGAGATGTGAGACAGTGATTGGTCAGTGAGATATCGCGTTGGCAAAGGCGCGTGCGGGTACGAATCCCGAGACCTCGCGTGTGCTGTGACAGAGATCGTGTTAACCCATTTTGGGCGGGAACCCCTTTTGGTGTTTTAAGCATTACGAAAAATAGCAGGCGCGGCACCGAGTGCCGCGCTATGAACTTGTAGATCTGCTATTTTTCGTATTTTTTTTTAAAATCTAACGTTTTTAACTCAAATCTTTGCTTCCGGGGGGGGGGGGGGGGGGGGGTCCCTGGAACAACATATTTTCTGATGAGGGTCGGCGGCCAAATACATATAATTCTGGGGGTCCTTGACATGAAATAGTTTGAGAACGACTGACATAGAAACATAGGGTTTTCAGAAAACTGTCAGGAATTAGAAGGCATTTGTAGAATCGTCCTCAGGTCAAAATGGGCTAAATACTTACTGTTCCCGTATAGAGCTGCCAGTGCTGCTGCGTACATGACGACAGTAACAATAAGCCCCGGTCTTCCTCTGCCTGGTGGTTCTTTAGGAGCTGAAAGACAGAAATATAAAAACAAAACTAGAAAAGAAAATGACTTCACCTTTTCGATTCCTCTGCGACCTTTAGCATGCTGTTAGACCACCCATGAGGTTTGGGACCTTTAGCATGCTGTTAGACCACCCATGAGGTTTGGGACCTTTAGCATGCTGTTAGACCACCCATGAGGTTTGGGACCTTTAGCATGCTGTTAGACCACCCATGAGGTTTGGGACCTTTAGCATGCTGTTAGACCACCCATGAGGTTTGGGACCTTTAGCATGCTGTTAGACCACCCATGAGGTTTGGGACCTTTAGCATGCTGTTAGACCACCCATGAGGTTTGGGACCTTTAGCATGCTGTTAGACCACCCATGAGGTTTGGGACCTTTAGCATGCTGTTAGACCACCCATGAGGTTTGGGACCTTTAGCATGCTGTTAGACCACCCATGAGGTTTGGGACCTTTAGCATGCTGTTAGACCACCCATGAGGTTTGGGACCTTTAGCATGCTGTTAGACCACCCATGAGGTTTGGGACCTTTAGCATGCTGTTAGACCACCCATGAGGTTTGGGACCTTTAGCATGCTGTTAGACCACCCATGAGGTTTGGGACCTTTAGCATGCTGTTAGACCACCCATGAGGTTTGGACCACCCATGAGGTTTGGACCACCCATGAGGTTTGGGACCTTTAGCATGCTGTTAGACCACCCATGAGGTTTGGACCACCCATGAGGTTTGGGACCTTTAGCATGCTATAAGACCACCCATGAGGTTTGGGACCTTTAGCATGCTGTTAGACCACCCATGAGGTTTGGACCACCCATGAGGTTTGGGACCTTTAGCATGCTGTTAGACCACCCATGAGGTTTGGGACCTTTAGCATGCTGTAAGACCACCCATGAGGTTTGGACCACCCATGAGGTTTGGGACCTTTAGCATGCTGTAAGACCACCCATGATGTTTGGACCACCCATGAGGTTCGGGACCTTTAGCATGCTGTAAGACCACCCATGAGGTTTGGACCACCCATGAGGTTTGGGACCTTTAGCATGCTGTAAGACCACCCATGAGGTTTGGGACCTTTAGCATGCTGTAAGACCACCCATGAGGTTTGGACCACCCATGAGGTTTGGGACCTTTAGCATGCTGTAAGACCACCCATGAGGTTTGGGACCTTTAGCATGCTGTAAGACCACCCATGAGGTTTGGACCACCCATGAGGTTTGGGAACTTTAGCATGCTGTAAGACCACCCATGAGGTTTGGGACCTTTAGCATGCTGTAAGACCACCCATGATGTTTGGACCACCCATGAGGTTCGGGACCTTTAGCATGCTGTAAGACCACCCATGAGGTTTGGACCACCCATGAGGTTCGGGACCTTTAGCATGCTATAAGACCACCCATGAGGTTTGGACCACCCATGAGGTTTGGGACCTTTAGCATGCTGTAAGACCACCCATGAGGTTTGGACCACCCATGAGGTTTGGGACCTTTAGCATGCTGTAAACTGGAGTTATGGCTGTTTAAAGCCCAGCCAATAGGATTCAATAATCATAGTCCCCCTAGCAACCCCTCAAGGACCCCTGGGGGTCCCCGGACCGCACTTTGATAACTACTGGCAAGGCTGGCAAATGGGAGGAGACATGTGTGGCAGTAGGGCTATGTATGCGATAGACTACAAGGCCCAGCATGCTTTGCATGTATCAGACTTCCGGGGACTAGTAAACAAGTGTTGTACTACTAGCTGTGTCCCGTCATTTAACAACATGGATGGAAACCCCTGGGCAGTGTGTGTGTGTGTGTGTGTGTGTGTGTGTGTGTGTGTGTGTGTGTGTGTGTGTGTGTGTGTGTGTGTGTGTGTGTGTGTGTGTGTGTGTGTGTGTGTGTGTGTGTGTGTGTGTGTGTGTGTACACACACACACACACACACACAATATCAGTAAACTACGTACCTCTGTAAAGCGGGTTGTCTACAGCCTCGCTCTGCTCCACACTGAACCAGTTCTTTATCGCACAGGATATTCTTTTAACTTTTCTCCCTTCCTCGTCGTTGCTGATCGTCACCGCCCGGGAGTCGGGTTCGCTCCATTCCTCATCGTTGTAGATCCTGGTCTCGTTGGGTTTGGGTCGAGTCCATTTCTCATCGTGGAACCTCCATCGATAGACGACCACGCCCGACTCTGTGACGTCTCCGAAGCAGTGCAGCGTGCAGCTGCTGGAGCTGGAGTCACATGGAGCCACGATGGATAGCTCTGGATGTGGGACTTTCTCTGTTGAGGACACAGAATGAACACATGAAGAATTAACCCATTCTGATGGATAGCTCTGGATGTGGGACTTTCTCTGTTGAGGACACAGAATGAACACATGAAGAATTAACCCATTCTGATGGATAGCTCTGGATGTGGGACTTTCTCTGTTGAGGACACAGAATGAACACATGAAGAATTAACCCATTCTGATGGATAGCTCTGGATGTGGGACTTTCTCTGTTGAGGACACAGAATGAACACATGAAGAATTAACCCATTCTGATGAATAGCTCTGGATGTGGGACTTTCTCTGTTGAGGACCCATAATGAACACATTCTGGGCGGGAACCCCTTTTGGTGTTTTAAACACCAAAAAATGTTATAATTTAGCTATTGAAAAATAGCAGATCTACAAGCTTGTAGGTCTGCTATTTTAAAAAAATCAAAGAACGACTGACATAGAAGCATAGCTTTTTCAGAAAACTGTCAGGATGTAGAAGAACATTTTTAGAATCTGATCTCAGGTCAAAATGGGTTAATGCACCACACATCTATTATGAACACGCGCACACGCACACACACACACACACACACACACACGACGAGATGTTAACATGCCTCCTGCTGACCCTGAACTGACCTCATGCTTCCTTCTATGCATGAGGAGTCCAAGCCCCATCTTTTCACCCGACAGGAGAGGGAGTTTCCCCAGTGGAAGGAACGCGAACACGTTATTCCAAGCAGTTATTCCTTTCCCCTCCATCGGGCGCCCCGGCTGGCCAGAGGGATTTCGATTACATCTTTAGCCCAGCCCGATACTGCACCACATCAAAATATCCAATTGAAATAAAGTATCCCCTCGCACTACCCCCCTCCCCCCTGGAGGGAATCGACGCCCCTTTCTTCAACATTTCAACAACAGTGTTGCCATGTCTGCTTGTTATAAGTGACTTTGGACATATTCGTAGTTTCTTTTTTTAGGGGGCTTGTTTCTAAAGTGTAGTTGTTTATTTGGTCTTGTTTCTAGTGTAGTTGTTTATTTGGTCTTGTTTCTAAAGTGTAGTTGTTTATTTGGTCTTGTTTCTAAAGTGTAGTTGTTTATTTGGTCTTGTTTCTAAAGTGTAATTGTTTATTTGGTCTTGTTTCTAAAGTGTAGTTGTTTATTTGGTATTGTTTCTAAAGTGTAGTTGTTTATTTGGTATTGTTTCTAAAGTGTAGTTGCTTATTTGGTCTTGTTTCTAAATTGTAGTTGCTTATTTGGTCTTGTTTCTCAATGTTGTATGAACCAGTGGTTCTCATGTTCAGGGACCTGAAGCCCTGTATCGCTGCGGTGTGGCAGGAGAGTAGACTGTACGTTATTGAGAGAGAGAGAAGTCAGTTGTTTGAGAGTTGAGTTTTGAGAGCGATTTAGTTCAGATTGAGCAGTGCATATAGTAGCAGTAGTAGTATTTATTATAGTAGTATTTAGTTCAGATTGAGCAGTGCATATAGTAGCAGTAGTAGTATTTATTATAGTAGTATTTAGTTCAGATTGAGCAGTGCATATAGTAGCAGTAGTAGTATTTATAATAGTAGTATTTAGTTCAGATTGAGCAGTGCATATAGTAGCAGTAGTAGTATTTATTATAGTAGTATTTAGTTCAGATTGAGCAGTGCATATAGTAGCAGTAGTAGTATTTATTATAGTAGTATTTAGTTCAGATTGAGCAGTGCATATAGTAGCAGTAGTAGTATTTATTATAGTAGTATTTAGTTCAGATTTAGCAGTGCATATAGTAGCAGTAGTAGTAGTATTTATTATAGTAGTATTTAGTTCAGATTGAGCAGTGCATATAGTAGTAGTATTTATTATAGTAGTATTTAGTTCAGATTGAGCAGTGCATATAGCAGCAGTAGTAGTATTTATTATAGTAGTATTTAGTTCAGATTGAGCAGTGCATATAGTAGCAGTAGTAGTATTTATTATAGTAGTATTTAGTTCAGATTGAGCAGTGCATATAGTAGCAGTAGTAGTATTTATTATAGTAGTATTTAGTTCAGATTGAGCAGTGCATATAGTAGCAGTAGTAGTATTTATTATAGTAGTATTTAGTTCAGATTGAGCAGTGCATATAGTAGCAGTAGTAGTATTTATTATAGTAGTATTTAGTTCAGATTGAGCAGTGCATATAGTAGCAGTAGTAGTATTTATTATAGTAGTATTTAGTTCAGATTGAGCAGTGCATATAGTAGTAGCAGTAGTAGTATTTATTATAGTAGTATTTAGTTCAGATTGAGCAGTGCATATAGCAGCAGTAGTAGTATTTATTATAGTAGTATTTAGTTCAGATTGAGCAGTGCATATAGCAGCAGTAGTAGTATTTATTATAGTAGTATTTAGTTCAGATTGAGCAGTGCATATAGTAGCAGTAGTAGTATTTATTATAGTAGTATTTAGTTCAGATTGAGCAGTGCATATAGTAGCAGTAGTAGTATTTATTATAGTAGTATTTAGTTCAGATTGAGCAGTGCATATAGTAGTAGCAGTAGTAGTATTTATTATAGTAGTATTTAGTTCAGATTGAGCAGTGCATATAGTAGCAGTAGTAGTATTTATTATAGTAGTATTTAGTTCAGATTGAGCAGTGCATATAGTAGCAGTAGGAGTATTTATTATAGTAGTATTTAGTTCAGATTGAGCAGTGCATATAGTAGCAGTAGTAGTATTTATTATAGTAGTATTTAGTTCAGATTGAGCAGTGCATATAGCAGCAGTAGTAGTATTTATTATAGTAGTATTTAGTTCAGATTGAGCAGTGCATATAGTAGCAGTAGTAGTATTTATTATAGTAGTATTTAGTTCAGATTGAGCAGTGCATATAGTAGCAGTAGTAGTATTTATTATAGTAGTATTTAGTTCAGATTGAGCAGTGCATATAGTAGCAGTAGTAGTATTTATTATAGTAGTATTTAGTTCAGATTGAGCAGTGCATATAGCAGCAGTAGTAGTATTTATTATAGTAGTATTTAGTTCAGATTGAGCAGTGCATATAGTAGCAGTAGTAGTATTTATTATAGTAGTATTTAGTTCAGATTGAGCAGTGCATATAGCAGCAGCAGTAGTATTTATTATAGTAGTATTTAGTTCAGATTGAGCAGTGCATATAGTAGCAGCAGTAGTATTTATTATAGTAGTATTTAGTTCAGATTGAGCAGTGCATATAGTAGCAGTAGTAGTAGTATTTATTACAGTAGTATTTCATTCAGATTGAGCAGTGCATATTGTAGCAGTAGTAGTAGTATTTATTATAGTAGTATTTCATTCAGATTGAGCAGTGCATATAGTAGCAGTAGTAGTATTTATTATAGTAGTATTTAGTTCAGATTGAGCAGTGCATATAGCAGCAGTATTTATTATAGTAGTATTTAGTTCAGATTGAGCAGTGCATATAGTAGCAGCAGTAGTATTTATTATAGTAGTATTTAGTTCAGATTGAGCAGTGCATATAGTAGCAGTAGTAGTAGTATTTATTATAGTAGTATTTCATTCAGATTGAGCAGTGCATATAGTAACAGTAGTAGTATTTATTATAGTAGTATTTAGTTCAGATTGAGCAGTGCATATAGTAGCAGTAGTAGTATTTATTATAGTAGTATTTAGTTCAGATTGAGCAGTGCATATAGTAGCAGTAGTAGTATTTATTATAGTAGTATTTCGTTCAGATTGAGCAGTGCATATAGTAGCAGTAGTAGTATTTATTATAGTAGTATTTAGTTCAGATTGAGCAGTGCATATAGTAGCAGTAGTAGTATTTATTATAGTAGTATTTAGTTCAGATTGAGCAGTGCATATAGTAGCAGTAGTAGTAGTAGTAGTGATCCACACGGTCACGACTCTTTTCTGTCCTGGCCCCACAGTGGTGGAATGAACTCCCCACTGATGTTAGGACAGCAGAGTCACTGCCCATATTTCGCCGCAGGTTGAAAACCCACCTCTTCAGGAAACACTACCCTTCCTCTCTGCCTGACCTACTTGTTGTTAACTAGTTGTACGAACGTTTGTTTTCTATTGTTGTATTGTTTATTGGATCTTGTTTAGTCGATACACTTAATTGTTTTAGCTCATGCTCATTTGATTTAGCTATTTTGTCTCATCCGGTTAAGGAAATAGGTAGCTGATATATTGCACTTTTACCTTAGCGCTAGGTATACTCTTGGTTGCTTGTTTTTGCAGAAAATGCACTAAAGACTTCTGGTGATTAGTAGTTTTTGTTCCCTACCTATGTTGAATACACTTATTGTAAGTCGCTTTGGATAAAAGCGTCTGCTAAATGACTGTAATGTAATGTAATGTAATGTAATGTAGTATTTATTATAGTAGTATTTAGTTCAGATTGAGCAGTGCATATAGTAGCAGTAGTAGTATTTATTATAGTAGTATTTAGTTCAGATTGAGCAGTGCATATAGTAGCAGTAGTAGTATTTATTATAGTAGTATTTAGTTCAGATTGAGCAGTGCATATAGTAGCAGTAGTAGTATTTATTATAGTAGTATTTAGTTCAGATTGAGCAGTGCATATAGTAGCAGTAGTAGTATTTATTATAGTAGTATTTAGTTCAGATTGAGCAGTGCATATAGTAGCAGTAGTAGTATTTATTATAGTAGTATTTAGTTCAGATTGAGCAGTGCATATAGTAGCAGTATTTATTATAGTAGTATTTAGTTCAGATTGAGCAGGGCATATAGTAGCAGTAGTAGTATTTATTATAGTAGTATTTAGTTCAGATTGAGCAGGGCATATAGTAGCAGTAGTAGTATTTATTATAGTAGTATTTAGTTCAGATTGAGCAGTGCATATAGTAGCAGTAGTAGTATTTATTATAGTAGTATTTAGTTCAGATTGAGCAGTGCATATAGTAGCAGTAGTAGTATTTATTATAGTAGTATTTAGTTCAGATTGAGCAGTGCATATAGTAGCAGCAGTAGTATTTATTATAGTAGTATTTAGTTCAGATTGAGCAGTGCATATAGTAGCAGTAGTAGTATTTATTATAGTAGTATTTAGTACAGATTGAGCAGTGCATATAGTAGCAGTAGTAGTATTTATTATAGTAGTATTTAGTTCAGATTTAGCAGTACATATAGTAGCAGTATTAGTATTTATTATAGTAGTATTTAGTTCAGATTGAGCAGTGCATATAGTAGCAGTAGTAGTATTTATTATAGTAGTATTTAGTTCAGATTTAGCAGTGCATATAGTAGCAGTAGTATTTATTATAGTAGTATTTAGTTCAGATTGAGCAGTGCATATAGTAGCAGCAGTAGTATTTATTATAGTAGTATTTAGTTCAGATTGAGCAGTGCATATAGTAGCAGTAGTAGTATTTATTATAGTAGTATTTAGTACAGATTGAGCAGTGCATATAGTAGCAGTAGTAGTATTTATTATAGTAGTATTTAGTTCAGATTTAGCAGTGCATATAGTAGCAGTAGTAGTATTTATTATAGTAGTATTTAGTTCAGATTGAGCAGTGCATATAGTAGCAGTAGTAGCATTTATTATAGTAGTATTTAGTTCAGATTGAGCAGTGCATATAGTAGCAGTAGTAGTATTTATTATAGTAGTATTTAGTTCAGATTGAGCAGAGCATATAGTAGCAGTAGTAGTATTTATTATAGTAGTATTTAGTTCAGATTTAGCAGTGCATATAGTAGCAGTAGTAGTATTTATTATAGTAGTATTTAGTTCAGATTGAGCAGTGCATATAGTAGCAGTAGTAGTATTTATTATAGTAGTATTTAGTTCAGATTGAGCAGTGCATATAGTAGCAGTAGTAGTATTTATTTTAGTAGTATTTAGTTCAGATTGAGCAGTGCATATAGTAGCAGTAGTAGTATTTATTATAGTAGTATTTAGTTCAGATTGAGCAGAGCATATAGTAGCAGTAGTAGTATTTATTATAGTAGTATTTAGTTCAGATTGAGCAGTGCATATAGTAGCAGTATAGTAGTAGTATTTATTATAGTAGTATTCATAGTATAGAGTTTAGTTTTAGTAGTTCCGTCCGTTTACTAGTAGGCTAGTAGTTTAGTTGTATTTCAGGTCAGTAATAGATATAGTTGGTAGTCGGTTATGGTAGTATTAGTAGCAGTTTAGTGTTTAGTATAGTAGAGATTTAGTTTAGCGCCATCAGTTTGTGTCTCCATTATGCCCCTCCCCCTTCCCTGGACTGATCCATCACATGGAGGACCGGCTGATCCCAAACATGCTCTAATAAATGTTTCAATAAAATAAAATACCAAAACAAATCATAAAGGACAGACAATAATAGATCCATAACGACGAGTCATACTTACTCATCTCTTTAAGCACGTAAACCTTGTGGTGAGGTCTGTAGTTGATCTCCACAGAATACACCCCCATGTCTTCTACGGTCATGTTGTCGATGACCAGCCGTCCAGTGTGTGTGTCCAGTGTTGTGCGGTTTTTAAACGTCCCGTAGTAATCCAGACTAAAATCCGGTTCCCGTTCTGCTACTTTGTTGGCTGTTAAATGACCACAAATCAAAGGTTATTGATACCTGCCTACAGTTTCTATCTGGTCATCCCAGCTTAGTAAAATGTTAAAAGTTATTCTCATGGCTTAGGACGACCGTTGAGCCGATTCTACTCTATGGTTCCGAGACATGGACAAAAAAATTAGAGAAACGGTTGGATGGCACTTACTGTACACCCGCCTTCTAATGAGAGCGCAAAATCTGTCTTGGAAGAGCCACCCATCGACTAAATCTAATATATGCCAACCTTCTCTGCGTTTCTTCACTAGTCTGATCCAGAAGAACACAGTCTGCCAGCCACTGCTACAGAGTACAGAGCTGACAATGAGGTTATATCTTCCCTTCTTCTCTGGAGTCCTGCCTCGAAGCAGACCAGAGGTAGAAAACTGTCGTTCCCTGATGTCATCGCTAGGGACACATGCATCAGTAAGCAGGAACTGGGGATGGCAATGAAGGACCGGAAAGTCTGGCGTGGCATTGTGAAATCCATGATCTCGACCGCGGTCGAAAAATGATGATCTATCTTATATCTACCTACGTATCTATCTACGTATCTATCTATCTATCTATCTATCTATCTATCTATCTATCTACCTACGTATCTACCTACGTATCTACCTACGTATCTACCTACGTATCTATCTACGTATCTATCTATCTATCTATCTACTACCTCTCTCTATCCATCAGGCATCAGTTTGAAGCTCTACTGTCTCATCATCAGTCCACATACCAAGCCAGGGTGCGGTTACATCGGGTGCGTGTGTCCACATGATGACGGTGACAGCGTCAGGAACAGAGCGGATGTCTGGTTGCAGTTCCACACGGATGCCTCTGCCTCGTGGTGGAAGGTAGGTCACCTCTTGGTCTGTGGAGAGACACGTAGGTCAGTCAAGTTGAACAGTTCAAGTTATATTCAGTGGTTCTCTTGGTCTGTGGAGAGACACGTAGGTCAGTCAAGTTGAACAGTTCAAGTTATATTCAGGTTCCACTTCATTCAAATATCACTTGTTTTTTGAAGGGGCGCCAGCTAGTGTTGCGCGGGTCAGGGTTCATGACCCGCAGGTCACGATGACCCGCAGGTCACGATGACCCGCAGGTCACGCATGTGATAATAATCTGACTCGGCTCAGCAGGTCACGCATGTGATAATAATCTGACTCGGCTCAGCAGGTCACGCATGTGATAATAATCTGACTCGGCTCAGCAGGTCACGCATGTGATAATAATCTGACTCGGCTCAGCAGGTCACGCATGTGATAATAATCTGACTCGGCTCAGCAGGTCACGCATGTGATAATAATCTGACTCGGCTCAGCAGGTCACGCATGTGATAATAATCTGACTCGGCTCAGCAGGTCACGCATGTGATAATAATCTGACTCGGCTCAGCCCGCCCCGCCCCGCCCCGCAGCACCACATCAATTTTCACAACTCGACCTGGCCCGCAACCATTAAATGCACGTCAAATATGTCTTTGAACGCGGCTTTTATTTGTCAAAAAAGGTGCTTCTAATCAGGGCCGGTTCTGGGGGGGGGGGGGGGGGGGGGCAGGGGTGGGCATAGCCCACCCAAACATGCGTCCTGCCCACCCAATGTGGGTTTGACACCCCACCCGCGCCGGCGGAGTCGCCCCCCCCTTACAATTCTGTCTGCCCACCTGAGTGGGGCTGGCTAAATCCGAGATTGTCTTAAAGGCTAATAATATCACTGGCAAGCATGCATAGTCACGGGTGTTCCGACCACCGCAACGCATCGATGACATTCATTTGTCACACACGTAGCGACATGGCAGATTGAGAGGAGACAGAGAGGTTGAAGGGAGAGAAGAAAGACTCACCCGTGCGTCGCAGACATAGCCTACAGTATAACAACAGGACTGTCACTGCACAGACGCTGAAAGAAAACGCCACTAAAGACCTAAGAAAAACTATTTGAAAACGTTTGTGTTGTCTAACTTGTCCTCCTTGCACTTATAAACTCCACACACGTGCGCACAAACTAAAACACAAACACACACACACACACACACACACGCACACGCACACACACACACGCACGCTGAAGGAAGGGACTGCTGGTGGTTATAAAATATTTCACTCGCTCTGGAGTGAGTCAGAACTTAAGACTCAGTCAGAACACAAGAGGCAAGATGGAGTCCAACCATTAACTGATGACTTAAGTCGACATGAAACACAACTCTTTTCCACTGTTCAAGGACGCACAGGGAAAAGGTAATAAAAGGTTTAACAGGATGTCCGTTGTGGTGAGAAAAGTTGACAATGATAATTGTGTGGCGGCGGCCGCTCTACCGCTACGTGCCTGCGGGGTGTGCTCATGCACGCGCGTTGGGAGCACGTGCGGCTGTGCGCTGTTTGGCGATTAATAGTTATTAATAATTGGAGAGAGGAGATATCAACCAGCACAGCAACACAACAATCTGGTAGGCTGCGCAAATTTCATCCCAGGACTCGTGGCGACAATAATCATTTGTAAAAATCACAGTATACATTATTTGACCCGCCTCAACCTGGCCCGCAAATAAAGTGAAAATGTCATGACTCGGCCCAGCCCGCCCCGCGGTTAACCCGCGGGTTACAGGTCGGCCCGCGCAACACTAGCGCCAGCCCCTCCTATACAGGTTTAATGTTTGTCTTTAGTTCAATGTTTGTTTTGTAAACGCCATTGAGAATGAAGGGACAATGTACGTCATAATGTAACTCATTACGTCATATCGTTAATGGCGTTTAATGTTTGTGTTTGCAACGTTTGTTTTACATCACCATTACATCCCCTAATCGACATGAGTTAGACTTTTTTTTATTCAAACAATTGGGCCACATTTTCACGATTTTTCTAAAATAGCAGACCTACAAGCTCGTAGCGCGGCACCAAGTGCCGCGCTACGAGCTTGTAGATCTGCTATTTTTCAATAGCTAAAGTATAACATAATGCCTAAAACACCAAAAGGGGTTCCCGCCCAAAATGGGTTAATGACGAGCCCAACACTGGTCATGATTATGAACATTCAATCTTACCAACAAGGAGCTGGATCGTAGTGCTGCCCACGTTTGGAACAAGACAGCGGTAGGTCCCTTCGTCAGAGAAGCTCACCGCGGTCAGCCTCATTTGGAAGTCACCACGAGACAGCTTGTCCTGGAACAGGGACGTCCTCTGTTTGTACGACGGGTGCACGGGTTCACTCAAGGGATGTCGGTCTTGGAGAACGCAAACGTATGGTGGCACCAGGTCAGCTCTGGTCCAAAACACTGAACTACTCTCCATGTTGACCGGATAGACGTCACACGGAAAGATCACCTCGCCTCTCAGTCTGGCCAGCACAGGTTGAGAGGACCCGTTGACCTGGTGGAGTCCTAAAAACACAACACAGGTTGAGAGGACCCGATCACCTGGTGGAGTCCTAAAAACACAACACAGGTTGAGAGGACCCGTTGACCTGGTGGAGTCCTAAAAACACAACACAGGTTGAGAGGACCCGATCACCTGGTGGAGTCCTAAAAACACAACACAGGTTGAGAGGACCCGTTGACCTGGTGGAGTCCTAAAAACACAACACAGGTTGAGAGGACCCGTTGACCTGGTGGAGTCCTAAAAACACAACACAGGTTGAGAGGACCCGTTGACCTGGTGGAGTCCTAAAAACACAACACAGGTTGAGAGGACCCGTTGACCTGGTGGAGTCCTAAAAACACAACACAGGTTGAGAGGACCCGTTGACCTGGTGGAGTCCTAAAACACAACACAGGTTGAGAGGACCCGTTGACCTGGTGGAGTCCTAAAAACACAACACAGGTTGAGAGGACCCGTTGACCTGGTGGAGTCCTAAAACACAACACAGGTTTAGAGGACCCGTTGACCTGGTGGAGTCCTAAAAACACAACACAGGTTGAGAGGACCCGTTGACCTGGTGGAGTCTTAAAAACACAACACAGGTTGAGAGGACCCGTTGACCTGGTGGAGTACTGTCAAGTTATTCGGGATTTTTTCAGAAACCTTTTTGCCCAAACTTGAAAAACGGCTTAGCCGACAGGGGGAACTGTGGTCAACTCAATAAGGCAACTTCTTTCCTCTTTTGTTTAATTTGAAATAAGTTGTGGCACAGTAGGTATAGGTATAGGTATAGTAGGTTGAAAACCTTAAACAGAGAAAAAGACAAAAACAAAATACAAGCTGTCATTAACTATGTAAGGTCATTCATAATCAAACAGAATAACTGAAATTCACTCATTTCGCTTATATTACCAGGGTTACTAATGTAACCTACAGCACTGAATCACTAGTCACTTCAGTAATTCAAATAAACAGGTTGTTTTAACTCATATTATCCACAATATTCAATTCAAGATCATCAATTTGACTAAGCAAGCCTATATGCAACTTAAATTAAACATAATTATAGCAGTTTAAATGTGACCTTAATGACCAGAGCAGACCTCTCATTCTGTGGACCTTAATGACCAGAGCAGACCTCTCATTCTGTGGACCTTAATGACCAGAGCAGACCTCTCGTTCACCTTAATGACCAGAGCAGACCTCTCGTTCACCTTAATGACCAGAGCAGACCTCTCATTCACCTTAATGACCAGAGCAGACCTCTTATTCTGTGGACCTTAATGACCAGAGCAGACCTCTCGTTCACCTTAATGACCAGAGCAGACCTCTTATTCTGTGGACCTTAATGACCAGAGCAGGCCTCTCATTCACCTTAATGACCAGAGCAGACCTCTCATTCTGTGGACCTTTATAGGGGCGCATAGTTGAAAGCGCATGGCCAAGGATTTTCTTTTTATTGAACAATACGGAAGATACCGGTACTTACACCCGCCCTAGCAGAATTGTAACATCCATGGCCCTGGGGTGAGCACTTGTAATCTGAACATTTGTGTAGGCGTAAGCCGCCGTAAGGACTGTAAATGGATAATGTGCGTAAAACACTTCTGCAACTGGTGGCCCGGGGGCCACATCCGGCCCCCACCTTCACTTAATGTGGCCCTCAGGTTAATGTCAGAATACTGATTATAATATTGGTTTCAGCTGTTTACAATTCCACAACATGCAAACATGACCCGCTTTAATTACTGCAGTCTCAATTAGTAGCTCAATGCTCAACACACGTATGATTAAAGGCATTTGAAATTACATAAAAATGTTAATTTTCAGGATTCCACTTAAAAAATAGCAAAAAAGTATTCAAGATTTCAATTCGAATATAGCAAAAATAGCCGATCTACAAGCTCAAAACGTGTCGCAGCGCGACGCGTTTTGAGCTTGTAAATCGGCTATTTTTGCTACGACAGTAATATATGGTCCTAGGGAGTGAGTCTGGAAATATAGTGGCTCCTCTCCATCGTCTAAGTTGCCCAGCCCTGGTCTAGGGCTACCATGAGCTCACAGAGCGTTGCGACGCGTTGTGAGTTTGTAGATTTTTGGTTTCTGCTGGGGTCTGGGACCTGGGGTTCAATATGCTGGGGTCTGGGGACCTGGGGTTCAATATGCTGGGGTCTGGGACCTGGGGTTCAATATGCTGGGGTCTGGGACCTGGGGTTCAATATGCTGGGGTCTGGGACCTGGGGTTCAATATGCTGGGGTCTGGGGACCTGGGGTTCAATATGCTGGGGTCTGGGACCTGGGGTTCAATATGCTGGGGTCTTGGACCTGGGGTTCAATATGCTGGGGTCCTGGGGTTCAATATGCTGGGGACCTGGGGTTCAATATGCTGGGGTCTGGGGACCTGGGGTTCAATATGCTGGGGTCTGGGGACCTGGGGTTCAATATGCTGGGGTCTGGGGACCTGGGGTTCAATATGCTGGGGTCTGGGACCTGGGGTTCAATATGCTGGGGTCTGGGACCTGGGGTTCAATATGCTGGGGTCTGGGGACCTGGGGTTCAATATGCTGGGGTCTGGGACCTGGGGTTCAATATGCTGGGGTCTGGGGACCTGGGGTTCAATATGCTGGGGTCTGGGGACCTGGGGTTCAATATGCTGGGGTCTGGGGACCTGGGGTTCAATATGCTGGGGTCTGGGACCTGGGGTTCAATATGCTGGGGTCTGGGGACCTGGGGTTCAATATGCTGGGGTCTGGGGACCTGGGGTTCAATATGCTGGGGTCTGGGACCTGGGGTTCAATATGCTGGGGTCTGGGACCTGGGGTTCAATATGCTGGGATCTGGGACCTGGGGTTCAATATGCTGGGGTCTGGGGACCTGGGGTTCAATATGCTGGGGTCTGGGACCTGGGGTTCAATATGCTGGGGTCTGGGACCTGGGGTTCAAGTGGTTAATGCTGGGGTCTGGGACCTGGGGTTCAAGTGGTTTATGCTGGGGTCTGGGGTTCAAGTGGTTTATGCTGGGGTCTGGGACCTGGGGTTCAAGTGGTTTATGCTGGGGTCTGAGACCTGGGGTTCAAGTGGTTTATGCTGGGGTCTGGGACCTGGGGTTCAATATGCTGGGGTCTGGGGTTCAAGTGGTTTATGCTGGGGTCTGGGGACCTGGGGTTCAATATGCTGGGGTCTGGGGACCTGGGGTTCAAGTGGTTTATGCTGGGGTCTGGGGACCTGGGGTTCAATATGCTGGGGTCTGGGGACCTGGGGTTCAAGTGGTTTATG
The DNA here is from genome assembly GCF_951216825.1 of Electrona antarctica. Classification (NCBI taxonomy): domain Eukaryota; kingdom Metazoa; phylum Chordata; class Actinopteri; order Myctophiformes; family Myctophidae; genus Electrona; species Electrona antarctica. Next base: position 50,830,177 of record NC_136794.1, read on the forward strand.
CTGGGGTCTGGGGACCTGGGGTTCAAGTGGTTTATAGTCAGAGTATCCTTATCTCTTTATACTTTATTGCATGAGTCAAGTTGCACAACCATAACCACCACCGAAATCGGAGATATGCCTCGGCATCACCCTCTCCTCCATGTTACAAAACACTGTGTTACCGTAGGCCTATAAACAATATTAGTTTAATTATTCCATCAAAGCAAACGGTAGGCCTATAAACAATATTAGTTTAATTATTCCATCAAAGCAAACGGTAGGCCTATAAACAATATTAGTTTAATTATTCCATCAAAGCAAACGGTAGGCCTATAAACAATATTAGTTTGCCTCTTCTACAAAAATAAAAGTTACAAGTTACAGTTCTCTTGCATCATACCGTATTTCCCACCACAGAGTAACCTCGCATCTGACTATCCAGCATTATAGAGCGTCGCAGCCCCGCCCCCTCGAGAGACCCGGAAAATAAATCCCCATTAATTTTCCTCATAGACTTTTCAGAAAGTATTTATTTAAAGACGTTTACGCCGCGGACAAAGACAACTCTTGTCGTGACAAATCATGACAACAAACACAATGTTTCAGGCCAAACAAAGAATTAGAAAGTAGAAAAAAACGGCAGGTTACAACACTTTTTATGTTGTTTTTCTTCTTTGTAATTATTTGTTTGGTCCAAAATATTGTGTTTGTTGTCATGATTTGTCACGACTCGAGTTGGCTTCGTACGACGCTTAGAAGGTCTTTAAATAAATACTTTTTTAAATGTCTATGGGGAAAATGCATTGGGAATTATTTCCTGGGCCTGGCCAAAGATGGTTTATGTATGAAGATGGGCCAACTTCATTGGAGCCACTAGACGCGAAATGGTACACAAAGCCTACAAATGGTCTCCTAAATATAGTAGGCGTGGTTTGCTTCTCCCCGACCTCCACCCACCCCCCCCTGACAACAACACTGTTTCCACACTCTAGTAGGTGGCGGCAATGCACCATTTAGGTTTGCCAACGGCCATGAAACCCGAAGAAGATATATTTGTACAGTATTTGAACAAAAATTAAAACAAATAAACAAGGCAATTTTACATGCAAATGGCCCTCCTCCTCATTGACCAGGCCTTTTCAAGTAATGAGGCAAATGAAAAGGTGTACTTTTGAAATAGGCCTTTCAGTTTCTCGAAGTCCTCCAACCATATATGTATGTATTGTATTTATAAATTCATGATTTGGATCTATCTAATTAAAAAGTCTCTCCCTAATAGAGTTGTAGAATGGCATTTCATTTTCAATTTCCTTTAGATCACACAGACTACATAATCTATCCTCCTCAACCGTGCCTACATATCTGCCTGTCTCAATATGCAGACCAAGTATGCCAGCTCTAATTTGGGCACATAAGGATCGTTTCTAATCGTTTTAAATATGTCCATTCATTTCACATTATAATATTCACATATTCACATATTCTCATCTTAAATATGGGGTCAGAGCCCCCTATGTGTTGTCCGTGAAATTGCAGATGGACAGAGAGAGGCTTCCGGACTCATCTCAAATCTCGCAAGAGTTTGTTGCTGGGATAAAGAAATGTCATTAACAAAGTAGATTTGCTCCTGATTTGTCTCGCTAAAAGAAGCCATTTTACTATGAATATCTTAAATAAATCGTAAATATGTGAGGCCAATCACAGGCAGGCAGGGCGTTACCATGCCTATGGTCGGGCGTCTCCTAGCCGGCTAGCCCTGAAACATGACTGCCATGATAATCATCATGACAGTCATGACGCAACAGGCCTATCTCACAGCCCGTTTTTCACGCCCACTTCCGGTAAATAGTGGTGACTTTAACATGGGCATTTACAGGTTTTTTTCTCTGGAGAATCTAAGTACATTTTCTAATGTAAAAATGTGACAGACCAATATTATTATGAAGCAAACAATATGGTAACTCAGCTCGAACAGATAGAACAAACCTTACCTTGAGAAAACAAAAGTTGTAGACTTCTTAAATTACCTCTGTTAACATGAAGCGTCTATGGAGTGACGTCACGCTATCACCACTAACCCCGAAAGGGGGCGTATTAAGGGGGGCGGGGAAATTCTGTGAGATAGGCTTATTGCAGCCTGTTTTACGCGATCGCTACATTTACAGTCCAAACGTGTATATAAACATTCCGTTTTCAAATATAAAGTACTCACAATTTGTCCCACGGTTGTTGGAGATTTGTTGGTACAGCGATTAGCATTGCTGCATCCCGCGTTGTTTAATAAAAAGCATTTTTATCCGAGCAGTTTTTTTGCCATTGGCTTTCAACTACGCGCCCCTATCGGTCGGGAGGAGTGTGGCAGTCGTTGGGCAAGTTCCGACAGAAAACGACCACAGAACTGGATTAAAATAAAAGTTAAAACACTTCTTTATTGGAAACAAGTACGGACCAATACACTGAACAATAACAACGTGTAAAATAATAATAATAAAAGGAGGAAAAAAGGCAAAATCGATGTAAACACATCTAAATCAACAGGCTAGTGTTAGCCTAGTAGCATGCCGGGGAAATCCCTAGACCTCAACACAGTGAGTCGAGTGTAAATAAAGTTGTATAAAGTATCGTTACCTCTCACAGGTGATGTGTAGTAACCGCTGGGTCTGCTCCACAGCATCACCAACATGTAGAAATACATCCACGTCCATGGTTTTACACAACAACACCGAACCGTCTCTAGTGTGACCGACAGAGAGAGAGACGCCATCACTACACTCCCGACCTAGCCTGACAGTGACACTCAGCCTGAATTTTCATTTCGTTTCACCTGAATATATTTTTTTAATGGGCGTGGCTAGCGATTCAGGGGCTGGAGCCAGGCTACTCCCGACCATAGATATATATAAACACTAGATAGCTCACCCGCGCTGTTGGCCAATGGAGAGCGACGTCGTTACGTGGCGGCCATCTTACCTCGGGACACACAACATTGTGTCTATGGGGCATGTACTCTTAAATGACCATAACCTGCTCAATTTTCAACCGATTTTCAAACGGTTTGGTTTGTTATAAACGTCAGAGACGTCCGCATACTTATATGCTTTTATACGACGTTCATATAAAAAACATAAATTAAGCAGATAAGCGTCCTGAATCATAGCCACGTTGACAACGTTTGTAATAAACCAACCCGTTTGTAAATCCGTCAAGATTTGAGCGAGTTATGACTGTTTCTGTTTGAGCTGCCATTGAACATACTGTACTGTATCCCCGAACTAAGATGGCTGCCGGGTGAACGACGTCAGAAACTCCGCCTTGAGCCATCTAGTGTTTATATATATCTATGCTCCCGACCCCCACCCAAAACAAGGAAGAAGAAGAAGAATGTCCACACACACGTCACACACCGTCATATAGAGACACACGGGGACTACAAATTTCACGCCCCCAAATGAGACAGCGGCCCCACTTCTGGTCCGTTAGACCAGTGTACTGCATGCCAGCCCATAGAAGTCAATTGAAATTCCACTGTAGTTAGCCTACTTTTAAAATAATACAACATGAACTGAAGACTATATTGATTTGAATAAAAATATGTTTCCAAATGTATGAAGTGTCTTTGTCAACATATTTTTTTGTTTTCTCAATAGATGACTTGTTTCACATTTAATTTACCACTTGAATGAGTTACCCATAATGTTAACGGAGCAGAGCTGAGTTGACAGACTGATTACCTGTCGCTTATAAGTGACGTTCCAAGCGCCGCCGAGTTTGAAGATACATTATCCGTATTTGTGGTGCATGGTGTGAACATGCAGGCGTATATGAATTCTTTACCTGCCGCGGAGCTCCGACGGTACAAAGAAAAAATAAAACTTGTTGGATTATCAATTTGTCCATATGATTTGCCTAAAAGTAGTTGGGAAAATGACCCGACTAAATGGCCAGGAGTGACATATCCAGATATTGTCAACTATCTAGTGGATTCTCCAGGTTTATAGATAATAAAATATCAATTAGAATCTATCTTATTTATTACAGTTTTAATACATATTACAATATATGGGCTATTTATTTATATAGCCAATATATTGCAATTTCACGGGAATTAGGAGCTTCATGAAGAATAATATAATACATTACTTTTCATTACTTGTGAATATAATACATTACTTGTCTACGGTGTCAGTGTATTAAGAGGTGGGGGCTGGGGGGGGGGGTTAAGTTGTCTACGGTGTCAGTGTATTAAGAGGTGGGGGGGGGGGTTAAGTTGTCTACGGTGTCAGTGTATTAAGAGGTGGGGGGTTGGGGGGGGGGGGTTAAGTTGTCTACGGTGTCAGTGTATTAAGAGGTGGGGGGTGGGGGGGGGGTTAAGTTGTCTACGGTGTCAGTGTATTAAGAGGTGGGGGGGGGGGGGGTTAAGTTGTCTACGGTGTCAGTGTATTAAGAGGTGGGGGGTTGGGGGGGGGGGGTTAAGTTGTCTACGGTGTCAGTGTATTAAGAGGTGGGGGGGGGGGTTAAGTTGTCTACGGTGTCAGTGTATTAAGAGGTGGGGGGGGGGGTTAAGTTGTCTACGGTGTCAGTGTATTAAGAGGTGGGGGGTTGGGGGGGGGGGGTTAAGTTGTCTACGGTGTCAGTGTATTAAGAGGTGGGGGGTTGGGGGGGGGGGTTAAGTTGTCTACGGTGTCAGTGTATTAAGAGGTGGGGGGTTGGGGGGGGGGGTTAAGTTGTCTACGGTGTCAGTGTATTAAGAGGTGGGGGGTTGGGGGGGGGGGTTAAGTTGTCTACGGTGTCAGTGTATTAAGAGGTGGGGGGTTGGGGGGGGGGGTTAAGTTGTCTACGGTGTCAGTGTATTAAGAGGTGGGGGGTTGGGGGGGGGGGGTTAAGTTGTCTACGGTGTCAGTGTATTAAGAGGTGGGGGGGGGGGGGGTTAAGTTGTCTACGGTGTCAGTGTATTAAGAGGTGGGGGGTTGGGGGGGGGGGGGTTAAGTTGTCTACGGTGTCAGTGTATTAAGAGGTGGGGGGTTGGGGGGGGGGGTTAAGTTGTCTACGGTGTCAGTGTATTAAGAGGTGGGGGGTTGGGGGGGGGGTTAAGTTGTCTACGGTGTCAGTGTATTAAGAGGTGGGGGGTTGGGGGGGGGGGGTTAAGTTGTCTACGGTGTCAGTGTATTAAGAGGTGGGGGGGTTTGGGGGGGGGGGGGGGTTAAGTTGTCTACGGTGTCAGTGTATTAAGAGGTGGGGGGGTTTGGGGGGGGGGGGGGTTAAGTTGTCTACGGTGTCAGTGTATTAAGAGGTGGGGGGTTGGGGGGGGGGGGGGTTAAGTTGTCTACGGTGTCAGTGTATTAAGAGGTGGGGGGTGGGGGGGGGGTTAAGTTGTCTACGGTGTCAGTGTATTAAGAGGTGGGGGGTTGGGGGGGGGTTAAGTTGTCTACGGTGTCAGTGTATTAAGAGGTGGGGGGTTGGGGGGGGGGGGGTTAAGTTGTCTACGGTGTCAGTGTATTAAGAGGTGGGGGGTTGGGGGGGGGGGGTTAAGTTGTCTACGGTGTCAGTGTATTAAGAGGTGGGGGGTTGGGGGGGGGGGTTAAGTTGTCTACGGTGTCAGTGTATTAAGAGGTGGGGGGTTGGGGGGGGGGGGTTAAGTTGTCTACGGTGTCAGTGTATTAAGAGGTGGGGGGTTGGGGGGGGGGTTAAGTTGTCTACGGTGTCAGTGTATTAAGAGGTGGGGGGTTGGGGGGGGGGGTTAAGTTGTCTACGGTGTCAGTGTATTAAGAGGTGGGGGGTTGGGGGGGGGGTTAAGTTGTCTACGGTGTCAGTGTATTAAGAAACAGGTTTCTGACACACTCTAACAACTGATTAATTTAGATTAATTTCAGAAAGAATAACGCGATGGAAAGCACAGTCTGTAGCCTGGAAACCACAGTCTGTAGCCTGGAAACCACAGTCTGTAGCCTGGAAAGCACAGTCTGTAGCCTGGAAACCACAGTCTGTAGCCTGGAAACCACAGTCTGTAGCCCCTGGAAACCACAGTCTGTAGCCTGGAACTACATATTATCAGATGGGGGTCCGTGGCCCAATAGGGACCCCCAATAATTCTGGGGGTCTTTGACATGAAAAAGGTTGAGCACCACTGACTTAGAAACATGAGGGTTTTTCAGAAAAATTTTAGGATTTAGAAGCCTTTTTTTTTTAATGGACCTCAGTCCAGAAGGGGTTAAAGCTGTCCTGTGTGTGTGACACTTCCACACATCAAACGGTCGGAGCGTGACAGACACACAGAGAGGGTTTTTTTTCCCATATTCAAACCACTTCCTCTTTGCACAAAGCGTCGACGAGCCGATTGGCTGAAACCACTTCCTGTTAGCACAGAGCGACAAGAAGCTGAGTTGTTCTGCGGTCGGCCTTTAGTTTAAGAGACGGGGTGGGGGGGGGGGACGGGGGGGACAGGGGGGGGGGGGGGCTGGGGTGTTTGTGTCCTTAAGTAACATTAAGTGGAAGGTGGGGGGTTAAGTTGTCTACGGTGTCAGTGTATTAACCGTTTGACCGCTACCATTATTTAATCCCTCCGCCGCGTCCTGCCAAGGTTTTATCGCGCATGACACTTACTTTGAAGAGCCAAATATCCGTAATCGCATTTTACTATGAAACCATTCCGGTGGTGGAAAAAGTTTTGAGTTTGTGCTTGAAATGTTGCTGTAATTCTGCAAACTGTTAATAAATATTTCAATCAATCAATCAATCAATTGTCCTGTCCGGGGTTAGCTGCAGGCGCTGGTCTCAAAAACATGAAGGAAACCTGGCAGATAAATATATATACATATAATATATGGAATAAATATATATACATGAAAACTGAAGGAAGTTTCCTTAGACTTGAGAACATATAATTAATTGTATTTGTAAATGCTAGAGACTAGTTAACCCATTTTGGGCGTTAACCCCTTTTGGTGTTTTAAAGCATTATGTTATACTTTAGCTATTGAAAATGGTGTGTGAAACCACACACACAGCTCTGCTGTCAGACAGTGTGCGACTGTGCGTGCGTGCGTGCGTGCGTGCGTGCGTCAGAGCATCTTACCAACAAGGAAATGGTCTCTTCACCCACCCAGCAGCAGCAGAGGGTCTGTGTGTGTGTGTGTGTGTGTGTGTGTGTGTGTGTGTGTGTGTGTGTGTGTGTGTGTGTGTGTGTGTGTGTGTGTGTGTGTGAGTGAGACAGAGAGAGAAACCAAACACAGCTCTGTTCTCAGTCAGTGTCAGTCTGTCAGTTTGACAACATGAAACCTGCACCGACCTACATCACAGCATGTGAGTACTTTATTTATACAATATATAAATATACTATACAACATGAAACCTACATCATAGTACTTCATTTATACAATATATAAATATACTATACAACATGAAACCTACATCATATAATCGTCATATATAAAGAATAAAGAATCATATCATGTACTGTATGTAGCCTACTTCATTTCAGTTCACTCCATTTAGGACTGAGGCCCATTCCAAAAACACCTTTAAATCCTGGCCTAAAAATTAAGTTTTCTGAAAAACGTCAAATATTTATGCAAACATTACAAAAGAATATATGTGGAAAACTCTTGAACATTGTAGAATAATTGTGAAACATTTTAACAACCCTCTGATCACAAACTGAACCCTGAGACAGACGATGTACAGATACTACTGTAGGGGGGGGCATCTGGCGGCCCGGGGGCCACATGCGGCCCCCACCTTCACTTGATGCGGCCCGCATGTTAATATCAGAATACTGATATAGTAGGCCTATTGATTTCAGCTGTTTACAATTCCAAACCCGCTTTAATTACTTAATGACTAGAATTAAAATGTTATTGTCTTTTTGTGTCCAATGTAATTATGTTAACAGTTCATAAAGTTAACATAACTATAACTAAATGCATTTGAAATTCAATACAGGTTACTTTTCAGGATTCCAATTCAAAAATAGCAACAAATTATTCAGGTTTTCCATTCAAATATAGCAAAAATAGCTGATCTACAAGCTCAAAACGCGAAGCATTGCGACGCGTTTTGAGCTTGTAGATCGGCTATTTTTGCTACGACAGTAATATGTACTGTGGCCCCTCTGGAGTGAGGGTGTAAATATATTGGCCCTCTCCATCGTTAAAGGTGCCCACCCCTGTTACTACTGTATCAAGTATGTAACTATAATTCATGGCTAATGTATAATCCAGGATGAACAACATGTGTGAAGTGTGAAGTGAGGGGTGCTCTTACCATCGTACATCATCTCTTTCCGAATTTGCGTCCTCACCTTCGTCTTCAATGTTTGTGTTTACACGGACGCTCAAAACTGACCATTCATTGTCAATGGGACTTAATGTTTATGTTAGGACAAAGTTTGTGTTTACTCACACCACATATCTCTCATTGTCTGTCTGTCTGTCTGTCTGTCTGTCTGTCTGTCTGTCTGTCTGTCTGTCTGTCTGTCTGTCTGTCTGTCTGTCTGTCTGTCTGTCTGTCTGTCTGTCTGTCTGTCTGTCTCTCTGTCTGTCTCTCTCTCTCTCTCTATGTCTCTCTCTCTATGTCTCTCTCCCTCTCTCTCTCTCGCTCTCTCTCTCTATGTCTCTCTCCCACAGTGGTGTATTTCCTCATCTGTTGTGGTCCTGTTCAACCAGAAGGTGAGACAACTTCATTGCATTGCATTATGGGTAGTGTAGTTGGGTAGTGCTATGTAGGGTTGATACAAGACCAGGTGATCTCTCTGATTGCAGAGAAAGAAACTGTTGGGGGTGGGAGTGCTGGCAGTAAGGGTGAAATCCATTTGACCGTCGGACTTACCGACCGCCACGTCGGACGACCGACTGACCGGGCGGTCGGGTGAAATGGATTTCGCCCTGCGGGCCGCATTAGGTGAAGGTGGGGGCCACATGTGGGGGCCCAGTGTGGAGGGATGGTATGACAGACTGACTGGTATAAACAGCGCCCCCAGTGTAGAGGGATGGTATGACAGACTGGTATAAACAGCGCCCCCAGTGGGGAGGTATGGTATGACAGACTGACTGGTATAAACAGCGTCCCCAGTGGGGAGGGATGGTCTGACAGACTGACTGGTATAAACAGCGCCCCCAGTGTAGAGGGATGGTATGACAGACTGACTGGTATAAACAGCGTCCCCAGTGGGGAGGGATGGTATGACAGACTGACTGGTATAAACAGCGTCCCCAGTGGGGAGGGATGGTATGACAGACTGACTGGTATAAACAGCGCCCCCAGTGTAGAGGGATGGTATAAACAGCGCCCCCAGTGTAGAGGGATGGTATAAACAGCACCCCCAGTGTAGAGGGATGGTATAAACAGCGCCCCCAGTGTAGAGGGATGGTATAAACAGCGTCCCCAGTGGGGAGGGATGGTATAAACAGCGCCCCCAGTGTAGAGGGATGGTATAAACAGCGCCCCCAGTGTAGAGGGATGGTATAAACATCCCTCAACTGTAGGCTGGGGGCCACATGTGGCCCCCAGGCCGCCAGTTGATATTAACCTGCGGGCTGCATTAAGTGAAGGTGGGGGCCACATGTGGCCCTCAGGCCGCCAGTATCCCATGTATGGGATACATTAAAAAAATAAATAAAATCTTCTCCCTGTGATGTGGCCCCCTCAGTGGTTGTGGCCCTAAGCGACCGCTTATACCGCTTATGCCTAGAACCGGCCCTGAGGCCAAGGAAGAGATGCAATCATATATTATCCTAATGGGCCTGGTGGTGGCGCTGTAACAGGCACTTATACTGTCCTAATGGGCCTGGTGGTGGTGCTGTAACGTCCTAATGGGCCTGGTGGTGGCGCTGTAACAGGCACTTATACTGTCCTAATGGGCCTGGTGGTGGCGCTGTAACGTCCTAATGGGCCTGGTGGTGGCGCTGTAACGTCCTAATGGGCCTGGTGGTGGCGCTGTAACAGGCACTTATACTGTCCTAATGGGCCTGGTGGTGGCGCTGTAACGTCCTAATGGGCCTGGTGGTGGCGCTGTAACGTCCTAATGGGCCTGGTGGTGGCGCTGTAATGTCCTAATGGGCCTGGTGGTGGCGCTGTAACAGGCACTTATACTGTCCTAATGGGCCTGGTGGTGGCGCTGTAACGTCCTAATGGGCCTGGTGGTGGCGCTGTAACGTCCTAATGGGCCTGGTGGTGGCGCTGTAACGTCCTAATGGGCCTGGTGGTGGCGCTGTAACAGGCACTTATACTGTCCTAATGGGCCTGGTGGTGGCGCTGTAACGTCCTAATGGGCCTGGTGGTGGCGCTGTAACGTCCTAATGGGCCTGGTGGTGGCGCTGTAACGTCCTAATGGGCCTGGTGGTGGCGCTGTAACAGGCACTTATACTGTCCTAATGGGCCTGGTGGTGGCGCTGTAACGTCCTAATGGGCCTGGTGGTGGCGCTGTAACAGGCACTTATACTGTCCTAATGGGCCTGGTGGTGGCGCTGTAACGTCCTAATGGGCCTGGTGGTGGCGCTGTAACGTCCTAATGGGCCTGGTGGTGGCGCTGTAACGTCCTAATGGGCCTGGTGGTGGCGCTGTAACGTCTTAATGGGCCTGGTGGTGGCGCTGTAACAGGCACTTATACTGTCCTAATGGGCCTGGTGGTGGCGCTGTAACAGGCACTTATACTGTCCTAATGGGCCTGGTGGTGGCGCTGTAACAGGCGCTTATACTGTCCTAATGGGCCTGGTGGTGGCGCTGTAACAGGCACTTATACTGTCCTAATGGGCCTGGTGGTGGCGCTGTAACGTCCTAATGGGCCTGGTGGTGGCGCTGTAACAGGCACTCTGACGTTTTGAATCAAAGGATCACATTATTAAGACCATAGGCCTACACACTCCCATACATCTGATGAACTGATTGAATCTGTTTACAATCTTACAACCCCCCCCCCCCCCCCCCAGTGTCCATCAGAGTGCGTCCTGACAGATGTCAGTTCTTCCAGTATGAACCCATCTCACTGAGCTGTGAGGACCAGATGGACTCTGTAGAGCGCTGGACTGTGACCAGACGAGGAGGCCAAACGAAGAATGGAGCCTGTGGCACTGGCTGGGGAGAAGTCAAAGGTGTGTATGTGGGACTCAGTCACAAGAAATTATTATACTTATAACTCTTTAAGAACACAGACATATATAAAGTGCACTGTTTCAAAGTGCATTTGTACTGTGATACTCATTTAAAATGTAGCCAACTACGCCACCCTTTGATTAAACAACAGAGTAAAGGGAACTCTGACACTTGTCATTCCAGGTCAACACAGGTTTGAGATTAAAACCAGGTAAAAGAGCATAAAATAGCTTAAAACTCAGGGAAGGACTGAATAAATACTGAAACAGGATGTTGGGGGGTTACAAAAGGGCAAGAACTTTATTGGGCTAATACAGAGGGCACTCTAAAATGGCCATAGAAAAATACAGTTATATTAAAATCACCCTAAGCCTAAAATCCCTATCCAATCCTAACTAACTAAACTAAATTCTAAAAAAAAACACTTAACCAAAATAAACAAAACAACTTTAAAATACCAGTTCTCACAATGTGCAAATCTGCAATACTGTGCAAATCTGGGGACAGTCAAAGGTTCAATCAGTTGGTCCGTTCTTTCTATATTTCTGGTCACTGAAACACATACAAAGCCTGGGCACAGTTCATCCGTTTCTCAATGTCGTACTCTAATATTGATGGAGTATACAGGTCGGTCTACACGTTGGCAATACTACTTATCAGGATACTTACAGGCCACCCAGGTATAACACCTGGGCCCGTTTATCATCGGCATGTAGTATTGCAACCGCTGCTGTCCTCTCTCCATTTCGTCTCATCTCTGGGCAGCCCCCCCCCCCCCCCCCCCCCACGGCAAGGGCGCACCTCTGGGGGTCGTGGTCGTGGCGCTTACAGCGTCGAGGACCTGGCTACCACTGGCCCCCCCATGGGGGTCGTGGTCGTGGCGCTTATAGCGTCGAGGACCTGGCTACCACTGGCCCCCCCATGCGGGTCGTGGTCGTGGCGCTTATAGCGTCGAGGACATGGCTACCACTGGCCCCCCCATGGGGGTCGTGGCGCTTACAGCCCTTCTGGCATCGACAACATGGCTACCACTGGCCCCCGGCTGCGTCCTGGCCCCCGGCTGCTTCCTGGCCCTCAGCCGTGGTTAGCTGCCCCTTGTTCTCCACAGAACCTTCTCTCCCTTCTCCACGTCTGAAAACTGTCCTCCTGTCCAAACACACTGTCTCTGCTATATAGAGCGTCGCAGTCCCGCCCCCTACCATGGACCAGGAAATGCATTTTTCCCATAGACATTTCATAAAGTATTTATTTAAAGACGGTTACGCCACGGACAAAGCCAACTCGAGTCGTGACAACTCATGACAACACAAACAATATTTTGGACCAAACAAATAATTACAAAGAAGAAAAACAACAAAAAAAGTGTTGTAACCTGCCTTTTTTTTCTTCTTTCTAATTATTTTTTGTCACGACTCGAGTTGTCTTTGTCCGCGGCGTAAACGTCTTTAAATAAATACTTTCTGAAATGTCTATGAGGAAAATGAACGGAGAATCATTTCCTGGTCCATGGTAAGGGGTGGGACTGCGACGCTCTATAGGGCTACTGATTGGTGGGCCACACCCAACCCAGGTGCAGGTCATTAGCTCAGTCTAGGTTGTGCCAGTGGGAAAGAAATAAGGTTTTACAAAATCATGCAACACTCAAACACAAATAAGCAAAACAATAAAGTAAAATCACTTGACAATAATCTCACTCTACAACATGCAAAATTATAAAACACAGCAAATCATGGAAATCACATAAACTAAAATCTAGATTTCTACCGGCTCACATATGCACAGTATGTGCGTGCGTGCGTGCGTGCGTGCGTGCGTGCGTGCGTGCGTGCGATGGATACTTTCAAGTAAATTCCCTCTTACCTTTCATTGTGTTTCTGTTTAGGAGAGTCCTGTACTGTGACCTCCAACACCTGGGACAGCGGACGTTACTGCTGTGAGACCACATCAGGAGAACACAGCCGCTCCGTCAGCCTGACCATCTCTGGTACAACCATTAGCATTACTATTTATATATAATTACTACTATATAGTCAATCAATATGTTGTAGTGGCTACAGACATGGTTCATATTATATCATTCCATACCACAGATGGTTCATTTACATTTATTATAGGGGTTAACTTGATAAACATATAAACGTTTTTCAATTTGAAACAAATGATCAGCCATGATTATCTCTCTCAGGTTATCTAATCTCAGAGATGGATGATATGAGAGACAATCATTATTTACTTATTTATTCACAAAGTGAAAAACCTCCACTTAAGCTGTATTTGGGTAAACTTGACATTCATATAAGAACACATTGAGCTGTATTTGGGTAAACTTGACATTCATATAAGAACACATTGAGCTGTATTTGGGTAAACTTGACATTCATATAAGAACACATTGAGCTGTATTTGGGACACACTGAGCGCACTGTGCAATGCAAACTAATAGGCGAGTGCGCTCCGGTGCGGTATTTAATAGGCGCTCCGGTGCGGTATTTAATAGGCGCTCCGGTGCGGTATTTAATAGGCGCTCCGGTGCGGTATTTAATAGGCGCTCCGGTGCGGTATTTAATAGGCGCTCCGGTGCGGTATTTAATAGGCGCTCCGGTGCGGTATTTAATAGGCGCTCCGGTGCGGTATTTAATAGGCGCTCCGGTGCGGTATTTAATAGGCGCTCCGGTGCGGTATTTAATAGGCGCTCCGGTGCGGTATTTAATAGGCGCTCCGGTGCGGTATTTAATAGGCGCTCCGGTGCGGTATTTAATAGGCGCTCCGGTGAGGTATTTAATAGGCGCTCCGGTGCGGTATTTAATAGGCGCTCCGGTGCGGTATTTAATAGGCGCTCCGGTGCGGTATTTAATAGGCGCTCCGGTGCGGTATTTAATAGGCGCTCCGGTGCGGTATTTAATAGGCGCTCCGGTGCGGTATTTAATAGGCGCTCCGGTGCGGTATTTAATAGGCGCTCCGGTGCGGTATTTAATAGGCGCTCCGGTGCGGTATTTAATAGGCGCTCCGGTGCGGTATTTAATAGGCGCTCCGGTGCGGTATTTAATAGGCGCTCCGGTGCGGTATTTAATAGGCGCTCCGGTGCGGTATTTAATAGGCGCTCCGGTGCGGTATTTAATAGGCGCTCCGGTGCGGTATTTAATAGGCGCTCCGGTGAGGTATTTAATAGGCGCTCCGGTGCGGTATTTAATAGGCGCTCCGGTGCGGTATTTAATAGGCGCTCCGGTGAGGTATTTAATAGGCGCTCCGGTGCGGTATTTAATAGGCGCTCCGGTGCGGTATTTAATAGGCGCTCCGGTGCGGTATTTAATAGGCGCTCCGGTGCGGTATTTAATAGGCGCTCCGGTGCGGTATTTAATAGGCGCTCCGGTGCGGTATTTAATAGGCGCTCCGGTGCGGTATTTAATAGGCGCTCCGGTGCGGTATTTAATAGGCGCTCCGGTGCGGTATTTAATAGGCGCTCCGGTGCGGTATTTAATAGGCGCTCCGGTGCGGTATTTAATAGGCGCTCCGGTGCCGTATTTAATAGGCGCTCCGGTGCCGTATTTAATAGGCGCTCCGGTGCGGTATTTAATAGGCGCTCCGGTGCGGTATTTAATAGGCGCTCCGGTGCGGTATTTAATAGGCGCTCCGGTGCGGTATTTAATAGGCGCTCCGGTGCCGTATTTAATAGGCGCTCCGGTGCGGTATTTAATAGGCGCTCCGGTGAGGTATTTAATAGGCACTCCGGTGAGGTATTTAATAGGCGCTCCGGTGCGGTATTTAATAGGCGCTCCGGTGCCGTATTTAATAGGCGCTCCGGTGCCGTATTTAATAGGCGCTCCGGTGCGGTATTTAATAGGCGCTCCGGTGCGGTATTTAATAGGCGCTCCGGTGCGGTATTTAATAGGCGCTCCGGTGCGGTATTTAATAGGCGCTCCGGTGCCGGTGCGGTATTTAATAGGCGCTCCGGTGCGGTATTTAATAGGCGCTCCGGTGCGGTATTTAATAGGCGCTCCGGTGCCGTATTTAATAGGCGCTCCGGTGCGGTATTTAATAGGCGCTCCGGTGCGGTATTTAATAGGCGCTCCGGTGCGGTATTTAATAGGCGCTCCGGTGCCGTATTTAATAGGCGCTCCGGTGCCGTATTTAATAGGCGCTCCGGTGCCGTATTTAATAGGCGCTCCGGTGAGGTATTTAATAGGCGCTCCGGTGCGGTATTTAATAGGCGCTCCGGTGAGGTATTTAATAGGCGCTCCGGTGCGGTATTTAATAGGCGCTCCGGTGCGGTATTTAATAGGCGCTCCGGTGCGGTATTTAATAGGCGCTCCGGTGCGGTATTTAATAGGCGCTCCGGTGCGGTATTTAATAGGCGCTCCGGTGCCGTATTTAATAGGCGCTCCGGTGCGGTATTTAATAGGCGCTCCGGTGCGGTATTTCCGAACGCGTCCGATATAAGAATACATTGAGCTGTATTAATTTGGGTTAAGTGATGATAATAGACAATGTATAAAGTCACCATTCCAACATTGATGAGATGTTCATAACTCAATCTTCTAGATGGAGATGTGATCCTACAGAGTCCTGTACTTCCTGTGCCAGAGGGAAGTGATGTCATGTTCCGCTGCCTCTACAAACACCAGACAACAAAGAAAGCGTCCTTCGACCGTCCGGCTGACTTCTACCAAAACAGATCCTTCATCAGGGCTGAGTCTGCAGGACAGATGACCATCCTCCGCGTCAACAAGTCTGACGGAGGACTCTACAAGTGCTCCATCGCTGGCCTCGGAGAGTCACCAGAGAGCTGGATGGAGGTGACAGGTGAGATATATAGTGAAGTAATGAACTGAACTACAAACATGTCCTCCTCAGAATGGATGGTGAGATATAGTGAAAGTAATGAACTGAACTACAAACATGTCCTCCTCAGATGGATGGTGAGTTATAAGCCAAATTCCAATACCCAAAATCTCGGCCACTCGCTCACTCCCACTCGATCACTCGGGGTCATTCCAGCTTGACCCGGAAATGGTTAACGCTCCGATTGTTAAAGTGCTCCATCGAGGAGGAGAGTGGAGTCGAGTGGAGGAGCCGAGTGGGCTCTCCGAGACCGCATAGAGCGAGTGTACATCAGGTGCAGGCTCGGTGGGGTATGTTGTCTCCTCGCTGCGGATTTCCGCATCACGTGTACATGTTTTTTTCCTTCTCCAGTGACATAAGTCCGCCTCCTCCACATGTGGCACAGAAAACACTGCTTGAAACCCGATACTATGCACCCCCCCCCCATCCACTAGCTGCCGGCCGTTGCGGCTGATGAGACGCTGTCGCTGACCCAACACACACATGCACGCACACACATTAAACTAAAAAGCTTTGCTGTTTGTTGAAGAGACACATTTTCGCTGAATTAATAGAGCAGAGCTTCAGAATGATACAGTAGCCTATAGCCTATGTGAAAGTGAAAGGACCACAACAAGCCACTGGCTTTATTGCGTTGTGTGATATAAGCATAATAAAAGTAGGCTATATTGTGCGCACCTCAAAAGCTATAGTTAATTTCTCTCTGTGCATGCCTGAATGCACAGACTGCTATGAATGACGGTGACAAATATGTATTTATTTATATGTGGACTGAACTGAATATGTAAGTCAGAGAGACTACCTATAATTCCTGTTATAGTGTCCGTTATTTGCAAAGACCGTCGGAGGAGGGACTGTCCGAGGAGGGGGTGGGGTTATTTATACGAGCAAAAAGGAACGCGGGCTGCGGGCAGGTCAGGAATTCCCTTCACATTCACAATCATATAATATAAAAGTGTGCGCATCCTGGCGCTTATTCACTATTTCAGGAATAAATAGCCTTGTTGCACATGTTACCAATACATACACATTGGCCTCGGTTACATGCACAAAAATGAATTGTCTATTCTGTAGACTGTACGGCTCTGGGTTCAGAGTTCCAGTAATCCAGCTGTGTGACACTGTATTGTTCCACCACTTTTGCTTTGGCAATGTAAACGTATGTTTTCCCATGCCAATAAAGCCCTTTGAATTGAATTGAATTGATTCACGTCATAAGTGATCGCGGAATGTGCCGTCGCTTTGAAATGACAGCGGAGTACATTCCGATTCTAGAGGCAAATCCACTCCACCACTCTGTCCTCGCATCGAATCCTCTCCTCCTCCACTCCTCCTCGCTGGGGGCGGAGCCGAGGAGCGAGTGGAGGACGCGAGGGGAGTGAGCGAGTGTGAAAGTTGCGGTATTGGAATTTGGCTCTAGTGAAGTGAACTGAACTACAAACATGTCCTCCTCAGAGCACAGGTCTGGAGGGCTGGTTGCCAGCCAGGTCGGGTTGCCTACCCATGGTTCACAACACTTTGAAGTTTGAATCCTGTCGTAGCTAATCGAAATGGAATGTGGAAAAAGCTGATTTGTATATCCATCTTGATCACATGACTACATAGATGATGTGTAGTGATTTGTTTAAGTTGTAGGAGAGTTGTAACTAACACCTAGCTGTAACTAACACCTAGCTGTAACTAACACCTAGCTGAAACACGTTGTGAGCTTGTAGATCGGCTATTTGAACTATTCAAAAATGTTTTTGAAAATAGTAAAAAAAGAAAGAAAGAAAAAAAAGAGGCAAAGTAGTTTAGGAATAAGGGGTTTAGCATGGATGAAAATAGATCCCTTTAAGAGTTTAAAAGCCCCACTAGCTGCAGCGCTACATCAAATCTAGGCTAGCGACCAAATAAAATACCATCTGGTCCACATTGTCTGTCCTCAGATTCCAACAGTCTCACCCAATCTGAAGTCCTACTGTTCAAAATGTGAACGTGTAAATGTCAATATGAGAATTCATTGAAATGCGATTTAAAAAAAATCTAATAATGTGTTGTGCTCACTGTGCGTTCAGATTCTCCCTCCTCTGTGCCTCCATTCGTCTACCCTCTGGTTCCCTCCTCTGTGTCTCCATTCGTCTACCCTCTGGTGGGGACTGGAGTCTGCATCCTACTGCTGGTCCTGGCTCTGTGTCTGTGGAGGAATTACACAGGTACACCGCACGCACGCACGCACGCACGCACACACACACACGCACACACACACACACACACACACACACACACACACACACACACATAAGAGATACAGTACGTTGTCGTTTATTTATTCAATAAAGTAATTATTTACCAAAAGAATGGTGTGCGGGCCCTACCTCCATAGGGCCTATCCATAGATACAGTACAAGGACACAAATATTTACATACAAAATGTATCTTGTCGATCCCTAACACAAACATTAAATGCCATTAAAACCCATTTTGGGGCCCAGGCGGTGGCGTAACCGTCTGGGCACCCGACTGGTAATCCAGTCGCAGTGTGCCGCGGGCTCGACCTACAAGCTCGGGCTAGACCTACAAGCTCATAGCGCGCCACCGAGTGGCGCGCTACGAGCTTGTAGGTCTGCTATTTTTGAAAAATCGAAAATCGAAGGGCCATGGGTTAACAATGGTGGGGTGTTGGGGGGGGGGGGGCACTTCCAAAATACTATTGATGGTCCACAACTGATCATATTCTTCTGATTCCACTGAAATACTATTTAATTCTCATGAACTAAAGATTTATTCTTTTGTTTTTAATTTACAGATCCATGTTGTTGCATTAGGTGAGTGCAGTCCATTCACCAACATGACACAGCAGTAGATTACATCTGGATTTCTACTTCATTTCTGTTAAATATATTCATTTCAATTTCAGATCCAATCAGGGCTCAGCTAGGAACCAGAGGACCAATCAGGGCTCAGCTAGGAACCAGAGGACCAATCAATGTGCGGCTCCTGATGATGTGTACCTCCCACTGCAGCACCGTCAGTATTTCAACCAATCATGCTTAAAACCCCTTTTGGTGTTTTAAGCATTACTTTAGCTATTGAGAAATAGCGTATATAGCTTGTAGATCTGATATTTTTCTTATCGTGAAAATATGTTGCAAATCTTTGAATATATATTCTTTCAGAGCGAATGTTTATAGAAACACTGATATAGAAACACTGATAGAGAACCACTGATACAGAAACACTGATACAGAAACACTGATACAGAACCACTGATACAGAAACACTGATACAGAAACACTGATACAGAACCACTGATACAGAAACACTGATACAGAAACACTGATACAGAACCACTGATACAGAAACACTGATACAGAAACACTGATACAGAACCACTGATACAGAACCACTGATATAGAACCACTGATACAGAACCACTGATATAGAACCACTGATACAGAACCACTGATACAGAAACACTGATACAGAAACACTGATACAGAAACACTGATACAGAACCACTGATACAGAACCACTGATATAGAACCACTGATACAGAACCACTGATACAGAACCACTGATACAGAACCACTGATATAGAACCACTGATACAGAACCACTGATAGAGAAACACTGATACAGAACCACTGATACAGAACCACTGATATAGAACCACTGATACAGAACCACTGATAGAGAAACACTGATACAGAACCACTGATACAGAACCACTGATATAGAACCACTGATATAGAACCACTGATACAGAACCACTGATAGAGAAACACTGATACAGAACCACTGATACAGAACCACTGATATAGAACCACTGATAGAGAAACACTGATACAGAACCACTGATACAGAAACACTGATACAGAAACACTGATACAGAAACACTGATACAGAAACACTGATACAGAAACACTGATACAGAAACACTGATACAGAAACACTGATACAGAAACACTGATACAGAACCACTGATACAGAACCACTGATATAGAACCACTGATACAGAACCACTGATACAGAACCACTGATACAGAACCACTGATATAGAACCACTGATACAGAACCACTGATAGAGAAACACTGATACAGAACCACTGATACAGAACCACTGATATAGAACCACTGATACAGAACCACTGATAGAGAAACACTGATACAGAACCACTGATACAGAACCACTGATATAGAACCACTGATATAGAACCACTGATACAGAACCACTGATAGAGAAACACTGATACAGAACCACTGATACAGAAACACTGATACAGAAACACTGATATAGAAACACTGATATAGAAACACTGATACAGAAACACTGATATAGAAACACTGATATAGAACCACTGATATAGAACCACTGATATAGAACCACTGATACAGAAACACTGATATAGAACCACTGATATAGAACCACTGATATAGAACCACTGATACAGAAACACTGATACAGAAACACTGATACAGAAACACTGATACAGAAACACTGATATAGAAACACTGATACAGAAACACTGATATAGAACCACTGATACAGAAACACTGATACAGAAACACTGATATAGAACCACTGATACAGAAACACTGATACAGAAACACTGATACAGAAACACTGATACAGAACCACTGATACAGAACCACTGATACAGAAACACTGATATAGAACCACTGATAGAGAAACACTGATACAGAACCACTGATACAGAAACACTGATACAGAAACACTGATACAGAACCACTGATACAGAAACACTGATATAGAAACACTGATACAGAAACACTGATACAGAAACACTGATATAGAAACACTGATAGAGAAACACTGATACAGAAACACTGATATAGAAACACTGATACAGAACCACTGATACAGAAACACTGATACAGAAACACTGATACAGAAACACTGATAGAGAAACACTGATACAGAAACACTGATACAGAAACACTGATAGAGAAACACTGATACAGAAACACTGATACAGAAACACTGATATAGAAACACTGATAGAGAAACACTGATAGAGAAACACTGATATAGAAACACTGATATAGAAACACTGATACAGAAACACTGATATAGAAACACTGATATAGAAACACTGATACAGAAACACTGATATAGAACCACTGATACAGAAACACTGATAGAGAACCACTGATACAGAACCACTGATAGAGAAACACTGATACAGAACCACTGATACAGAAACACTGATACAGAAACACTGATACAGAACCACTGATACAGAAACACTGATACAGAAACACTGATACAGAACCACTGATATAGAAACACTGATAGAGAAACACTGATACAGAAACACTGATACAGAAACACTGATACAGAAACACTGATATAGAAACACTGATAGAGAAACACTGATACAGAAACACTGATACAGAAACACTGATACAGAAACACTGATACAGAAACACTGATATAGAAACACTGATACAGAAACACTGATATAGAAACACTGATACAGAAACACTGATACAGAAACACTGATACAGAAACACTGATATAGAAACACTGATATAGAAACAGAAACACTGATATAGAAACACTGATACAGAAACACTGATACAGAACCACTGATACAGAAACACTGATATAGAAACACTGATATAGAAACAGAAACACTGATATAGAAACACTGATACAGAAACACTGATATAGAAACACTGATACAGAAACACTGATACAGAAACACTGAAACACTGATATAGAAACACTGATATAGAAACAGAAACACTGATATAGAACCACTGATATAGAACCACTGATACAGAAACACTGATACAGAAACACTGATATAGAAACACTGATACAGAAACACTGATACAGAAACACTGATACAGAAACACTGATACAGAAACACTGATACAGAAACACTGATACAGAAACACTGATATAGAACCACTGATATAGAACCACTGATACAGAACCACTGATAGAGAAACACTGATACAGAAACACTGATATAGAACCACTGATACAGAACCACTGATACAGAAACACTGATACAGAAACACTGATATAGAACCACTGATATAGAACCACTGATATAGAACCACTGATAGAGAAACACTGATACAGAAACACTGATATAGAACCACTGATACAGAACCACTGATACAGAAACACTGATACAGAAACACTGATATAGAAACACTGATACAGAAACACTGATACAGAAACACTGATACAGAAACACTGATACAGAAACACTGATACAGAAACACTGATACAGAAACACTGATACAGAAACACTGATATAGAAACACTGATACAGAAACACTGATACAGAAACACTGATACAGAAACACTGATACAGAAACACTGATACAGAAACACTGATATAGAAACAGAAACACTGATACAGAAACACTGATACAGAAACACTGATATAGAAACAGAAACACTGATACAGAAACACTGATACAGAAACACTGATACAGAAACACTGATACAGAAACACTGATACAGAACCACTGATACAGAAACACTGATATAGAAACACTGATACAGACATTTTATTATACATGTTGTATAATCTGGTCCCAGGTCTAAATGGTTTGAACCCATCGTGGTGGTTTAGGCCACTTATCAAAACTGGTTCTAAAACTATAATGTTTTAGTTATTACATAACTTAATATGCTACTGCCTGCATTCTTCTTGGCAGTGGCGTATCTACAATAAGGCAAGTACAGGCGTCCGCTGGTCCAAATCCATTTTCTGCCTCGCCAAAATCTTCAACCGCTTATCCGGAATTCCCTCAGCAACTTCCTCCTGGGGGATCCTGAGTCGTTCCCAGGGCAGTTTGGAGATATATAATCCCCTCCATCTGGTCCTTGGTCTGCCCCGGGGTCTCCTCCCAGTGGAGATATAATCCATCTGGTCCTTGGTCTCCCCCGGGGTCTCCTCCCAGTGGGACGTGCGTCGAGGACCTCCCTAGGGAGACGCCCGCGAGGCATCCTAACCAGATGCCCGAACCACCTAAGCTGGCTCCTTTCCAGGCGAAGGAGCAGCGGCTCTACTCAGAGTCTCTCTCGTGTGACTGAACTTCTCACAATATCTCTAAGGGAGATGCCAGCCACCCGTCCAAGAAAACTAATTTCGGCCGATTGTATTCGCGACCTTATTCTTTCGGTCATGACCCACACTTCATGACCATAGGTGAGAGTATGAACACTTCATGACCATATATAGAGTAGGAACACTTCATGACCATATATAGAGTAGGAACACTTCATGACCATATACAGTATAGAGTAGGAAGGAAGATTGCTCGGTAGACAGAGAGCTTTGCCTTCTGGCTCAACTCTCTTTTCGTCACAACAGTGAGCGGTACAGCGACTGCAATACCGCCACTGCCGCTCCGATTCTCCGGCTGATCTCCTTCTCCGTCCTCCCCTCACTTGTGAACAAGACCCCTAGATACTTGAACTCCTTCACCTGGGGTAATGCCTCATTCTACAGATACTAAACTCCTTCACCTGGGGTAATGCCTCATTCTACAGATACTAAACTCCTTCAACTGGGGTAATGCCTCATTCTACAGATACTAAACTCCTTCACCTGGGGTAATGCCTCATTCTACAGATACTAAACTCCTTCAACTGGGGTAATGCCTCATTCCCTACCTGGACTGCATAATCCTGATAACTGAATTAACACTTTGACTTCTAAACACGACTGTTCTACTTAATTGTAGAACAGCTTCACTGCGATTAACGAGTTGCCCGAGTTATGTTTTCATTGTTTAATCCACGTTTTAAGTCATACGGGCAATCCACCGGACAGAATGGGATATGAGACGCGTTTTGATGACGTCATCACAAAAAGGTCTGTCGTGCTGGCGTGCAAAGGCTTATGGGAAATTGAGTCCCTATTGTTTACAATAGAGACGCTACCGTTGCAGGAAGCCGTGCGCTGTACCGTCTGTTGTTGTGACCGCCGCTATGGAATACTTTTCTACACAACAAGCGATTACACCGTTTTAAAGTGGATTTTCATGACAAGCAACTCAGCGGTCGGTGCAGTGGCTGTTCAAAGGTCACTTTGAAACACGGCAGTTTAATCAACGCAGTCTAAGTGTTAAACTATGTTTGAAATAACAAAGTTAAGTACCATATTAATGCGTCTTTTTTTCCATCTTTTTTTAGGCACCACAAGTGTCTATGGTGTGATCAGGCATTCTGATGACTATGAAAATGGTACAGTATATATATATGCACCTTTTAAACATCACAATCCATTGATTTTAATTACAGCTCATTTGGTTTTATTGAGGAGAATTTTAATTAAATTTCAGATATGTATTACTTACTAATATTACCTTGTTGGTCACAGTAACTTTACTAGTTACTTTGTAGATATTGATAATTATTACAAATTAATTTACCAGAACTTGTAACAGCTAGAGTTTCTACATTGCAGTATTGAGTACTTTGACCATGACATCACAATAAGCGATAGTAATGTGTACTTGAATGTCTCTGCAGCAATGCATGGGTCTGGTCAATGGGGGAAGAAGTACTCCAAGGTTTTACTTAAGTAAAAGTATAAATACTGCTATGTAGATGTACTCTGTTACAAGTAGAAGTCCACATGTGCTCAAGTAAAAGTACAAAAGTATCGGCATCAAAATGTAGGCCTACTTAAAGTACTAAAAGTAAAAGTATTCATATTGCAGAATGTCCCATTTCACAAGTTCAAAATGTGTACAAAATAGCCGATCTACAAGCTCACAATGTGTCACATCACGACGCATTGTGAGCTTGTAGATCAGCTATTTTCAAATGCCCGAAATGTATATAGGGTTGAAGTGGTTAATGTATGTAATCAAATCAAAATAAAAATCTCCAAAGTAACTAAGTAAGCAGAATATCTACATGATTTAACCCATTCTGGGCGGGAACCCCTGTTGGTGTTTTAAGCATTCTTATAGTTTAGCTATTGAAAAATAGCAGATCTACAAGCTCATAGCGCGCCACCGAGTGGCGCACTACGAGCTTGTAGGTCTGATATTTTTTTTAAATCGTTAAAATGTGGCGCAAATCATTGAATACATATTTCAGAGCGAACATTTTTGATAGGATCCAACAGGAAGCTAACCTGACTCCGCCAGATGGGGCAGCAGAGAGTACACTGGGTGTACTCTCTGCTGCCCCATCTGGCGGAGTCAGGTTAGGTCCGTGGCCCAAGAGAGATAATTCTGGGACTCCTTCACATGAAAAAGGTTGAGCAACATGCTGACATAAAAACATAGGTTTTTCAGATTTTTTTTTAGGATTTAGAATCCTTTTTTTTAATCGACCTCAGTCCAAAATGATTTAACACATCGCTGTGTTCACCTTCCAGTCGGTTGCCAGAGTTTTGTTGTTCAAATCCTGCAAAGCTTCTTATTGACTTTCAACTCGTGTTTTTCACTCACAGTATCACCCAGACCTACACCTGCAGCTGATCCAATCTATGCAAACCATCAATAGAGCGCCGAAGTCCTGACGTCACTCGCTCATCCCCTGGTTCTAAAGTCCTGACGTCACTCGCTCATCCCCTGGTTCTAAAGTCCTGACGTCACTCGCCCATCCCCTGGTTCTAAAGTCCTGACGTCACTCGCTCATCCCCTGGTTCTAAAGTCCTGACGTCACTCGCCCATCCCCTGGTTCTAAAGTCCTGACGTCACTCGCCCATCCCCTGGTTCTAAAGTCCTGACGTCACTCGCCCATCCCCTGGTTCTAAAGTCCTGACGTCACTCGCCCATCCCCTGGTTCTAAAGTCCTGACGTCACTAGCCCATCCCCTGGTTCTAAAGTCCTGACATCACTCGCTCATCCCCTGGTTCTAAAGTCCTGATGTCACTCGCTCATCCCCTGGTTCTAAAGTCCTGACGTCACTCGCTCATCCTGGTTCTAAACTCCTGAGGTAATATTAGCGTTTTCTCTCAGTCAGTTGATTCTTCATATCCATATGAGTGAAACGGCCGGGATGACATGTTTATTTTTCAATCACAGTTCTTATATGAGGCGATCTAAGATCCCCCTATGGGGATTATAATACAAAAACCCAGTTCTTATATGAGGCAATCTAAGATCCCCCTATGGGGATTATAATACAAAAACACAGTTCTTATATAAGGCAATCTAAGATCCCCCTATGGGGATTATAATACAAAAACCCAGTTCTTATATGAGGCAATCTAAGATCCCCCTATGGGGATTATAATACAAAAACCCAGTTCTTATATGAGGCAATCTAAGATCCCCCTATGGGGATTATAATACAAAAACCCAGTTCTTATATGAGGCAATCTAAGATCCCCCTATGGGGATTATAATACAAAAACACAGTTCTTATATGAGGCAATCTAAGATCCCCCTATGGGGATTATAATACAAAACATATAAAATAAAAATAATACAACTGTTTTGTTACAAGGAGTTGCATTGGTGTGACATGTCCTTAAAACTGTTTTGTTGTAGGAGTTGGGCTGAAATGGATATTTCACAAAATGACAAAATGTCGTTTGGTCATGTGATCGTCTACTCAGGTCATGTGACCCCAGACAGTTTTTAAGTTGCTCCATTCAGTGTTTAGATATTTTATATACATTTTATCTGCCCCGCCCCCTTCCTATACAAACCCATTGTAACTTCTAAGGGCCGATTCATACTCCTATTTTACCGCTGTTTCGGCGATGTAGTGCCGAAATGATTTTGGCTCGTCAGAAATTTTCAGTATCACCGAAGAGCCGACTTTAGGACGGTACCCGCCCCCCCGAACCTCAAATGACGTCACATTGTAGGCTCTACAGAGCCGAACCCACTTTAATTCGGCTCTAAAATAGGAGTATGAATCGGCCCTTACTCCACTTTAACCATGATGATAGATCAATGAAAGCACCGTCCTTTAACCATGATGATAGATTCATGAAAACACCGTCCTTTAACCATGATGATAGATTCATGAAAACACCGTCCTTTAACCATGATGATAGATCAATGAAAGCACCGTCCTTTAACCATGATGATAGATCAATGAAAGCACCGTCCTTTAACCATGATGATAGATCAATGAAAGCACCGTCCTTTAACCATGATGATAGATTCATGAAAACACCGTCCTTTAACCATGATGATAGATCAATGAAAGCACCGTCCTTTAACCATGATGATAGATTCATGAAAACACCGTCCTTTAACCATGATGATAGATTCATGAAAACACCGTCCTTTAACCATGATGATAGATCAATGAAAGCACCGTCCTTTAACCATGATGATAGATTCATGAAAACACCGTCCTTTAACCATGATGATAGATCAATGAAAGCACCGTCCTTTAACCATGATGATAGATCAATGAAAGCACCGTCCTTTAACCATGATGATAGATCAATGAAAACACCGTCCTTTAACCATGATGATAGATCGATGAAAGCACCGTCCTTTAACCATGATGATAGATTCATGAAAACACCGTCCTTTAACCATGATGATAGATTCATGAAAGCACCGTCCTTTAACCATGATGATAGATTCATGAAAACACCGTCCTTTAACCATGATGATAGATTCATGAAAACACCGTCCTTTAACCATGATGATAGATCAATGAAAGCACCGTCCTTTAACCATGATGATAGATTCATGAAAACACCGTCCTTTAACCATGATGATAGATTCATGAAAGCACCGTCCTTTAACCATGATGATAGATCAATGAAAACACCGTCCTTTAACCATGATGATAGATCAATGAAAGCACCGTCCTTTAACCATGATGATAGATTCATGAAAGCACCGTCGTTTAACCATGATGATAGATTCATGAAAGCACCGTCCTTTAACCATGATGATAGATTCATGAAAACACCGTCCTTTAACCATGATGATAGATTCATGAAAGCACCGTCCTTTAACCATGATGATAGATTCATGAAAGCACCGTCCTTTAACCATGATGATAGATTCATGAAAACACCGTCCTTTAACCATGATGATAGATTCATGAAAGCACCGTCCTTTAACCATGATGATAGATTCATGAAAACACCGTCCTTTAACCATGATGATAGATTCATGAAAGCACCGTCCTTTAACCATGATGATAGATCAATGAAAGCACCGTCCTTTAACCATGATGATAGATCAATGAAAGCACCGTCCTTTAACCATGATGATAGATTCATGAAAGCACCGTCCTTTAACCATGATGATAGATTCATGAAAACACCGTCCTTTAACCATGATGATAGATCAATGAAAGCACCGTCCTTTAACCATGATGATAGATCAATGAAAGCACCGTCCTTTAACCATGATGATAGATCAATGAAAGCACCGTCCTTTAACCATGATGATAGATTCATGAAAACACCGTCCTTTAACCATGATGATAGATTCATGAAAACACCGTCCTTTAACCATGATGATAGATTCATGAAAGCACCGTCCTTTAACCATGATGATAGATTCATGAAAGCACCGTCCTTTAACCATGATGATAGATTCATGAAAACACCGTCCTTTAACCATGATGATAGATTCATGAAAGCACCGTCCTTTAACCATGATGATAGATCAATGAAAGCACCGTCCTTTAACCATGATGATAGATCAATGAAAGCACCGTCCTTTAACCATGATGATAGATTCATGAAAGCACCGTCCTTTAACCATGATGATAGATTCATGAAAACACCGTCCTTTAACCATGATGATAGATTCATGAAAGCACCGTCCTTTAACCATGATGATAGATCAATGAAAGCACCGTCCTTTAACCATGATGATAGATCAATGAAAGCACCGTCCTTTAACCATGATGATAGATTCATGAAAGCACCGTCCTTTAACCATGATGATAGATTCATGAAAACACCGTCCTTTAACCATGATGATAGATCAATGAAAGCACCGTCCTTTAACCATGATGATAGATCAATGAAAGCACCGTCCTTTAACCATGATGATAGATCAATGAAAGCACCGTCCTTTAACCATGATGATAGATCAATGAAAGCACCGTCCTTTAACCATGATGATAGATTCATGAAAACACCGTCCTTTAACCATGATGATAGATCAATGAAAGCACCGTCCTTTAACCATGATGATAGATCAATGAAAGCACCGTCCTTTAACCATGATGATAGATCAATGAAAGCACCGTCCTTTAACCATGATGATAGATCAATGAAAGCACCGTCCTTTAACCATGATGATAGATCAATGAAAGCACCGTCCTTTAACCATGATGATAGATCAATGAAAGCACCGTCCTTTAACCATGATGATAGATTCATGAAAACACCGTCCTTTAACCATGATGATAGATCAATGAAAGCACCGTCCTTTAACCATGATGATAGATTCATGAAAACACCGTCCTTTAACCATGATGATAGATCAATGAAAGCACCGTCCTTTAACCATGATGATAGATCAATGAAAACACCGTCCTTTAACCATGATGATAGATTCATGAAAACACCGTCCTTTAACCATGATGATAGATTCATGAAAACACCGTCCTTTAACCATGATGATAGATTCATGAAAACACCGTCCTTTAACCATGATGATAGATTCATGAAAACACCGTCCTTTAACCATGATGATAGATCAATGAAAGCACCGTCGATTAACCATGATGATAGATTCATGAAAACACCGTCCTTTAACCATGATGATAGATTCATGAAAACACCGTCCTTTTTACTGGTGACTGATACTGTCCTCCTAATACGTGAGGGGCCGTGTTTTTGTCATTTACTGTTTTCATTCATTATTTTTATGTCATTTTTGTCCTAATGTGTCAAATATCATCATTGTTACATTGTTAGATGTAACAATGTGTCAAATATCATCATTGTTACATTGTTAGATGTAACAATGTGTCAAATATCATCATTGTTACAATGTTAGATGTAACAATGTGTCAAATATCATCATTGTTTTCATTGTTAGATGTGATGTGAGAATGTAAAGAAGGCAGGAACATTGTAATACTTCAATCAATCAATCAATCAATCACCCTTCAACAAACCGTGTGTGTGTGTGTGTGTGTGTGTGTGTGTGTGTGTGTGTGTGTGTGTGTGTGTGTGTGCGCGTGCGTGCGTGTCTTTACAACGTTTTCCTTCTATTTTAAATGCTTTTTTTTTCATGCATGTACTAAATATGCATTATTAATCATTACAAGCTATGTCTATTGTTCTTTTCGGTGTGATGTAAAATGTTTTGAATAAAGATTTTCTATCAAGGACATTAAGTGCATCATGGAATAATGATGTAAATCACGTTTCTTGTTGCTAGCATACGTTTTAGTTTAACAGGAACTAAAAAGCACCTTAATGTTACTGTGTGGATAGTCTGGCGTTACCAGACTGATGCCTCCGCCATTTCCAAACGCTCCATCATACAGTCTGGAGCAACGGAAGAGGTCTCATGAGTAAAAGTTAGGTAAAGTTAGCTTAAGTTGTGGCAAATCTGCAAAAGAAATGCTTGCCACTAGCTTTCTTCACAGATGTGTTCATAAAGGTGTCTACTATCACAGAAAAAAATGTTCCAACCCAACTCCCTTGGGACACTTTGTGACAGCTGCTGAAAGTTGGGGTACCATTATCAACCATTATAAGGCAAAGAATTCCAAATTTCATTATACTTTAAGTAGCATGTGACATGTCAAACTAGGGGTTTTTCATGATGCTGAATTCATTCCAAGCATTAGTTTTGCACGAAAAACACTCCTTGGGCTAAATTCAGCCATTAGCCACTTGCCCAAATGTGCCCAAATGTGCTGACCTCATCACATTTGTGATGACACCTATGGGCATTCTTAGGCCCATAGCTGACCCCCATCTCAAAATATGGTGTTTCAGTGACCTCCACAGGAAGCAAAGATTTGAGTTAAAAACGTTTGCTCTAAAATAATATATATTCAAAGATTTGCACCACATTTTCACGATTTGTCAAAGTGACGTCACACAGATGCGGAAGTCTCTATTATCTAGTGTTGCCATGTCGGCTTTGGGCATTAAGTTTCTGTGAAGTTGCTTCTAAATAATATTTGTATCTGCGGTTTTGTGGGGCTTGTTTCTAAAGTGTAGTTGTTTATTTGGTCTTGTTTCTAAAGTGTAGTTGTTTATTTGGTCTTGTTTCTAAAGTGTAGTTGTTTATTTGGTCTTGTTTCTAAAGTGTAGTTGTTTATTTGGTCTTGTTTCAAAAGTGTAGGTGTTTATTTGGCCTTATTTCTAAAGTGTAGTTTTTTATTTGGTCTTGCGTCAAGGCCATTCAATTGAGCACAGCTGACAGCAATCAGACTAGTTAGGAAGGGCAGCTCAGAACTGGGATTGAGCATTTTGGTTTATATTTCTTTAAAAAATCACTTTTGACAGGAATGTGCTAGAGACTTACTTTTTTTTTACAGACTCATACATTTATGCTCTACAAGTGGGCTGCATGTTTGACATGGCTGTTCTAAAGTGTAGTGTTTATTTGGTCTTGTTTCTAAAGTGTAGTTGTTTATTTGGTCTTGTTTCTAAAGTGTAGTTGTTTATTTGGTCTTGTTTCTAAAGTGTAGTTGTTTATTTGGTCTTGTTTATAAAGTGTAGTGTTTATTTGGTCTTGTTTATAAAGTGTAGTTTTATTTGGTCTTGTTTATAAAGTGTAGTTGTTTATTTGGTCTTGTTTCTAAAGTGTAGTGTTTATTTGGTCTTGTTTCTAAAGTGTAGTTGATTATTTGGTCTTGTTTCTAAAGTGTAGTTGTTTATTTGGTCTTGTTGCTAAAGTGTAGTTGTTTGGTCTTGTTTCTAAAGTGTAGTGTTTATTTGGTCTTGTTTCTAAAGTGTAGTTGTTTATTTGGTCTTGTTTCTAAAGTGTAGTTGTTTATTTGGTCTTGTTGCTAAAGTGTAGTTGTTTATTTGGTCTTGTTTCTAAAGTGTAGTTGTTTATTTGGTCTTGTTTCTAAAGTGTAGTTGTTTATTTGGTCTTGTTTCTAAAGTGTAGTTGTTTATTTGGTCTTGTTTCTAAAGTGTAGTTGTTTATTTGGGCTTGTTTCTAAAGTGTAGTTGTTTATTTGGGCTTGTTTCTAAAGTGTAGTTGTTTATTTGGGCTTGTTTCTAAAGTGTAGTTGTTTATTTGGTCTTTTCTAAAGTGTAGTTGTTTATTTGGTCTTGTTTCTAAAGTGTAGTTGTTTATTTGGGCTTTTCTAAAGTGTAGTTGTTTATTTGGTCTTGTTTCTAAAGTGTACTTGTGTATTTGGGCTTGTTTCCTATGTCGTTTAAACCAGTGATTCTCACATATTTTCATGTCAAGGACCCCCAGATAAATGTATTTGTCACAACTAAAGACCCTACATACATCTAAACATAATTTGTATTGAGTTGTACTTGAAATGTAGTGTAATTCTGTAAAACTGTTAATAAATACTTCAATCAATCAATCTTACATAGGCCTACAAGATTTGTGTTGTTAAAATGTTTCAAAGAATATTCCACACTTTTGTCGCATTGTCGTTTGTTTTTATCATGATTGTTTTGAAAACAGCAGATCTACAAGCTCACAACGCGTCGCAAATGCGACACGTTGTGAGCTTGTAGATCTGCTGTTTTCAAATAGCCTATGATGTAGTCAGGCTTCCTTTGGGCTAAGTTGTTTTCACGGACCCGGTTGCTTGTTTCTCTCACACAATGTGGCAACCCTGGTCTCTATGGCTGCAGAGGACGCCACATAAGGTATTTTTAATCTGATCAGCTCTGACGTTATTAATGAATACAGTAGACTTTAATAAGACGGAGAATGGCGTTTATAACCATTTGACCAATAACTGCATGGGGAACTGTTTTTGTATGACGTAGAACAGATGACGTGGTACTATAGGGACAAACAAAACCTTGTGTTATTAGTTTAGCAGTTAGCAACATGTAGCTTAGCCTTAGAGTATATAGAGCTTAGCTCATTTTAGCAGTTAGCAACATGTAGCATTAGCTCATTTTAGCCCTGTTAGTGTTTTAGTGCAGTTGTACTGTCTGGACCAGGGGGTCCTCAGGGGGTCCACAGAGTAACTAGGGGGTCCTCAGGGGGGAGTAACTAGGGGGTCCTCGGGGGAGTAACTAGGGGGTCCTCACAGAGTAACTAGGGGGTCCTCAGGGGGTCCACAGAGTAACTACAGCTAGGGTTCCACAGGTGGTTCTCAGGGGGTCCACAGGGGGTCTTCAGAGCCAAAGTTTTAAACTAAAATCTTTGCTTCTGGGGGGGGGCGTCCCTGGAACAACATATTTTCAGATGGGGGTCGGCGGACAAATACATATAATCTTGGGGGTCCTTGACATGAAAATGTTTGAGAACGACTGACTAATAATTTAGTATTTTATTAGATTTATAATTTAGCATTTTATGTAGACGCAGCACTGTATAGTGTACCCTCCACAGATATTACTGTTAGACAGATGTTACTTATGATCCTAGTCCTAGATCAGATGACTATTTCTTAGCCGCAATTTGCAACTCTAGATTTTTTTATAATGGGATGAATCTAGAGTTGAAATACCCTCCATTGACTCCCCACTCATCCAATTTGGTTTGTGATCTGCTTGTCTTAAACAACGTTAAACTCACCAACATTGCAGCTGTAGTCCAAGCTTGAATTATCCTCTTTCAATCTGCCGAGCTTGTTTTTCATAAAAATCCCCCGTAGACATGTTATGAGCTACTTTCTGTCAAGACATCCTCTGCAGGTGATTCTTTTTCTAAGTGTTGCAGTTTGGAAGCACAATATCAATTGGGGGTCCCAGAGATAGAAATGCCCTTAAATGTGGGGTCCTTGAAATGAAACTGGTTGAGAATCACTGCTAGAGCTGTAACAATCTTTTTATGGAGGAGTCCCTGGCATATCTCTTCAAATGGGGGTCCGTGGGGCTAATTAGTGTCAATGTGGGGGTCCTTGACATGAAAAAGTTTGGGAACCAGTGGCCTAAATTGTAAACTGTTAATAAATTCTTCAATCAAACAATCTACCTACAAGATTTGTGTTGTTAAAATGTGACTAAATTTGACTGAGGGACTCCCATTGGATTTTTTTTAGAATTTTCATTTTTCATGTCATATGAAAGCGGGGAATCATAGCTTCAAATTGACATATTGGTTTGGTTGTTCAGTTTGACCCACCAGTTTTGGAGATATGGCTTATAGAGCAATGTCTTGCAGAAAACAGCGAGTTGCGAGAACAGGCTTGAAAGGTTCACTTCTGTGGACTCTAACATTACACCTAGCTACATATATGTTTAAGCATTTACTTCATATTTACATGTCGATTTCAGCTCTGACACTTATTTCAGACATGCTCTAGTACAGGGGTGGGCAACTTTGACGATGGAGAGGGCCAACTGCGACGCGTTTTGTAGAAACGCTTGTAGATCGGCTATTTTTGCTATATTTGAATTGAAATCTTGAATTATGTTTTGCTATTTTTGAATTGGAATCCTGAAAATTAACCTTTTTTATGTAATTTCAAATGCCTGTAATTATACTTGTGTTGAGCAATGAGCTACTAATTTAGACTGAAGTAATTACAGTGGGCCATGTTTGCATGTTGTGGAATTGTACCAGCTGAAACCAACACTATCAGTATTCTGACATTAACCTGAGGGCCACA
Source organism: Electrona antarctica (assembly GCF_951216825.1). Taxonomy (NCBI): domain Eukaryota; kingdom Metazoa; phylum Chordata; class Actinopteri; order Myctophiformes; family Myctophidae; genus Electrona; species Electrona antarctica. The sequence continues at coordinate 50,864,738 of NC_136794.1, forward strand.
TTAAGTGAAGGTGGGGGCCGCATGTGGTCCCCGGGCCGCCATTTGCCCACCCCTGCTCTAGTATGTGAAGAGTCTGCCTGTGCTATTAACCCATTTCGAAAAAAAAAAAAAAAAGTTTCCTCCTCTGGTGAAAAGCTGGAATTTGCCTCTCAGTCAATTTGTCTCTCAGTCAAATCTGGTCACAACTGTTTAAAATAATATTCCACACTTTTGTCACATTTAGTGCAGCAGATAATTGCATATTTCACGAGAATCATTCAGATTGGTGTACAATCATGAAAATTGGCACAAATACTCTTTAAGGTCCATTCTTTTGAAAAAGCACGGTATCCACCCACAGTTTCAAGAGGATACCCGTTTTTCAAGATGTCCGCCACATTAACATTTAAATTCAATGTTCTCATAGAAATGGATGGAGTTTTTAGATTAATGGTTTTTTGGTTTTGTTTCTCATGTGTTAGACCATGCAGGATTCAGTCAACCAGAAATTCCAACATGGTGGCCATTTTCCAAGATGGCTGCCGCCCGCCATCTGTTGGACCAGTATACCCTATGGGCTATTTGCATTTAGCCTATTTATCCTAAATTAAGCACATTTTGGTCTAAACTGTTTATGGGTCTCACATTTCATTATCATAAGTGTTGTTTTTGTCACAATTTGACATATTATTGACATTATGGTGTCCAAGATGGCTGCCATAAAACTAGTTCACTCATATTGTGTGATCTATACAACTTAGAAAAACTATTTTTGGAATATTATTAAATTAATGTAATGTAATTTATGAATATGATTACATCTCAACTGAAAGCGATAGTTATGACCAGGTGCATTTAGGGGCTAAGTGTCTTGCTCAGGGACACCTTGACACATAGCGGGGGTCAGGAATGGAACCCTGGTTTTCCCAAGTGGCCTCTCTACCCATTCAGCTATGGCTGCTCATGGGTTGCCAGTATATGAAGATCTTCAGCATCCAGTGAGAACACTCACATTATTGGTTCCAGTTGTTGCTGTTGCTAGTCATGGTTGCCAGTTCCCACCTGATGTCGTGTGTGAGTTCAGACTTCTCCAGACCGTACTAAATAACTGCTAGCTTACATAATGTCTTGAGGCTAGGACTGAAATCTAAGACATACAGGTCACCTGGTCTGTTCTCTGCTTCAAAGAGGATGATACGATCTCCCACCGTGCAACAGCACATCCTAGACATCAGAGGCGGTCCTTTCCCCTTGGGCTCAACTTTCTTCCAGGAGAAGGTTCCTGGACTGAATTTCCACAGATCATTGAAGTACTTCCATGAAGTTCCATGACGTTCCATGAAGTTCCTGCCACCAAATATGTACAGCTCTCTATTGTAGGTAAAGGCTGAATGATCAGAGCGGCCTTCTGGAAGAAGCTGTGTAGAAGGTGTGTTCAGCTAGAGGTTGGACTCTGTGTCAAACACTTGTGGTACTGAACCCACTGGTTCCCCCAGCCCCCAAATACAAACATCTTTGTCCCGATGATGGTAGCAGAGTGACAGTATGAAGCAGGAGGTGGAGTTCCTCTGGTGTTAATTAAAGACCAGACCATTGTGGTGGTGTCCAACTTGTAGATGTCATTAGTGAGTCCAGTCTGGGTTTCTCCTCCATGAATAAACATGACCTTCCCCAAGACACAGGCTGAGTGGTTGCTCCTCCCCTCTGGAATGGTCCCAGAAACCTGTGGTTTGAACCACGTGTGGGTGTCGACATCAAAGGCATAAAGAACGTTGCAGTAACCTGGGTTAGTCCACCCTCCCCAGAGGTAGACAGTATATTCAATCAGCACAGCTGTGTGGCAAAATCGCCTGCAGGGAACCTCAAGGTGAGTTTCTCTTCCAGGTGTCATCGGAGGCAACTTCCTCCAGCGCAAAGACACTGTGTTGAAGACGTGAACTTCAACCTGGTCACTGTTCACCTTACTGTTGCACGCGTACACCTTGTGTCCGACGGTCACTGCTGCATAATATCCTTCTGGTCCGTTCAGATTCACAGTCCACCTCAACATTTTACACAGAAAGATAACCCTAACCCTGGTTAATCTCAACTTCTCTGTAACAGAATGCAGTCACATTGCTCACACTCACCACTTATATATTGGTACGGAGTAACGATGTCATGTGGATGACATCAGACTTGTCCAAATATGATGTTCCACCCGGCCTGGTGGAGATATGCACTCCACTGAACACACATTTCACCTGCCAGAGGCAACCACACATGTTCACCATGTTGGAATTTCTGGTTGACTGGATCCTGCATGGTCTAACACATGAGAATCAACACTATGACCTCCTTAATTTGAACATCATTTAAATGTCAATGTGGTGGCCATCTTGAAAAATATCCGTCCTCTTGAAATTTTGGGTGGATACCGTGTTTTTCCAAAAGAGTGGGCTTTAGAGAGTATTTGTGCCAAATCCCATGCTTCCCAATCCCAATCTTTGTTTCAGTTATCTGCTGCACTAATGTCGTTTTGTTTTTATCATGCGTTGCGACGCATTGTGAGCTTGTAGATCTGCTGTTTTCAAACAGCCTATGATGTAGTCAGGCTTCCTTTTGGGCTAAGTTGTTTTCATGGACCCGTTGCTTTGTTTCTCTTTCCCCTGCAGTACCGCCATGTACCACCGGGAGAAGAGCATCCAGATGAAGAGCAGCGCGTCGGCGCTCTACAACAACCTCAGCGTGCTGCGCGCCGCGCCTCGCGGCCTCACGCACTACACCGTCGTCCACGCCAACCTGGTCAACATGGTCTCCGCCTCCTGGGACGGCCTGAACGTGTCCCACCGCCAGCTGCAGAGCAAGGAGCCCAACGCTACGGCTAGCACCTCGCTAATCATGCAGGTTGGTTAGTTAGAGCCCAACGCTACGGCTAGCACCTCGCTAATCATGCAGGTTAGAGCACAACGCTACGGCTAGCACCTCGCTAATCATGCAGGTTAGAGCACAACGCTACGGCTAGCACCTCGCTAATCATGCAGGTTAGAGCCCAACGCTACGGCTAGCACCTCGCTAATCATGCAGGTTAGAGCACAACGCTACGGCTAGCACCTCGCTAATCATGCAGGTTTTATCCCAACGCTACGGCTAGCACCTCGCTAATCATGCAGGTTAGATACCAATGCTACGGCTAGCACCTCGCTAATCATGCAGGTTAGAGCCCAACGCTACGGCTAGCACCTCGCTAATCATGCAGGTTTTATCCCAACGCTACGGCTAGCACCTCGCTAATCATGCAGGTTTTATCCCAACGCTACGGCTAGCACCTCGCTAATCATGCAAGTTAGTGCACAACGCTAGGGCTAGCACCTCGCTAATCATGCAGGTTAGTTAGTTAGAGCTAGAGATGGAGCCCGGAAATTGGGTCCATTTCAAACCCGGTTCGGCATTTATCGAGACCCGAGTATCAATAAGCTTTTGGCTTGTCGAGCCTGTTATCGGGCATAGCGTGGATTACATGATTGACATGGGGGTGGTGGCGCATGGAGGACCAATAGGTGTGAACTGTGAACGGTTTTGCCGACGTGCGAATGGGGGAAAATTTAAAACAAAGGCGGCTAACCTGCTGTAGTTTGCTACTAACTTTGCATGCACAGCACAAGGGCTGCCAAACTAGGCTATCTTTTGTTGTTTTTCTTATTTTTCGCCCCCTCTCTTCGAAACTGGGCAAGCTCTCTAAACTGACTGAGCCACAGTGGAAAGGGGGGGGGGGGGGGTGCGAGACGCGAGACGTGGCCGTGGTTGCGTTATGGTTGCGCCGTGGAAGTATGGTGGAACGGGTGAAAAAGTTTTGGTTACATTAAAAAGACAAGAGGGGAGCGCTAAATGCAATTATGTAGCACAGTTGTTAACTTAATTAGTAAATGCACGAAAGGGAACATTTCGACAATGCATCTGTCAATAATGCATTGCATTGTGTACCCAAATGCGATACCTTTGCATGTCTGCACAGAGTCGAAACAACTCGGGAGCCTCAGCTGCTGCAACGGAATGACCGTCCTTTTCCAACCAAGACATGCTGTCGAGCAACTTGCAGCAAGACTCCGTTGCCATCATTTATAATCCAATTCATAATACGTTTGGGAAACTCAAATCTCCCTCCCTGCCATATAGAGTTCTAATAATAATTAAATGTGCGACTTTGCCGACTTCTCAGTCTATCGCAAGGCAGATCTACAAGCTCACAACGCGGTGCAACCAGACGCAGTGTGAGCTTGTAGATTGGCTATTTTTTATGCGTGACACCGTCGTACAATGACGTATAAATTGCGCTTTTAAAGTGACGGTACACATTAACAGTTCTGTCTGTTATGTATGGTGATGTGTGTCGTATCGTTACGGCCCCCCGGCTGAAATCCCGGGGGGATAGGATAGGTCATTTTCTGTTGTAGCACCCACACTGTGGAATGAACTTCCACCTCATGTCAGAGCTTCGCAATCCTTGTCTGTGTTTAAATCACGTCTGAAAACTCACTTGTACTCCTTGGCATTTGAACATACCGATTAAGAGTTGCTGCTTCCACTGCATTGTCCTTATGTTGCCCTGTTTATGTACTGTTGTTGTTGTTGCTTTTTTTTTTTTGCTTTTTTTTTCTTCCCTGATATTTTTAGTATTTCTTTGTGTACAGCACTTTGTTTCAACCTTGTTGTATAAAAATGTGCTTTATAAATAAAGTGGATTGGATTGGATTGGAATGGTAAATGGTAAATGGTGCATTTATATAGCGCCTTTATCCAAGGCGCTTTACATTCACCCATTCACACACATACACCGATTGCGGCGGAAGCCATCATGCCATGCAAGCCTTACCAACCAGCACATCGGGAGCAATTTGGGGTTCAGTGTCTTGCCCAAGGACACTTCGACATGTAGCCAGGAGGAGCCGGGATTCGAACCGCCGACCCATGGATCATTGGACGACCTGCTCTACCTATTGAGCCACAGTCGCCCCCGTAGGCCCTAGTAGTAACTAAACATAAAGTGTGTATGGCGACAAACTTATTAAGCCACCGAGAGGCTAAAAGCGGGGAAATGTACTGCCAGACGCGCTGCATGCCAATAACTCACTTCTCCAGTGTACTGCGTTTTGTTCATTTATTAAGCAGCTGTTCACAAAGTGTGTGTGTTCTTCACAGGCGTCCTGGTGCGTGCTGCCGTCTCGCGACCTCCTGGTGTTGACCTCACAGAAAGGCATCCAGGTGAGAGACTGTGTGTGTGTGTGTGCAGGTTAGTTTATATTTGACTCATGATCAGAGCTTCCGTTGCTCCAGACTGTACGACGGAAGCATTTATATTTGACTCATGATCAGAGCTTCCGTTGCTCCAGACTGTACGATGGAAGCATTTATATTTTACTCATGATCAGAGCTTCCGTTGCTCCAGACTCTATGACGGAAGCATTTATATTGTATGTAGTTTGTCTGGTATATATATCTTCTATTCCAAGTCGTAGCGCTGACTGGCCAGACTGAGAACAAACAGGCGGGACCAAAACAAATAATGGAACCCCAAACCAGAATAATCATTTGTTTTTTTCTTTTGTTTCAGATGTATGAGTCAGACGGTTCTATCATGGTGTACTGGCATGCTCTGGACTGTCCCGACACGCCCACAGGTACAACCCATTACCCAATACCCATTACCCAATACCCATTACCCATAACCCACAGGTGCAATCCATTACCCATTACCCATAACCCATCACCAATAACCCACAGGTGCAAAATTTAACCCAATACCCATAACCATAGACATTTAAAAAATAGATGCGTCATTGGCTGCTGCAGTTGGTTGGAGCCGTGTGTGTTGACGGGAGGGTGGAAGAATTTACACTGGTACCGGAAGAGTGGACGGCACACTACGTCACGCTGCCACTCAAGTGACTACTGGCCAATCACAGCGCATCTTTTCCGGGACTTATCAGACCCTGAACATGCGCTCTGTGACGCACGCTCATGCTTCCTTCCGCGAGGCTTCGCAAGGAATCTCGGGAATGTTTGGCCCTCCCTTGAGCACATCCGCTCCAGAGCCTTAACCTCCCTTGAGCACATCCGCTCCAGAGCCTTAACCTCCCTTGAGCACATCCGCTCCAGAGCCTTAACCTCCCTTGAGCACATCCGCTCCAGAGCCGAAACATTAAGAGCGTCTGATAAATGCATAACTTGTAATTGCTTTTTTGTATTTTTTCAGCCCAGGCTGTGTTCTCCAGAGGAATAGCAGCCGTACAGGACAAATATATCTGTGTGGGTGAGTAATTCATTAATTATATCATCATTTATCACTGTGTGTGTGTGTGTGTGTGTGTGTGTGTGTGTGTGTGTGTGTGTGTGTGTGTGTGTGTGTGTGTGTGTGTGTGTGTGTGTGTGTGTGTGTGTGTGTGTGTGTGTGTGTGTGTGTGTGTGTGTGTGTGTGTGTGTGTGTGTGTGTGTGTGTGTGTGCGCGCGCGTGCGTGCGTGCGTGCGTGCGTGTAGGGGTCAGCTCGGGGGTCATCCTGGTGTTTGACGTCCCGCCTAAAGGCAGTAACATCACTGTGTGTGTGTGTGTTTAGGGGTCAGCTCGGGGGTCATCCTGGTGTTTGACGTCCCGTCTAAGGGCAGTAACATCACTCTTTCGGAGGTCCTGGAGGAGCATCGCGAGGCCATCACTGACATGGCCGCAGAGTGCTCTGGAGGCCAGGTGGGGGCGACACTTCCATCGTTTTATAGTTTCACTCGTCAACAATAAAACATGTGTATTTAAATTCATCACTTTTCAGTAGTAGGCCTACAATTCAACAATAAAATGGTTAATTTATAGTCGATAGTTATTCAATTAATTTCAATAATAGCAAAACAACACCAAGCGACATGTTGTAGATCAACAATTTCTGCAATTTTTTAAAATAATTATGGACATTTTTCAACATGGAAATGATTGCCATTAGGTGATGATGTCATCAGGACTAGCCAAAGCAAGTTAACACGCACACATGTACCACATGTGACATGTCGCACGCACGCACGCACGCACGCACGCACGCACGCACGCACGCACGCACGCACGCACGCACAATTGTGACTTTTTTTAATCTAAATCTTGAGGTTGACAGTGATATGTATCCCCTGTATGTGCGTGCGTGCGTGCGTGCGTGTCCCACAGGAGTGCGTAGCAGACCTGGTGAGTGCAGACGACTCAGGCTGTGTGTGTGTGTGGAGATCTGGGGAGGAGTTCACGCTGCTCAATAAGATCCCTGGATTGGAGTGAGTTGCAATCTCTCGTTTAGTTTTAGTCACATTTAAATCGCAGCCATGGAAACGCTCATGGCGTGTTGCACCAGAACATGACTTACTATTCTCTGTCTATCGGGTCGCAACTCCAACTCCAACGGCCCTGAGTCGACTAAGCTGTGGTTCCCAACCTTTTTATACTGAAGTACCACCTCAGAAAATATTTAGCTCTCAAGTACCACCATAACAACTGATGTTAAAATACAGCAGCGTAGACCTGCCCTTTTGTGTTCCATTCCTATAAGCCAATAATGCTGCTGCTCTGACTAAACTCTGTCCAATCACTAATCAGCACAACTGGTGATATTTCTAATGTGATTAATCCGTTCTCAGATCTTCTATTAACGGCTAGGTGTGATGTCATGCTCATTTCAGCACGGCTGGAGAGCCTGTTTCAACCAATCACTTGGTCAGAAGAACTGCCTGTAGTAATATAAATATTTCATTCCAATAGAGCGTCGCAGTCCCGCCCCCTACCCTGGACCAGGAAATGAAACCCAATGCATTTTCCTCATAGACATTTCTTAAAGTATTTATTTAAAGACGGTTACGCCGCGGACAAAGACAACTCGAGTCGTGACAACTCATGACAACACAAACAATATTTTGGACCAAACAAATAATTAGAAAGAAGAAAAAAACGTCAGGTTACAACACTTTTTTTGTTGTTTTTCTTCTTTGTAATTATTTGTTTGGTCCAAAATATTGTTTGTGTTGTCATGAGTTGTCACGACTCGAGTTGGCTTTGTCCGCGGCGTAACCGTCTTTAAATAAATACTTTAAGAAATGTCTATGGGAAAAATGCATTGGGTTTCATTTCCTGGTCCAGGGTAGGGGGCGGGACTGCGATGCTCTATTTTGTCCTTTTTTTTCTCCTTTTTTTGGGTGATTCCTCTGTGTACCACCAGAGGGTGCTCACTTACCACCAGTGGTCCTAGTACCAGTGGTTGGGAACCTCAACTTCCCAACGTTCAACACGACAACTCTGGCTCGAGTTCTCTCTCTCTCTCTCTCTCTCTCTCTCTCTCTCTCTCTCTCTCTCTCTCTCTCTCTCTCTCTCTCTCTCTCTCTCTCTCTCTCTCTCCCTCTCCATGTTAACTAGATGTCTCTCTCTCTGTCTCTCTCTCTCTCTCTCTCTCTCTCTCTCTCTCTCTCTCTCTCTCTCTCTCTCTCTCTCTCTCTCTCTCTCTCTCCATGTTAACTAGATGTCTCTCTCTCTCCCCCAGTATGACGGTGTCATCGGTGTGTCTATATAAGGGCGTGGTCATCGCAGGCTACGGCAGCGGTCAGATCCGTCTCTACGAGGCGCTGACGGGCATCCTGCACGCTGAGGTCAACGGCCACGCCCGCTGGATCTACTCCCTGGACATGGCGCCCTTCTCTGGACTGGTGAGCAGTGTCGATTTAACCCTAACCCTAACCCTAACCCTTCTCTGGACTGGTGAGCAGTGTCGATTTAACCCTTCTCTGGGCTGGTGAGCAGTGTCGATTTAACCCTTCTCTGGACTGGTGAGCAGTGTCGATTTAACCCTTCTCTGGACTGGTGAGCAGTGTCGATTTAACCCTTCTCTGGGCTGGTGAGCAGTGTCGATTTAACCCTTCTCTGGACTGGTGAGCAGTGTCGATTTAACCCTTCTCTGGACTGGTGAGCAGTGTCGATTTAACCCTTCTCTGGACTGGTGAGCAGTGTCGATTTAACCCTTCTCTGGGCTGGTGAGCAGTGTCGATTTAACCCTTCTCTGGACTGGTGAGCAGTGTCGATTTAACCCTTCTCTGGACTGGTGAGCAGTGTCGATTTAACCCTTCTCTGGGCTGGTGAGCAGTGTCGATTTAACCCTTCTCTGGACTGGTGAGCAGTGTCGATTTAACCCTTCTCTGGACTGGTGAGCAGTGTCGATTTAACCCTTCTCTGGACTGGTGAGCAGTGTCGATTTAACCCTTCTCTGGACTGGTGAGCAGTGTCGATTTAACCCTTCTCTGGACTGGTGAGCAGTGTCGATTTAACCCTTCTCTGGACTGGTGAGCAGTGTCGATTTAACCCTTCTCTGGACTGGTGAGCAGTGTCGATTTAACCCTTCTCTGGACTGGTGAGCAGTGTCGATTTAACCCTTCTCTGGACTGGTGAGCAGTGTCGATTTAACCCTTCTCTGGACTGGTGAGCAGTGTCGATTTAACCCTTCTCTGGACTGGTGAGCAGTGTCGATTTAACCCTTCTCTGGACTGGTGAGCAGTGTCGATTTAACCCTTCTCTGGACTGGTGAGCAGTGTCGATTTAACCCTTCTCTGGACTGGTGAGCAGTGTCGATTTAACCCTTCTCTGGACTGGTGAGCAGTGTCGATTTAACCCTTCTCTGGACTGGTGAGCAGTGTCGATTTAACCCTTCTCTGGACTGGTGAGCAGTGTCGATTTAACCCTTCTCTGGACTGGTGAGCAGTGTCGATTTAACCCTTCTCTGGACTGGTGAGCAGTGTCGATTTAACCCTTCTCTGGACTGGTGAGCAGTGTCGATTTAACCCTTCTCTGGACTGGTGAGCAGTGTCGATTTAACCCTTCTCTGGACTGGTGAGCAGTGTCGATTTAACCCTTCTCTGGACTGGTGAGCAGTGTCGATTTAACCCTTCTCTGGACTGGTGAGCAGTGTCGATTTAACCCTTCTCTGGACTGGTGAGCAGTGTCGATTTAACCCTTCTCTGGACTGGTGAGCAGTGTCGATTTAACCCTTCTCTGGACTGGTGAGCAGTGTCGATTTAACCCTTCTCTGGACTGGTGAGCAGTGTCGATTTAACCCTTCTCTGGACTGGTGAGCAGTGTCGATTTAACCCTTCTCTGGACTGGTGAGCAGTGTCGATTTAACCCTTCTCTGGACTGGTGAGCAGTGTCGATTTAACCCTTCTCTGGACTGGTGAGCAGTGTCGATTTAACCCTTCTCTGGACTGGTGAGCAGTGTCGATTTAACCCTTCTCTGGACTGGTGAGCAGTGTCGATTTAACCCTTCTCTGGACTGGTGAGCAGTGTCGATTTAACCCTTCTCTGGACTGGTGAGCAGTGTCGATTTAACCCTTCTCTGGACTGGTGAGCAGTGTCGATTTAACCCTTCTCTGGACTGGTGAGCAGTGTCGATTTAACCCTTCTCTGGACTGGTGAGCAGTGTCGATTTAACCCTTCTCTGGACTGGTGAGCAGTGTCGATTTAACCCTTCTCTGGACTGGTGAGCAGTGTCGATTTAACCCTTCTCTGGACTGGTGAGCAGTGTCGATTTAACCCTTCTCTGGACTGGTGAGCAGTGTCGATTTAACCCTTCTCTGGACTGGTGAGCAGTGTCGATTTCCTCGACTAAAACTAAGACGAAAAATGTTCGTCGACTACCTTTTTTTCACTGACGAAAACTAAATGGAAACTAAGCTATGATGACTAAGAGTGTGTGTGTGCGTGTGCGTGTGCGTGTGCGTGCGTGCGTGCGTGTGTGTGCGTGCGTGCAGCTTCTGTCTGCAGCTGAAGACTCGTTCGTCCGGGTGTGGCACCTCTCTCTCCTACCAGAGACCAACAGTGTGGAGGTAACCATGTGACCGCCACTAACCAATCACATTGTTACATGTGACCGCCACTAACCAATCACATTGTTACATGTGACCGCCACTAACCAATCACATTGTTACATGTGACCGCCACTAACCAATCACATTGTTACATGTGACCACCACTAACCAATCACATTGTTACATGGAGCCACCACTAACCAATCAGAGACTATGTTACTCTATATTGTTACAAAGATGAAATAAATAATCCAGGATTTAAGACAAATCCAGGTTTGACAAAACCTGGTTTATTCTGTTCCACTGAAGCAGTTGTTTTCAAGGCCCATTATTTATTTATTGTGTGTGTGTGTGTGTGTGTGTGTGTGTGTGTGTGTGTGTGTGTGTGTGTGTGTGTGTGTGTGTGTGTGTGTGTGTGTGTGTGTGTGTGTGTGTGTGTGTGTGTGTGTGTGTGTGTGTGTGTGTGTGTGTGTGTGTGTGTGTGTGTGTGTGTGTGTGTGTGTGTGTGTGTGTTGTCTCCCCCTGCAGGTCAGTCACATGTACAACGAGTGCATCACAGACACTCAGATCTGCGGCGCTAAGTTCTGCGACGCCGACGGCTCTGCGTTCGCCGTGACGGGATACGACCTGAGCGAGATCGTACGCTACGCACAGTAGCACACGCACGCACGCACGCACGCACGCACACACAGAAGTGAACCTTTCAAGCCTGTTTTCTCACTGTTTCTCTGCCAGACATTACTCTATAAGCCATATCTCCAAAACTGGTGGGTCAAACTGAACAACCAATAGAGAGTATGCGCATGCTTCAAGTGAATGGCACATCGAGTGGCAAATCGAGTGGCAAAGGAACATGCAAAGTGAGTTTAACATTGTTTAACGTTGTTTAATGCAATCAGATAGGACCTTTCTGTTTGGATGCATGGGTTGTCAAGGCCAGAAAGCAGTTTTTTGCCAGTCAGTAGGCATTCCTGCATAACTTCCGGGTTTGATGATGATGTCACACGCATACCCTCTATAATATTGGTTGTTCAGTTCATATTATGTCAATTTGAAGCTATGATTCCCTGCTTTCACAATGACTTATCCTCGGTCAGAAACGGTCACATATTATTATCATCACTTTACCCAAATACAGCTCAATTGGAGTTGGTTGGTTTTTGACCATTGATTAGAATGAGGTGGAGTTAGGGGGCTTTGACTGACCCTGGAACAACATATTTTCAGATGGGGGTCGGCGGGCAATTACATTTTTGGGGGTCCTTGACATGAAAATGAACGACTGATATAGAAACATAGGGTTTATCAGAAAACTGTCAGGATTTAGAAGACATTTGTAGAATCTGTTCTCAGGTCAAAATGGGTTAAATACATGCTTGCATATAATACATCATACACATATAATACATCATACACATGTGAACAGTGAATGTATAGTTTGGGAAAAGCAAAGAAAAAACAACATTCCATTATTGTTCAGAATGTATTGTGTCCCTTTGTAATGTACTATACAGTTGTCTTGTGTTTGTAATGTACTATAAATATGTCTTTGTAATGTATAGTAAACTATAACATGTGTCTGTTTAATAATAAACATATTTATTGTAGACTAGGGTCTCTTCTCTGATCTTTCCAGCCTGTGTTCACCAGATCAGCCAGCAGGGGGGGCTGTAGGACGTCGTACAAGTAAAGCTCAAACGCTCTACTTGATCTGTTCTCTTGAATGAAACTTTAACATTAATAAATAAAAATGAATTAAATGAGGAAGATATTTTGTTTTAAACGTATTAAAGTATTATAAGTCCTTAATGGGTTTTTATAGGAAGGTCTGATACAATTCATATAAATAAATACTGCATTGAGCAACTTTAAACCTGTCCAGGGCGTTCACTAACCTGACTGCCAGATGGGGCAGCAGAGAGTACACTTGATTGATTGATTGATTGAAAATTTTATTAACAGTTTGCAGAATTACAGTACATTTCAAGCACAAACTCAATACAAAGGCTGTTAACTGTGAGTGGACGACCCAATTAAGCATTACACTTGTTTACAACAGGGTCCACCATGTTCAATTCATCAAAACATTTAGAGACGTACAAATAGACACTTCTATATAGACAAAGAACAGTACAGGAATTCATCATAATGGAGGTAAAAAGGGAAAAGAAACATATACAGTGAGGGAAAAAAAAAGGGGGGGCGGTGGGGGGGGATTCAGATTTTACGGGGGCCAGTTTCGAATTGCAGCCATCCGTAGGTGCCCTTTGAGAGCGGTTTTGAAGGAGTCAAGGGATTCGCATGTCTTAATGACTGTTGGTAGGGCGTTCCACATTTTGGTGGCATAGGAGCGAAAATAATTTAGTCCCTTGTTTGTGCCGAATCTGGGTTGAACATGATTCGTTGCACTCCCTCTGGTGTTGTGGGTGTGGACTTCGTTAACATTAAGGAAGTATCTACACAGGTACATGGGTATCTTGGTGGAGTATCGAATCTTGTGGACCAGACCCATTGCAAGATGCTGTACTCTGTCGCCGACCCTAAGCCATGCCAGTCTGTCAAAGTGGGCAGGGGTGAGGTGGGTTCGGGGGGTGAGGCCAAGTAGGAGCCTGACCAGTTTGTTTTGGGAGGTCTGGAGCCTAGTTTTAAGGGCCTTTGAGGTGCTGTGGTACCAGGAGGTGCATGCATAGTCAAAGAAGCCTTGTACAAGGGCTCCTGTTAAGGTCTTCAAGGTGTTTTTGTCGACCAGTGAGGAGATCCTGTAAAGGAATCTTGTTCTTTGGTTGACTTTTTTGATTACGTTGGTGGCCATTTTATCACCGGAAAGATTAGCCTCCAGGATGGAACCTAGGTAGGTAATTTCACACTGGGTTCGTTCACAAGCCTGTGATCAAATCCCTGACCTAAAGATTTAAAGTGAAATAGGCCTTCTATCACTTTAAGCTTTAGGGTTGCTTAGAAGGCATAGCATGGTGATGCGTTGTGAGCTTGTAGATCATGGTGATGCGTTGTGAGCTTGTAGATCATGGTGATGCGTTGTGAGCTTGTAGATTGGCTATTCTCAAATAGCCTTAGTGCCACATAGGCTATGCGGCCCCTACCTATGCGGCCCCTAATGGCAGCGGTGGCCGAACGGATAGCGGCGCGGTCTTGATACCGGAAGGTTCCTAGTTCGAATCAGCCGTCCGACACGTTAAAATTACCACCGCTGAAGTGCCCTTGAACAAGGCATTGAACCACTACGATGAAATGTGTTCTATGAGGAGGGCCTGGCTGGAAACAAGTTCTTGAGCTTAGCCCAGATACCCTGGGTAAATATAGATTTCATTTCATTTCATTTCACCTTCACTTATTTTGGGAAACAACATTGATATAGGCCTATGATTAATTTCTGCTGTTACAATTCCAAACATGCTTAATGCTTAATGTCATACTTTAGTCTACCGTATATTAGTAGTTTAATGACTGGTATTACATTTGTATTGCCTTTTTTATGTCCAATGTATTTTTATTTATAAGTTCTTAAAGTTAATACAATGCTAAACTAAAAGCATTTGAAAATAAATAGAAATGTTACTTTTCAGGATTCCAATTAAAAAAGGACACAAATTAGGCTATTAAATTATTCAGGATTCCAATAAAGAATAGGAATGAATAGCCGATCTACAAGAGAGCGACACGTTTTGAGCTTGTAGATCGGCTATTTTTGATACTTATGTGTTGATATATAAAACTGTTATGAAGCATCATCATCATCATCATCGTCATCATCATCATCATCATCATCATCATCATCATTACCACCGCTGAAGTGCCCTTGAACAAGGCATTGAACCACTACGATGAAATGTGTTCTATGAGCAGGGCCTGGCTGGAAACAAGTTCTTGAGCTTAGCCCAGATACCCTGGGTAAATATAGATTTCATTTCATTTCATTTCATCATCATCATTAATGTTGCACACTTATTTGACATTTTATTTTTTGCTTTTTCTTTATTGTAAACCAATTTGCGCTGCATGAAAGGTCATGAAATGTGTTTTATTATTGTTTTATTATTGTATTATTATTATTATTATTTATTTTGGACTTGTTTTCTTTAGACCTGGCAACGCTGCTCCTTGCTGACGGCATCAATGTGCGACAATAGGGGAACGTCATCATTGAACGACAACGAGGTGACGTCATCAGTGAGCGACACCGTGTTGTGAAAAGGTAACGGCGTTTTTTCAGCTTCTCTTTATTTCATATCCTCTATTATCGTCACGTTCTGTGTACCAAACGTTTATACTAGAGCTGTTTTTAAATGCTTATTATCGTCACGTTCTGTGTACCAAACGTTTATACTAGAGCTGTTTTTAAATGCTTTATATCGTCACGTTCTGTGTACCAAACGTTTATACTAGAGCTGTTTTTCAATGCTTATTATCGTCACGTTCTGTGTACCAAACGTTTATACTAGTGCTGTTTTTAAAGCCTAATTATCGTCATGTTCTGTGTACCAAACGTTTATACTAGAGCTGTTTTTAAAGCCTTATTATCGTCACGTTCTGTGTACCAAACGTTTATACTAGTGCTGTTGCAGAATTACAGTACATTTCAAGCACAACTAAATACAAAGACTGTTAACTGAGTGGACGACCCAATAAAGCATCACACTTGGTTATAACATGGTCCACCTTGTTCAATTCATCATAGTTGAACTGTAAATCTGTTAATAACAATCAATCATGTATTGAACTGTAGTTTTACTGTGCTGTTTTATGCAAACAAAAACATCTATTATCAATCAATCACAACACAGCAGTATTGCAAATGCATGTTGTCATGTTATTGCTAATTGTACTGTTGGTATTTTGTCAATATGTCTTTTTGTCTTGATTGATTGGATACTTTATTAACAGTTTACTGTACAGTAAAGTACAGTTCAATAACACGGTCTGATAAACCCAAGAAAGCACTACGGCTTGTTTCCATTCAGGGCTTCTTTCTTTGTACCCAATTCATCTACAGTAGCTGAGGTTAATCACGACTATATCTGTGTGACAGTTTAAGTTGTTGTGGTGACAGTCCTACCCATGTGAATAATCTGACCTTTTCATGTCAAGGACCCCCACATTGACACTAATTAGCCCGCGGACCCCCATTAGAAAAGATATGCCAGGGACCCCCATAAGAGAAGATTTTTACGGCAGTGATTCTCAACCTGTTTAATTTCAAGGACCCCCAGTTTGACATTCATTAGTCTACATACGGACCCCCATTTAATGGCTTTTCTATCTCTGGGACCCCCAATTTATAATGTCCAATAAAAACCTAATTTAACTCAGTGTACAAATGGAACCAAATGGATCCGTTATGGTCCGTTTGGTTCCATTTGTACACTCAGAGTTACAGACCCATATTAAGGGTCCATTTGGTTCCTAACCCCCTGGAACTCCCTCAAGGACCCCTGGGGGTCCCCGGACCACACTTTGAGAACCACTGCTGTAGTTAATTTGAACGGGACAGCAAGGATGCTAATTTCCATCCGTAGTCCCTAAACAAAATAAATCACACCTGTGTGAAGTGAGGGGCGCTCCTAATTTAGGCTATGAAATGTTGTTGTTTACAGAACAACAAAGATGTCTGACGTGGTGAATGTGTTGTTTAAAAAATAGCAAAAGATATTTCAGGATTTCAATTCAAATATAGCAAAAATAGCCGATCTACAAGCTCAAAACACATCACACTGCAACGTGTTTTGAGCTTGTAGATTGGCTATTTTTTGCTACGCCAGTAATATGCAATGTGGCCCCCCAAATCAAGACTTATAGCATGTTATGTAGACAGCACTATAATTGCATTGTATGTAGTCATAGCACGTCATAGTGCATAGTATAGTATATATGTATAGTTTATATGTATAGTTTCATTATATAGACATTCCACTGTTACGTTCTTAGCTTACGCATGTTTCATGATAAATGCTTTTTTCTGTGATGTATTCCCATGCTTTTTTGCTCTTGCTTAATGTAAGTCGCTCTGGATTAAGAGCGTCTGCTAAATGGCTAAATTGTAAATTGTTGTTTTATTGCGTCCCTTAACTATAAACTGCGTTTTGGGATGCAAAATGCACCCTATTTTAATCTCTGGTGTTGTTGTTTACAGAACGTAAAGATGTTTGACGTGGTGAATGTGTTGTTGTTTACAGAACATAAAGATGTCTGACGTGGTGAATGTGTTGTTTACAGAACATAAAGATGTCTGACGTGGTGAATGTGTTGTTGTTTACAGAACATAAAGATGTCTGACGTGGTGAATGTGTTGTTTACAGAACATAAAGATGTCTGACGTGGTGAATGTGTTGTTTACAGAACATAAAGATGTCTGACGTGGTGAATGTGTTGTTTACAGAACGTAAAGATGTCTGACGTGGTGAATGTGTTGTTGTTTACAGAACATAAAGATGTCTGACGTGGTGAATGTGTTGTTTACAGAACATAAAGATGTCTGACGTGGTGAATGTGTTGTTTACAGAACATAAAGATGTCTGACGTGGTGAATGTGTTGTTGTTTACAGAACGTAAAGATGTCTGACGTGGTGAATGTGTTGTTTACAGAACATAAAGATGTCTGACGTGGTGAATGTGTTGTTGTTTACAGAACATAAAGATGTCTGACGTGGTGAATGTGTTGTTTACAGAACATAAAGATGTCTGACGTGGTGAACGTGTTGTTGTTTACAGAACATAAAGATGTCTGACGTGGTGAATGTTGTTGTTTACAGAACATAAAGATGTCTGACGTGGTGAATGTGTTGTTTACAGAACATAAAGATGTCTGACGTGGTGAACGTGTTGTTGTTTACAGAACATAAAGATGTCTGACGTGGTGAATGTGTTGTTGTTTACAGAACATAAAGATGTCTGACGTGGTGAATGTGTTGTTGTTTACAGAACGTAAAGATGTCTGACGTGGTGAATGTGTTGTTGTTTACAGAACGTAAAGATGTCTGACGTGGTGAATGTGTTGTTGTTTGCAGAACATAAAGATGTCTGACGTGGTGAATGTGTTGTTTACAGAACATAAAGATGTCTGACGTGGTGAATGTTGTTGTTTACAGAACATAAAGATGTCTGACGTGGTGAATGTTGTTGTTTACAGAACATAAAGATGTCTGACGTGGTGAATGTGTTGTTTACAGAACATAAAGATGTCTGACGTGGTGAACGTGTTGTTGTTTACAGAACATAAAGATGTCTGACGTGGTGAATGTTGTTGTTTACAGAACATAAAGATGTCTGACGTGGTGAATGTGTTGTTTACAGAACATAAAGATGTCTGACGTGGTGAACGTGTTGTTTTTTTACAGAACATAAAGATGTCTGACGTGGTGAATGTGTTGTTGTTTACAGAACATAAAGATGTCTGACGTGGTGAATGTGTTGTTGTTTACAGAACGTAAAGATGTCTGACGTGGTGAATGTGTTGTTGTTTACAGAACGTAAAGATGTCTGACGTGGTGAATGTGTTGTTGTTTACAGAACAAAGATGTCTGACGTGGTGAATGTCTTGTTTACAGAACATAAAGATGTCTGACGTGGTGAATGTGTTGTTTACAGAACATAAAGATGTCTGACGTGGTGAATGTGTTGTTGTTTACAGAACATAAAGATGTCTGACGTGGTGAATGTGTTGTTTACAGAACGTAAAGATGTCTGACGTGGTGAATGTGTTGTTTACAGAACATAAAGATGTCTGACGTGGTGAATGTGTTGTTTACAGAACATAAAGATGTCTGACGTGGTGAATGTGTTGTTTACAGAACATAAAGATGTCTGACGTGGTGAATGTGTTGTTGTTTACAGAACATAAAGATGTCTGACGTGGTGAATGTGTTGTTGTTTACAGAACATAAAGATGTCTGACGTGGTGAATGTGTTGTTGTTTACAGAACATAAAGATGTCTGACGTGGTGAATGTGTTGTTTACAGAACATAAAGATGTCTGACGTGGTGAATGTGTTGTTTACAGAACATAAAGATGTCTGACGTGGTGAATGTGTTGTTTACAGAACATAAAGATGTCTGACGTGGTGAATGTGTTGTTTACAGAACGTAAAGATGTCTGACGTGGTGAATGTGTTGTTGTTTACAGAACATAAAGATGTCTGACGTGGTGAATGTGTTGTTTACAGAACATAAAGATGTCTGACGTGGTGAATGTGTTGTTTACAGAACATAAAGATGTCTGACGTGGTGAATGTGTTGTTGTTTACAGAACGTAAAGATGTCTGACGTGGTGAATGTGTTGTTTACAGAACATAAAGATGTCTGACGTGGTGAATGTGTTGTTGTTTACAGAACATAAAGATGTCTGACGTGGTGAATGTGTTGTTTACAGAACGTAAAGATGTCTGACGTGTTGAATGTGTTGTTGTTTACAGAACGTAAAGATGTCTGACGTGGTGAACGTGGGGGTGAACCTGGACGCCTTCTCGGCGGCCATCAGCTCCATCCAGGCTCTGAGGTGTTCCGTCAGCAGGGTGTTCCACTCGCTGAAGGACGGCATGAGGAACCAGGAGACGCTGGAGGGACGAGAGAAGCTCTTCATCACAGAGTTCCAGGAGCACCTCCAGGCTGTCAACAGAGACCTCAAGTAAGTTATAGAATACCTATAAACTATAGACAACCTCCAGGCTGTCAACAGAGACCTCAAGTAAGTTATAGAATCTATAGACAACCTCCAGGCTGTCAACAGAGACCTCAAGTAAGTTATAGAATCTATAGACAACCTCCAGGCTGTCAACAGAGCCCTCAAGTAAGTTATAGAATCTGTAGACAACCACCAGGCTGTCAACAGAGACCTCAAGTAAGTTATATAATCTGTAGACAACCACCAGGCTGTCAACAGAGACCTCAAGTAAGTATAGAAACTATTAACACACCTATAAACTATAGAAAATCTTGCTACGGCCTTGTAGATCTGCTATTTTTGAAAAATCATGAAAATGTGGCACACCCAATCTTTGAATATACATTCTTTCAGACTGAACGTTTTTAACTTGAATCTTTGGGGTGGTCCCTCCCTGGAACAACATATTTTCAGATGGGGGTCCGCAGCAAAATACAGATAATTCTGGGGGTCCTTGACGTGAAAAAGGTGGCATAGAAACATGGGTTTTTTCTGAAAACTGTTAGGATTCAGAAGACATTTTGTAGAATCAGTTCTCATGTCTAAATGGGTTAACTCAGCGGTCCCCAAACTGACCCAACGCTAAGTTTCGTTGTATTTGGCCGGAACTGATACATGTTTTAATATGATTATGGCAAATAATCACAGAATGTCAGTGCACTGAGACACATGCAGCTGCTCTATAGATCTCTTAGGGCGACTGTGGCTCAAGAGGTAGAGCAGGTCGTCCAATGATCCATGGGTCGGCGGTTCGAATCCCGGCTCCTCCTGGCTACATGTCGAAGTGTCCTTGGGCAAGACACTGAACCCCAAATTGCTCCCGATGTGCTGGTTGGTACCTTGCATGGCTTCCGCCACAATCGGTGTATGAATGTGTGTGTGAATGGGTGAATGTAATGCACAATCTATGTAAAGCGCCTTGGATAAAGGCGCTATATAAATGCACCATTTACCATTTACCATTTACCATTTTCTTACAACAGTGTTTTACCGGATTTTGCTGTTAAATAACACCATAAAACATTACCCTTTTCATGACACACACCCCTAGAGGGTGTCCTCGCACCATAGTTTGGGAACCCCTGCTCTAACTGTGTGTGTGTGTGTGTGTGTGTGTGTGTGTGTGTGTGTGTGTGTGTGTGTGTGTGTGTGTGTGTGTGTGTGTGTGTGTGTGTGTGTGTGTGTGTGTGTGTGTGTGTGTGTGTGTGTGTGTGTGTGTGTGTGTTCTCCACAGTGAGCTGGACCGTCTCAGCGGTCTGGTCGGACGTCCATCAGAGTCTCATCCTCTCCATAACTCTGGTCTGCTCAGCCTGGACCCGGTTCAGGACAAGACCCCTCTGTACAGCCAGCTGCTGCAGGCCTACAAGTGGTCTAACAAGGTACTACACACACACGCATACACATACACATACACACACACACACACACACACACACACACACACACACACACCGGCAGCTCTGTGGCGGGTTCTTTCCCGTTGAATAGTATTTGTATGAATACATAATGATGAGTGACAGGTCTAATCATTACGTGACGATGATTGACAGCTCCAGTTTGTTCTAATCAGTATATTTAATGATGATTGACAGCTCCAGTTTGTTCTAATCAGTATATTTAATGATGATTGACAGCTCCAGTTTGTTCTAATCAGTATATTTGATGATGATTGACAGCTCCAGGTTGTTCTAATCAGTATATTTAATGATGATTGACAGCTCCAGGTTGTTCTAAATCAGTATATTTAATGATGATCGACAGCTCCAGGTTGTTCTAATCAGTATATTTAATGATGATTGACAGCTCCAGGTTGTTCTAAATCAGTATATTGAATGATGATTGACAGCTCCAGTATCACGCGGGCCTCGCCTCCAGTCTGCTGAACCAGCAGTCACTCAAGCGGTCGGCCAATCAGATGGGAGCGTCGGCCAAGAGACGTCCCAAAGTCCAGCCCAGCACTTTGGTCCTGCCGCCTCAGTAAGTCCAGTCCAGTACTTTGGTCCTGCCGCCTCAGTAAGTCCAGTCCAGTACTCAGTGAGTCCAGTCCAGTACTCAGTGACTCCAGTCCAGGACTCAGTGAGTCCATTCCAGTACTCAGTGAGTCCAGTCCAGTACTCAGTGACTCCAGTCCAGGACTCAGTAAGTCCAGTCCAGTACTCAGTAAGTCCAGTCCAGTACTCAGTGAGTCCATTCCAGTACTCAGTGAGTCCAGTCCAGTACTCAGTGAGTCCAGTCCAGTACTCAGTGAGTCCATTCCAGTACTCAGTGAGTCCAGTCCAGTACTCAGTGAGTCCATTCCAGTACTCAGTGAGTCCAGTCCAGTACTCAGTGAGTCCATTCCAGTACTCAGTGAGTCCATTCCAGTACTCAGTAAATCCAGTCCAGGACTCAGTGAGTCCATTCCAGTACTCAGTGAGTCCAGTCCAGTACTCAGTGAGTCCAGTCCAGGGACGTGCACACATAGACGTCAAAGGGGGCTTGAGCCCCTGCCCTTTTACCCGTCTGTAAAACAACTGCCCTTTTACCCGTCTGTAAAACAACTGCCCTTTTACCCGTCTGTAAAACAACTCCCCTTTTACCCGTCTGTAAAACAACTGCCCTTTTACCCGTCTGTAAAACAACTGCCCTTTTACCCGTCTGTAAAACAACTGCCCTTTTACCCGTCTGTAAAACAACTGCCCTTTTACCCGTCTGTAAAACAACTGCCCTTTTACCCGTCTGTAAAACAACTCCCCTTTTACCCGTCTGTAAAACAACTGCCCTTTTACCCGTCTGTAAAACAACTGCCCTTTTACCCGTCTGTAAAACAACTGCCCTTTTACCCGTCTGTAAAACAACTGCCCTTTTACCCGTCTGTAAAACAACTGCCCTTTTATCCATCTGTAAAACAACTGCCCTTTTACCCGTCTGTAAAACAACTGCCCTTTTACCCGTCTGTAAAACAACTGCCCTTTTACCCGTCTGTAAAACAACTGCCCTTTTACCCGTCTGTAAAACAACTGCCCTTTTACCCGTCTGTAAAACAACTGCCCTTTTACCCGTCTGTAAAACAACTGCCCTTTTACCCGTTCAGAGCGAACATTTTTGAGTGGTGCAACCACTCCAAGGAACAGCGATGTCCCTATGTCCTAACCTATGTGACTGTGACTATGTCCGTCTAGAGTACCAGTAGGGGCAAAGGTGGCGCTGTTGTGCTAGAAACAGAGAGATAGAGAGAGATAGTGTTGCACTGTTGCCTGCTAATGAGAGAGAGAGAGAGAGAGAGGGGAGTTGCACCACTCAGTTCACACAGGTGTGATTTTAACTCAAATCTTTGCTTCTGAGGGGTTCCTGGAATATCATATTTTCTAGAATCTAGATCACAGGTGTCTGAAAAGTGTCTGTGCAACACTATATTCAAATCATCACTTTGACAAGTTTGACTTAATGTCTAGGAATCTGCTAAAGTGTGTGCGTGTGTGTGTAGGTATGTGGATGACGTCATCTCTCGTATAGGAAGGATGTTTCCAGACATGACCATCCAGCTGTTCAGACCCAACGGGACCTCTGCTGTACTGCTGGTACGCACACACACACACGCACACGCACGCGCACGCGCACGCGCACGCGCACGCGCGCGCGCTTGCGCGCGCGCGCACACACACACACACACACACACACATGCACCCATTGCCATCCCCAGTTCCTGCTTACTGATGCATGTGTCCCTAGCGATGACATCAGGGAACGACAGTTTTTTACCTCTGGTCTGCTTTGAGGCAGGACTCCAGAGAAGTCTCTTGAGCAGGCCTCCAACTGTGTTGGTCTTTATCTCAACGAGACGAAAACGTAAAAACGTAATACGTAAATATATGCAAATCCAACAATAACCACATTATAAAAACACTTAGCAAGACTCCTCTAAAACAGGTTGATGACTACAATTATTTGGGTTCATATATATCTTCTTCCCAAAAGGACTTTCGAACTAGGAAGGGTTTGGCCTGGTCAGCCTGCAATGACATGCATAAGATCTGGTCATCCCAGCTTAGTAAGATGTTAAAAGTAAAAATATTTAGGACGACCGTTGAGCCGATTCTACTCTATGGCTCCGAGACATGGACACTTTCAATGAAACTAGAGACACACATATCACTGACGAAGGTCTTACGAAGGTCTTAGGACCGAAACGTTTGCTTTTTAATTGCACTTTGAGCACAGATTATTATGGTATTATAGTAGTATTATTATTATGGTATTCCCTCATACAGGGTATTGTTGGTAACATGTACGCCCCCTACAGGAGAACAGGGTATTGTTGGTAACATGTACGCCCCCTACAGGAGAACAGGGTATTGTTGGTAACATGTACGCCCCCTACAGGAGAACAGGGTATTGTTGGTAACATGTACGCCCCCTACAGGAGAACAGGGTATTGTTGGTAACATGTACGCCCCCTACAGGAGAACAGGGTATTGTTGGTAACATGTACGCCCCCTACAGGAGAACAGGGTATTGTTGGTAACATGTACGCCCCCTACAGGAGAACAGGGTATTGTTGGTAACATGTAGCTCCATTTAGGAGAACAGGGTATTGTTGGTAACATGTACGCCCCCTACAGGAGAACAGGGTATTGTTGGTAACATGTACGCCCCCTACAGGAGAACAGGGTATTGTTGGTAACATGTTCGCCCCCTACAGGAGAACAGGGTATTGTTGGTAACATGTACGCCCCCTACAGGAGAACAGGGTATTGTTGGTAACATGTAGCTCCATTTAGGAGAACAGGGTATTGTTGGTAACATGTACGCCCCCTACAGGAGAACAGGGTATTGTTGGTAACATGTACGCCCCCTACAGGAGAACAGGGTATTATTGGTAACATGTACGCCCCCTACAGGAGAACAGGGTATTGTTGGTAACATGTGACTTTAATAACAGGCTGTCTGTGTTCCAGGTGACTTTAATAACATGCTGTCTGTGTTCCAGGTCACTTTAATAAGGCTGTCTGTGTTCCAGGTGACTTTAATAACAGGCTGTCTGTGTTCCAGGTGACTTTAATAAGGTGCTGTCTGTGTTCCAGGTGACTTTATTAAGGTGCTGTCTGTGTTCCAGGTGACTTTATTAAGGTGCTGTCTGTGTTCCAGGTGACTTTAATAACATGCTGTCTGTGTTCCAGGTGACTTTAATAACATGCTGTCTGTGTTCCAGGTGACTTTAATAACAGGCTGTCTGTGTTCCAGGTGACTTTAATAACATGCTGTCTGTGTTCCAGGTGACTTTAATAAGGCTGTCTGTGTTCCAGGTGACTTTAATAAGGCTGTCTGTGTTCCAGGTGACTTTAATAAGGCTGTCTGTGTTCCAGGTGACTTTAATAACAGGCTGTCTGTGTTCCAGGTGACTTTATTAAGGTGCTGTCTGTGTTCCAGGTGACTTTATTAAGGTGCTGTCTGTGTTCCAGGTGACTTTAATAACATGCTGTCTGTGTTCCAGGTGACTTTAATAACAGGCTGTCTGTGTTCCAGGTGACTTTAATAAGGCTGTCTGTGTTCCAGGTGACTTTAATAACATGCTGTCTGTGTTCCAGGTGACTTTAATAACATGCTGTCTGTGTTCCAGGTGACTTTAATAACATGCTGTCTGTGTTCCAGGTGACTTTAATAACAGGCTGTCTGTGTTCCAGGTGACTTTAATAACATGCTGTCTGTGTTCCAGGTGACTTTAATAAGGCTGTCTGTGTTCCAGGTGACTTTAATAACATGCTGTCTGTGTTCCAGGTGACTTTAATAACATGCTGTCTGTGTTCCAGGTGACTTTAATAAGGCTGTCTGTGTTCCAGGTGACTTTAATAACATGCTGTCTGTGTTCCAGGTGACTTTAATAACAGGCTGTCTGTGTTCCAGGTGACTTTAATAACAGGCTGTCTGTGTTCCAGGTGACTTTAATAACAGGCTGTCTGTGTTCCAGGTGACTTTAATAAGGTGCTGTCTGTGTTCCAGGTGACTTTAATAACATGCTGTCTGTGTTCCAGGTGACTTTAATAACAGGCTGTCTGTGTTCCAGGTGACTTTAATAAGGCTGTCTGTGTTCCAGGTGACTTTAATAACAGGCTGTCTGTGTTCCAGGTGACTTTAATAACAGGCTGTCTGTGTTCCAGGTGACTTTATTAAGGTGCTGTCTGTGTTCCAGGTGACTTTAATAACAGGCTGTCTGTGTTCCAGGTGACTTTAATAACAGGCTGTCTGTGTTCCAGGTGACTTTATTAAGGTGCTGTCTGTGTTCCAGGTGACTTTAATAACAGGCTGTCTGTGTTCCAGGTGACTTTAATAACATGCTGTCTGTGTTCCAGGTGACTTTGGGGAAGGTGCTGAAGGCCATCGTCGTGATGAGGTCGTTGTTCATCGACAGAACCATCGTCAGAGGATACAACGAAACGGTTTACTCTGATGACGGCAAGGTACCTGTCTGTCTGTCTGTCTGTCTGTCTGTCTGTCTGTCTGTCTGTCTGTCTGTCTGTCTGTCTGTCTGTCTGTCTCCATAGCATTGTTCTCCATGGTAACGAGTGTCTCTCTCTCTCTCTCTCTCTCAGCTTGACATCTGGTCCAAATCTCAACACCAGGTGTTCCAGAAGGTAACAGACCACGCCCACCACTGTTTATATTTATTTATATATATATGTTGCTGCTAGGTAACATACCATGTATTTATGGTTGCTAGGTAACATACCATGTATTTATGGTTGCTAGGTAACATACCATGTATTTATGGTTGCTAGGTAACATACCATGTATTTATGGTTGCTAGGTAACATACCATGTATTTATCTTGTTGCTAGGTAACATACCATGTGTTTATCTTGTTGCTAGGTAACATACCATGTGTTTATCTTGTTGCTAGGTAACATACCATGTATTTATGGTTGCTAGGTAACATACCATGTATTTATGGTTGCTAGGTAACATACCATGTATTTATGGTTGCTAGGTAACATACCATGTATTTATGGTTGCTAGGTAACATACCATGTATTTATGGTTGCTAGGTAACATACCATGTATTTATGGTTGCTAGGTAACATACCATGTATTTATGGTTGCTAGGTAACATACCATGTATTTATGGTTGCTAGGTAACATACCATGTATTTATGGTTGCTAGGTAACATACCATGTATTTATGGTTGCTAGGTAACATACCATGTGTTTCTGGTTGCTAGGTAACATACCATGTATTTATGGTTGCTAGGTAACATACCATGTATTTATCTTGTTGCTAGGTAACATACCATGTGTTTATCTTGTTGCTAGGTAACATACCATGTATTTATGGTTGCTAGGTAACATACCATGTATTTATGGTTGCTAGGTAACATACCATGTATTTATGGTTGCTAGGTAACATACCATGTGTTTCTGGTTGCTAGGTAACATACCATGTATTTATGGTTGCTAGGTAACATACCATGTATTTATGGTTGCTAGGTAACATACCATGTATTTATGGTTGCTAGGTAACATACCATGTGTTTCTGGTTGCTAGGTAACATACCATGTATTTATGGTTGCTAGGTAACATACCATGTATTTATCTTGTTGCTAGGTAACATACCATGTGTTTATCTTGTTGCTAGGTAACATACCATGTGTTTATCTTGTTGCTAGGTAACATATCATGTGTTTATCTTGTTGCTAGGTAACATACCATGTATTTATCTTGTTGCTAGGTAACATACCATGTGTTTATCTTGTTGCTAGGTAACATACCATGTGTTTATGGTTGCTAGGTAACATACCATGTATTTATCTTGTTGCTAGGTAACATACCATGTATTTATCTTGTTGCTAGGTAACATACCATGTGTTTATCTTGTTGCTAGGTAACATACCATGTATTGATCTTGTTGCTAGGTAACATACCATGTGTTTATCTTGTTGCTAGGTAACATACCATGTGTTTCTGGTTGCTAGGTAACACACCATGTGTTTCTGGTTGCTAGGTAACATACCATGTGTTTCTGGTTGCTAGGTAACATACCATGTGTTTCTGGTTGCTAGGTAACATACCATGTGTTTATCTTGTTGCTAGGTAACATACCATGTACTTCTGGTTGCTAGGTAACATACCATGTGTTTCTGGTTGCTAGGTAACATACCATGTGTTTCTGGTTGCTAGGTAACATACCATGTGTTTCTGGTTGCTAGGTAACATACCATGTGTTTAGCTTGTTGCTAGGTAACATACCATGTGTTTATCTTGTTGCTAGGTAACATACCATGTGTTTATCTTGTTGCTAGGTAACATACCATGTGTTTCTGGTTGCTAGGTAACATACCATGTGTTTCTGGTTGCTAGGTAACATACCATGTGTTTCTGGTTGCTAGGTAACATACCATGTGTTTCTGGTTGCTAGGTAACATACCATGTGTTTATCTTGTTGCTAGGTAACATACCATGTGTTTATCTTGTTGCTAGGTAACATACC
This sequence comes from Electrona antarctica, assembly GCF_951216825.1. NCBI lineage: Eukaryota > Metazoa > Chordata > Actinopteri > Myctophiformes > Myctophidae > Electrona > Electrona antarctica. Next base: position 50,892,698 of record NC_136794.1, read on the forward strand.
ATGTGTTTCTGGTTGCTAGGTAACATACCATGTGTTTCTGGTTGCTAGGTAACATACCATGTGTTTATGGTTGCTAGGTAACATACCATGTGTTTATCTTGTTGCTAGGTAACATACCATGTGTTTCTGGTTGCTAGGTAACATACCATGTGTTTCTGGTTGCTAGGTAACATACCATGTGTTTATGGTTGCTAGGTAACATACCATGTGTTTATCTTGTTGCTAGGTAACATACCATGTGTTTATCTTGTTGCTAGGTAACATACCATGTGTTTCTGGTTGCTAGGTAACATACCATGTGTTTCTGGTTGCTAGGTAACATACCATGTGTTTCTGGTTGCTAGGTAACATACCATGTGTTTATGGTTGCTAGGTAACATACCATGTGTTTATCTTGTTGCTAGGTAACATACCATGTATTTATCTTGTTGCTAGGTAACATACCATGTGTTTATCTTGTTGCTAGGTAACATACCATGTGTTTATCTTGTTGCTAGGTAACATACCATGTGTTTATCTTGTTGCTAGGTAACATACCATGTGTTTATGGTTGCTAGGTAACATACCATGTGTTTATGGTTGCTAGGTAACATACCATGTGTTTATCTTGTTGCTAGGTAACATACCATGTATTTATCTTGTTGCTAGGTAACATACCATGTGTTTATCTTGTTGCTAGGTAACATACCATGTATTTATCTTGTTGCTAGGTAACATACCATGTGTTTATCTTGTTGCTAGGTAACATACCATGTGTTTATGGTTGCTAGGTAACATACCATGTATTTATCTTGTTGCTAGGTAACATACCATGTGTTTATCTTGTTGCTAGGTAACATACCATGTGTTTATCTTGTTGCTAGGTAACATACCATGTATTTATCTTGTTGCTAGGTAACATACCATGTGTTTATCTTGTTGCTAGGTAACATACCATGTGTTTATGGTTGCTAGGTAACATACCATGTGTTTATCTTGTTGCTAGGTAACATACCATGTGTTTCTGTTTGCTAGGTAACATACCATGTGTTTCTGGTTGCTAGGTAACATACCATGTGTTTATCTTGTTGCTAGGTAACATACCATGTGTTTATCTTGTTGCTAGGTAACATACCATGTATTTATCTTGTTGCTAGGTAACATACCATGTGTTTATCTTGTTGCTAGGTAACATACCATGTGTTTATCTTGTTGCTAGGTAACATACCATGTGTTTATCTTGTTGCTAGGTAACATACCATCTGTTTATCTTGTTGCTAGGTAACATACCATGTGTTTCTGGTTGCTAGGTAACATACCATGTGTTTCTGGTTGCTAGGTAACATACCATGTGTTTCTGGTTGCTAGGTAACATACCATGTGTGTCTGGTTGCTAGGTAACATACTATGTGTGTCTGGTTGCTAGGTAACATACCATGTGTTTCTGGTTGCTAGGTAACATACCATGTGTTTATCTTGTTGCTAGGTAACATACCATGTGTTTCTGGTTGCTAGGTAACATACCATGTGTTTCTGGTTGCTAGGTAACATACCATGTGTTTATGGTTGCTAGGTAACATACCATGTGTTTATGGTTGCTAGGTAACATACCATGTGTTTATCTTGTTGCTAGGTAACATACCATGTGTGTTTCTGGTTGCTAGGTAACATACCATGTGTTTCTGGTTGCTAGGTAACATACCATGTGTTTATCTTGTTGCTAGGTAACATACCATGTGTTTCTGGTTGCTAGCTAACATACCATGTGTTTATCTTGTTGCTAGGTAACATACCATGTGTTTCTGGTTGCTAGGTAACATACCATGTGTTTCTGGTTGCTAGGTAACATACCATGTGTTTATCTTGTTGCTAGGTAACATACCATGTGTTTATCTTGTTGCTAGGTAACATACCATGTGTTTATCTTGTTGCTAGGTAACATACCATGTGTTTATCTTGTTGCTAGGTAACATACCATGTGTTTATCTTGTTGCTAGGTAACATACCATGTGTTTCTGGTTGCTAGGTAACATACCATGTGTTTCTGGTTGCTAGGTAACATACCATGTGTTTATCTTGTTGCTAGGTAACAGACCACGCCACCACTGCTCTCCTGCACTACCAGCTGCCTCAGATGCCTGATGTGGTGGTACGATCCTTCATGGTGGGTTATCAATACTGTGGATCACTTACCAATACTGTGGATCACTTACCAATACTGTGGATCACTTACCAATACTGTGGCCAATACTGTGGATCACTTACCAATACTGTTACCAATACTGTTGATCACTTACCAATACTGTTGATCACTTATCAATACTGTTACCAATACTGTGGATCACTTACCAATACTGTTACCAATACTGTGGATCACTTACCAATACTGTTGCCAATACTGTGGATCACTTACCAATACTGTTGCCAATACTGTGGATCACTTACCAATACTGTTGCCAATACTGTGGATCACTTACCAATACTGTTACCAATACTGTGGATCACTTACCAATACTGTTACCAATACTGTGGATCACTTACCAATACTGTTGCCAATACTGTGGATCACTTACCAATAATGTTGCCAATACTGTGGATCACTTACCAATACTGTTGCCAATACTGTGGATCACTTACCAATACTGTTGCCAATACTGTGGATCACTTACCAATACTGTTGATCACTTACCAATACTGTTGATCACTTATCAATATTGTTGATCACTTATCAATACTGTTGATCACTTATCAATACTGTTACCAATACTGTTGATCACTTACCAATACTGTTGATCACTTACCAATACTGTTGATCACTTATCAATACTGTTACCAATACTGTTGATCACTTACCAATACTGTTGATCACTTATCAATACTGTTACCAATACTGTTGATCACTTACTAATACTGTTGATCACTTACCAATACTGTTGATCACTTATCAAAACTGTTACCAATACTGTTGATCACTTACCAATACTGTTGATCACTTACCAATACTGTTGATCACTTATCAATACTGTTACCAATACTGTTGATCACTTACCAATACTGTTACCAATACTGTTGATCACTTATCAAAACTGTTACCAATACTGTTGATCACTTACCAATACTGTTGATCACTTACCAATACTGTTGATCAGTTACCAATCGCCAGGCTTCTATCGAGGGCGAGGACACTTTTAAGCTGTTTCTGTTATTTTGTAAAGACGCGAAGAACAACTTCTGAACAGAACCATATATCTGTTATGTATTGGCCAGTTGTGAGTGACAGAGTTTGTGGCTGAGTCTGACCACCATCAGAAATGACATGAAGATGACAAAGGTTTTGACAAATTGATACCGGGTACTCAATAAGCTTAGCTTATTGATACCGGGTAATCGATAAGCTTAGCTTATTGATACCGGGTACTCGATAAGCCCAAAGCTTATTGATACCGGGTACTCGATAAGCCCAAAGCGTATTGATACCAGGTACTCGATAAAAAGCCCAATGCTTATTGATACCGGGTACTCGATAAGCCCAAAGCTTATTGATAACGGGTACTCGATAAGCCCAAAGCTTATTGATACCAGGTACTCGATAAAAAGCCCAATGCTTATTGATACCGGGTTCTCGATAAGCCCAAAGCTTATTGATAATGGGTACTCGATAAAAAGCCTAATGCTTATTGATAATGGGTACTCGATAAGCCCAACGCTTATTGATACCGGTTACTCGATAAGCCCAAAGCTTATTGATACCGGGTACTCGATAAAAAGCCCAATGCTTATTGATAACGGGTACTCGATAAGCCCACAGCGGATTGATACCAGGTACTCGATAAAAAGCCCAATGCTTATTGATACCGGGTACTCGATACACCCCATTCGACCCGTATCTCTGCATTGGAACGGCAAAATCATCCGTTATCAGCACGTTTTAATGGTGCCAAAATGTCCATACTGGCATCCTCACTGTTCATTATGTCATTATCTGCGATTGTAGCGATTGTCATTATCACTGATGTCCTGAAGGAGGGGTGCCGTGTCTGGTGGCCATGAGCTACGTGAGGCACCACCGAGCGAGGCGCCGTGCCGAGCGTTGCGAAGGCCACCAGACCCGACTCAGCGGCAGAGAATAGTATATATCAGTAGCCCCTAGTTTACATGCACCGACAATAGTTGGAAATGACACGTCCACCAGGGGGAAACCTTGACCAGGCTATGTGGTGAGGATGCCAGTATGGACATTTTGGCACCATTCAAGTGCTGATAACGGATGATTTCGCCGTTCCAATGCAGAGATAACGGTCAAATCCGCTGCTCGATAAGCCCAAAGCTTATTGATACCGGGTACTCGATAAGCCCAAAGCTTATTGATACCGGGTACTCGATAAAAAGCCCAATGCTTATTGATACCGGGTACTCTATAAAAAGCCCAATGCTTATTGATACCGGGTACTCGATATGCCCAAAGCTTATTGATAATGGGACGGGTACTCGATAAGCCCAAATTGTATTGATACCGGGTACTAGATACATTGTTATGGAGTTTGTTGGGGTATCGGGTTTCATCTCTTGTCATCAATACTGTTATCAATGACGATGAGCTTGTAGCGAACCTGCAATATTATGTATCCATGATCTGTGAATTGTATGTTTTCTCTGTGTGTGTGTGTGTGTGTGTGTGTGCGTGCGTGCGTGCGTGTGTGTGTGCGTCTCCTAGACGTGGCTGAGGTCGTACATCAAGCTGTTCCAGAGCTCGTGTCAACGATGTGGGCGTTTCCTTCAGGACGGACTGCCTCCCACATGGAGGGACTTTAGGACCCTGGAGGCCTTCCACGAGACCTGCCGCATGTAGACACGCCCACAGCGGAGAGACAACCAATCCCGCGAGACCTGCAGCGTGTGGGCCCGCCCACAGTGGACATCCAACCAATCGCCAAATGACTCTGTTGAATTTAGCTCAGTTTATTGTTTTTTTTCACTCTTTTCTTTTTATATGAATAAAGTTTGTTTTGAATGTCAGGCAGGTAAGAATGTTATTTGATTGAATTCTGTATTTAAGTCTGACGTCATGTTGTAGTCCTACGTTACGTCCGGGTCATTTTGTAGTCCTACGTTACGTCCGGGTCCAAGTGGCACCAGCTCCCGTCCGCATCTCATTGTAAATAGAATATCTAAACGCGTGAATCTTTTTACAATGACGTTATTTTTCAGAAAGGAAGCCATTGAGGGTTAAAATGGGTCTTAATGCTTCCAACTCGAGTAGAATTATTAATATTCTGTACAAGTGTCCATGACAAAGAAAATATATGATGTGGAGACAATAAAGTCTATTATTATTATTATTGAAGGTGGTAACAGTCCATTTGCTCAGTACAATATTTTGGGGGCATATTTAGAATGTGTGCAGGCTTGAGTATGTTGAATCTAGTTTGCATAATGAGGATTTAGTTGACACAATTCAATAAAATGGCGATAGTATCCAGTGTGGGGCAGACGGCCTGTCACAGCCAGATTTGGGAGAGCAGCAGCTTTGTTGTTGCGAGGAAAGCGGTAAAATGAGATTTTCGTGGTTGTTTTCGTCTCAGATTTAGTCTGACGGAGGGACACAGTATAACTCTATGGGGACACAAAAGCGACACAAAAGTAGGACCCGGAAGTATCTCAGGAGGGGGCGCTCACGTCACGGCTAAAATACTGAATAGTTTTAGGGAGAAGTGATCATTTCCTCTCCCTTTGCCCTGCTGAAATGGATTCTCAGGCCTGTTATAAAGGAGGCCAGTGATTGCATTTTTTGAGGGACGGGGTCCGCGTATTCTACACTGGAAGGAGAATTTACAATTTACCCAGGTTTGTTTTATAAGTAGGTACAAAAACTTAACTGAGTGGACGAAGCATTACACTTGTTTACAAGGGGGTCCACCTTGTTCAATTCATCATAACATTTAGAGACGTACAAATAGACACATATAGCCTATAGCCAAAAACAGGAAATCATCATGGAGGTAAAAAGGGAAAAAACCCAACAAAAAACATACTGTGAGAGGAAAGGGGGTGGACTCATATTTTATGGGGTCCAGTTTTGAATTGCAGCCGTCTGTAGGTGCCCTTTGAGAGCGGTTTTGAAGGAGTCGGTCAATGGATTCACATTTCGCATGTCTTAATGACTGTTGGTAGGGTGTTCTCCCGAGCGGTGGCTGGCTAGCTGCACATCCTAGTTACTGCCTCTGATTGGCCGTTTATAATGCTGTTGTGTCGTGGGAGGCGGGACATGGGAAGTGAGGAAGAGAGAATTTCAGAGCTGCCAAAACGGTCTAACAAAGACCGTTTTGGCAGCGAACGGCTTCTGCGCCGTTCGCTGAGGTTTCCGTTGTCTCCGTTGTCTGCTATTGCCGATATGCTTCTTTAGAGACATAACCATCACTCAAACAGCGCAGCAAGGACATATGCGAGGCCAAGTCCGTCTGCATTCCATAATTACCATATATATTTTGACCGATGGTAAAGGACCCTCCGGGGTAGCGAAAGAAAAGAGGTAAACCGGGGGTCCTGAGAAGGGCTAGGCAACAGCCCAGCTTTAATGATCTTAAATCCCTTTATTTTGGATTGTTTTGTAGTAATAGTACAACATAAACATTACAGAGACTTTAGTTGTAAAGCAAAGCAAAAAGCAAAGTTACTATATTTACCCAGGGTATCTGGGCTAAGCTCAAGAACTTTCCAGCCAGGCCCTGCTCATAGAACATTTCATGGTAGTGGTTCAATGCCTTGCTCAAGGGCACTTCAGCGGTGGTAATTTTAACGTGTCGGACCGCTGATTCGAACTGGCGACCTTCCGGTATCAAGACCGCTCCGCAATCCGTTCGGCCACCGCTGCCACAAATACTTGTCACTGTACAATACTTGAATTAAAACATTTGTCATGTTGCACACATGATTAAAATATCTCTTATTTGCGCCGCCCTCGTTCAAAACAATGTATTTCCAACTCCAGCTTGTCTCAGTTAAGGTTTCTGCCCCCTCAATGTCGAAACTCTTCTATTAGATGGTTCTGGGGCCCGTCCCCCCTATGGCCCGCCCACTTCATCGTCATACCTCGTGACGTCAACACGTAACGTTTGTTTTGGTTTTTCTGCTGCGTGCTGTGCTGTCATGATGATCCAAGATGGCGGCGCCCATGGAGGTGTGTGCTGTGTGTGTGTTGGCGTCGCTGGGGGACAAGTTCCCTCTGAGCGTCAGCCCGTGGCACGCGCTGGCCGACAGGCGGCGCTTTGATGCGATGTTCAGGACCTCCTCTTCCTCATCATCATCATCATCCTCATCGCACCTCCTGCTGTTCACCTCCTCTTTGGAGGAGGAGAGAAGGTACACACACACACACACACTCTCACTCACACGCACACCCCTCCTGCTGTGAAGGTAAACATGTCTTCTCCTCTGTCATGTCAACAAGCAGAAACAGTGGTGGGGAAAAAAAACTCCTCGCATGTTTACCTTCGAATACCAAACAACTCGCCCCTTTAACAACTCGCCCCATGTAGTTATTTTAATGTAGTTAACAGTTAATTTAGTATTTCCCTCCCTCTCTGAAATCTGTAATTATCTTGTATACAGATGTATTTGATTGTATAGTAGTCGATCTCTATGCTCTGTCAAATTAAGAAACAATAACATGACACAGATACGGTGACTTCTTAATTCAGTTAATTTAGGACCTTTTAGCAGTTAATTTCGTTTTATTAAACACATTTCTTCCATATGTAGCCCATGTTTTGTAATGGCATCATCATGCTATTATGCCCGTGGATATACAGAGTGAACTTAACAATGATAAATCAATATGATAATACCTTTTATATAATCACCAACATGAATTTATGTTAGGTAGAGTAGTGGGGCGAGATGGAAAAGGGGCGGCCGTACCTGCCTGTTACCCTTAACTTCAATAAGTAAAGTGTAGAAAATGTGTGACCAGATTTGACTGAGGGGCTGCCATCGTGCAGCCTCCAGCTTTTCACCAGAGGAGAAAAACTGAATTTATTGTCTCCACCAGGCCGAAGGCATGGAGTATGTTTTGCACTCCGTCCGTCCGTCTGTTACCAGCTAATCTCCGGCACCGTTAGGGCCGATTCATACTCCTATTTTACCGTTGTAGTGCCGAAATCATTTCGGCTCGTCAGAAATTTTCAGTAGCACCGAAGGGCCGACATTAGGACGGTACCCGCCCCCTCCGAACCTCAAATGACGTCACATTGTAGGCTCTACAGAGCCAGACGTCACATTGTAGGCTCTACAGAGCCCAATGACGTCACATTGTAGTCTCTACAGAGCCAAATGACGTCACATTGTAGGCTCTATAGAGCCCAATGACGTCACATTGTAGGCTCTACAGAGCCCAATGACGTCACATTGTAGGCTCTACAGAGCCAAATGACGTCACATTGTAGGCTCTACAGAGCCACATGACGTCACAATGACGTCACATTGTAGGCTCTACAGAGCCGAACCCACTTTTATTCGGCTCTAAAATAGGAGTATGAATCGCGCCTTAACCCGGTCGATGCCAAATTTTGCACACACACTCCCTAGATGAACGATGAACCTCTGCCCAAAAAACGGCCTGTTATAGCGCCACCAGGAGGCCGACTTTTGAAAAACACATTTTTTTATATTACTCCTCCAGATTCTGTCCTAAAATCCCGCAAATCGTTACACAGTATCTCTATAGTCATGTGTTCAAGACGGATCTGTCCGATATTTATTGATATATTGTATTAAACAACGTTAAACTCACCAACATTGCAGCTGTGGGGAAAGCTTTTCAATCTGCAAAGCGTTTGTTTCATAAACATCCACCGTAGACATGTTGTTATGAGCTACTTTCTGTCAAGAAATGTTGTGCAGGTGATTCTTTTTCTAAAGTGTTTGGTTACCAACTCCATCATTTAGCTGCATGGGGACCACATGGAACCCCCTCAAGGACCACTGGTGGTCCCCGGACCACTGGTTGAGAACCAGTGAATTATGGTATAATTTTCAGGTCCATAAGGTCTCTCACTCAGATTAACGCAGGGAAGCTGGAGGTACCTTCACTAAAAACGCCGGGACAACGCGGGACAACGCTCCACACGTCCCAAAATCTTCTCCCTTCTGGCTCCAAAACTATGGAATGCACTTCCCATCACAGTCAGAACTGCAGCCTCACTCCCAATCTTCCGCCGTAGTCTGAAAACCCACCTCTTCAGACTCCACCATGGCCCGTAGCACTTGCCCTAGCCTAGCCCCTTAGATAGCACATTATGTAGACTTAGATAGTATTTTAAACAGACTTATAGCTTGTTACGTAGACAGCTCTAGAATTGCACTTTATGTAGTCATAGCACTTTATAGTACACATGTATAATATATCATAGTATAGTATGTATAGTTTACTTATTACATGGCTTGGTTGAATGCTTGATTCTGATTGGTCAATCGCTTAATTCAGCGGTGAGTTATCTCATGATAATGACCGCTCCGCTGTATAATGACCGCTGCCTAATCAAACCCTCTGAGCACCACCAGCTGCGCGGCTGCGCCCGCTTGATTTACTGCCGTTTCCAACATAACAGCCATGTAAACACACACACTACTGACACACAATGTAATTTACAGCTAAACATTGCTCTTAAAAATGTTTTTGAAAACATTTGAGCGAGAAATAGACGAAGCAGCTGGACCCGAAAATGGATTCTATTTGATCAACTCACTTCCTTGTTTTCCGACAGTGCTTCAGCCCTGCAGCTGGGCAGACTCAGCCAGCGCGAAGTTATGGAATACTTTTTTTGTTGTGTTTTGGATCAATGGATTAATTTATGTTAGTTAGCCATGTAATAAGCGGGATAATATCTGGCTAGGTGGTCATTGTCGGGATATAATTCACCTTCAGGGAGTGTAACCACCTCGGCTTCGCCTCGGTGGTTAAACTCCCTGTCGGTGAATTATCTCCCGACAATGACCACCTAGCCAGATATTATCCCTTACATAGATACTCCACTGTTACGTTCTTAGTTTACGCATGATTCATGATAACTACTTTTTATATATGTGATGTATGCCATGCTTTTGTTATTGCTTAATGTAAATCGCTCTGGATTAAGAGCGTCTGCTAAATGCCTAAATTGTAAATTGTAAATTGTCTTAACTCACTCGCTGCCATCTGGCGCCATCTAGTGGCTGGATTCATACGTCTCACACTCAGTTTAATAGGCCTATACTAGGCTACAGATTCTAGATTCTATTTTTAATATGTTGAAACTTTTCAACACCAGCTACTGACAGCCCCATACATCCAAATAAAAAGTCCTATCTGATTGACAGCCCATACATCCACACAGAAAGTCCTATCTGATTGACAGCCCATACATCCACACAGAAAGTCCTATCTGATTGACAGCCCATACATCCACACAGAAAGTCCTATCTGATTGACAGCCCATACATCCACACAGAAAGTCCTATCTGATTGACAGCCCATACATCCACACAGAACAGTCCTATCTGATTGACAGCCCATACATCCACACATAAAGTCCTATCTGATTGACAGCCCATACATCCACACAGAAAGTCCTATCTGATTGACAGCCCATACATCCACACATAAAGTCCTATCTGATTGACAGCCCATACAGCCAATCAGAACAGTCCTATCTTATTGACAGCCCATGTCTCGTCTCGTCTCTGACGAGATTACATTTTATTCCTCATCCTCAAAGAGCCCATATGTTTCTCGTATTTGATTTCTTAATGCCTTAACCCATTCTGGGCGGGAACCCCTTTTGGTGTTAGCATTATGTTATGCTTTCGCTATTGAAAAATAGCAGATCTACAAGCTCATAGCGTGTCACTGAGTGGCACGCTACGAGCTTGTAGGTCTGCTATTTTTGAAAAACCCGAAGAACGACTGAAACATAGCTTTTTCAGAAAACTGTCAGGATGTAGAAGACATTTTAAACTGTCAGGATGTAGAAGACATTTTAAACTGTCAGGATGTAGAAGACATTTGAAACTGTCAGGATGTAGAAGACATTTGAAACTGTCAGGATGTAGAAGACATTTTAAACTGTCAGGATGTAGAAGACATTTGAAACTGTCAGGATGTAGAAGACATTTTAAACTGTCAGGATGTAGAAGACATTTTAAACTGTCAGGATGTAGAAGACATTTTAAACTGTCAGGATGTAGAAGACATTTTAAACTGTCAGGATGTAGAAGACATTTTAAACTGTCAGGATGTAGAAGACATTTTAAACTGTCAGGATGTAGAAGACATTTCAAACTGTCAGGATGTAGAAGACATTTAAAACTGTCAGGATGTAGAAGACATTTTAAACTGTCAGGATGTAGAAGAGATTTTAAACTGTCAGGATGTAGAAGACATTTTAAACTGTCAGGATGTAGAAGACATTTTAAACTGTCAGGATGTAGAAGACATTTTAAACTGTCAGGATGTAGAAGACATTTTAAACTGTCAGGATGTAGAATACATTTGAAACTGTCAGGATGTAGAAGACATTTGAAACTGTCAGGATGTAGAAGACATTTGAAACTGTCAGGATGTAGAAGACATTTTAAACTGTCAGGATGTAGAAGACATTTTAAACTGTCAGGATGTAGAAGACATTTTAAACTGTCAGGATGTAGAAGACATTTTAAACTGTCAGGATGTAGAAGACATTTTAAACTGTCAGGATGTAGAAGACATTTTAAACTGTCAGGATGTAGAAGACATTTTAAACTGTCAGGATGTAGAAGACATTTCAAACTGTCAGGATGTAGAAGACATTTAAAACTGTCAGGATGTAGAAGACATTTTAAACTGTCAGGATGTAGAAGACATTTTAAACTGTCAGGATGTAGAAGACATTTTAAACTGTCAGGATGTAGAAGACATTTTAAACTGTCAGGATGTAGAAGACATTTTAAACTGTCAGGATGTAGAAGACATTTTTAGAATCTGATCTCAGGTCAAAATGGGTTTAGTTAATTCCATCCATCCAGCCAGTGGCCTTGTGGTTAGAGTGTCCGCCCTGAAACTGGGAGGTCGGGGTTCGATCCCCGGCCGGGTCATACCAAAGACTGTAAAAATGGGACCCATTGCCTCCCTGCTTGGCACTCAGCATCAAAGGGTTGGATTGGGGGTCAAATCTACTAATCACGCTGCAGCTCACCGCTCCTTGGCTGCGGCTCAACCGCTCCAAGAGATGGGTCAAATGCGGAGAACAAATTTCACTGCGGTAACGTGTGTGACAAATCGTATGACTTTGACTTTGATCTCTCTGTCCTGCAGTAACGGAAGCCTCTTCATCTGTGTTCACCTGCAAAGCTCTGAGGATGAGGAAGATGAGGATGAGGAAGATGGTGGTGGAGGCGGTGATGAAGGAGGTGGTGATGGAGGTGGTGGTGATGGAGGTGGTGATGAAGGCGTGCTCAGACTCCACGCCAGCCTGGCGTTCCTCGCACATCACCGGCTCTCCGACCGGAGCCGCGGCACCGCCCGCCTGGTCCGACCCGCTAGGCCGCTGCCTCCTCCTTCACCCGGGTCTCTGACCATGGCTGACGGTCCTCCTTCACCCGGGTCTCTGACCATGGCTGACGGTCAGTGTCTCTTTGAACCTGCTTCAGGTCCGTCGACTACCTTTTTTCCACCGACAAAAACTACATAAAAACTAAATAAAAACTAAGCCATGATGACTAAAACTATGACTAAACATACTGACAATTTCAACAATTTCAACAACAAATACAAACTAGATTAAAATGTTAGGAAGGGACTAGTGGACAAGAGATCCACTAGGAAGGGACTAGTGGACAAGAGATCCAGTATAAGTTATTTTACACTTGGTTGCATGCTTAAAATAGCCGATCTACAAGCTCACAACGCGTCGCGCTGCGGCGCGTTGTGAGCTTGTAGATCTGCTATTTTCAGCAGTGTAAACGTAAAGATATAGGACTTTATGTTTGGCATCAATCCCGCCAAAATACATTTTAGTCGACTAAATCACCTGTAGATTTAGTCGACTAAAATCTCATGACATTTAGTCGACTAAAACTAAACTAACACTAACACATTCCAGGTGCCAAAAACAACACTGTTCCCAAAGTGGGAACCTCTGACTATTAGGGCTGACCCAAAAAAACGATCGATCGATATGCACGGGAATCGATCTTGAAATAAAAAATCGAATAGTCATTAAAAAAAAAAGCGGCCGCTTTTGGTCCGCGAGCCGGCCCCATTTGGTCCGCGAGCCATGCTGCATGCTGGCGCCTCGCAGACCTCGCAACGCCTACTCCCCTCTCCCCCTCCCCCCTCACTCAAGTACGCCCCGCACCAATCCGATACCACATTTTATTTAATCACGTGATGCGCGCAGCACGGTGAGACGGGCCGCCGGTATTGAAAACGCGCATCTCCAGCCATAGGTGTGAACGGCTTTGCCGACGTGCGAATGGGGGACAATTTAAAACAAAGGCGGCTTGCTGTAGTTTGCGACGAACATAAATTTGCATGCACAAGGGATGCAATCCCTATCTTTTTTTGTTTTTCTTTCTCCCCCTCTCTTCGAAGTTAGACTGGACAAATAAACTCTAAACTGACTGGGCCACGGTGGGCTCACGTTCATGGTAACTTGCGCCGTGGGTGGAACGGGTGGAAAGTCGCGTTAGAGAGTTGCGTTAGAGAGAGAGAGGCAGAGAGAGAGAGAGAGAGGAGGGGGGTCACGTTAGCAACAGGCTAAGCTCACAGCATATCGGTACGTTCGTTCTATAAAGGGTAGACCCGCTCCCGTTTGGGGGCTGCTCCCAGCCCCTAAACGGTAGCGATCTACCCTTTAATAGAACGAACGTACGGTGCATTTGTTGCATGAAGCGTAGATCTGCGAGCTCGCAGCACGTCATGTCACAAACCGAAACAGCTCTCATTTGGTTTTGTCATTTTCCTCCCTCCGCAGTTAGACTGCTGCTCTGTGCTGAGTGCTCTCGTTAGTTTTATTGTCCGTGGCCATGAAAAGTGCGTTCTCTCCCGAAGTTTGTTTGTTAGTTGCGGCCGCACAGGGCCTCACGGAGTCGCAGACGGCATTTTTTTATTAGTTGAAATGGAACGGCTCCTCTCTCTCTCTCTCTCTCTCTGATGGGAATGCGACGCGATTGTGATAATATTATTAAAGTAGGCTAAGTAAACTTTAAGAAGAGCTGGTCAGTGAGAAGCTTGCGTGCGCCTCGCAGCAAGCACTTGTCTCGCTGCTGTCATAAAGCCTCGATTAAATGACGCTTTATTTCAGTTAATTTTACGGCAAGATCAGGAAAATGCCTTTCCTTTACACTTGCGTGTGCTGTTTCCACGAAGCCTCCGAGTTTATTTCAGTTATAAATGCAAAATGCTGTTCGTCCTGTGCTGCTTTGGATTATATATTTTTTATTTGAGAGGTAATGCCTGTGTCAGGCAGTTTTATTTAATGTTGACTTGTTACGGTCGGATGTTTATTGGGTCAAAGCAACAATTGTTGCTTATTGTTAAATAAAATAATTGAGACCATTCCAAGCATGCGTTTCTCTCTGCTATATCGTTGTTTTATTTATTTTACACCGGGTCTCCACCGGGCGCGTCAGCGTCGCGTCTCCGTCACCGCCAGGGAATGTTCCCTTTTTAATCAATGAAGGGTGGCTCCACTGCCCGCGTTGCGTGACATTAACGCGTGCATTAAAATTGAACCGGTGCGTTTTTTGACGCACGCGACGGAGACGCACCGCGTCCGGTGGAGCCCTGGCGTTAATTCATTGTGCGTCACTGCTCGCCGCGCAAACCCCCCCCCCCCCCCCCCCCCCGTCGGATGACGAAGCGTCGACGATCGATCGTCATTCGTTTCGAAGCGTCGATCATCAAAAGCGTGATCGAAGGTCAGCCCTACTGACTAGCGACGGGACCGCGGTGGGCCGTCAAAAACATCATCTTTGGCTAGAATTTGACATAATTTAGATTCACGTTTTTAAGATTTTCGATCTGATCGGCTAAGATGGAGGGGGACCACTTTGGATGACGTCCCAACCGGGGTTACGAGTACACTGATGTAGTGGGTTTGTGATGGGGAAGAGGGCTTTGTGTATATCTGTATTGTTTTGTTGCTGTATGTCTTGCTCTGAGGACCCCCTTGAAAAGGGAGTATCCTCTTCCTCTAGTGAAATTTCAAAGAAATGACATTGTATGTTTCCCAACAGACGCTCCCAGCCTGTGGAGCGGTGCGCTCGGTTATGATATCATTAAAGGTCCGTCCTGTGATTAATCTCCGTCCTGAACGCTGAGCGTTACTAATTGATAGGACGGAGACCTCCGTTAATGTCGCTCAGGGTGTTAACTGTCTGTCTGTCTGTCTGTCTGTCTGTCTGTCTGTCTGTCTGTCTGTCTGCCTCTCAGTGGTCCCTCTCAGTAAGGTGGTCTTGGCAGCGAGCAGCAGACAGACACTGCGCTGGGCGACAAGCGACCACTTCTCTTCACTACTACAGGTAGGGGGCAGTAGAACACTGCTACAGGTATGGACGGGGGACGATATGAACATGACACGGCGGAAATAATAATAGCGTGATTAACGATATTGTGATAATTAAAATGTGCTTAAAACGTAAAATGGCACGGGTCCATTTGTTTTCATCTTAACGCTCTCAAGAGTTAAATTATTGTTAAACATCTGCATTATTTAATTTACAAGAAGTCTACACAATAATTAGAACATGTAGAACTGTTATTTTGATCAACGTGTGCCTGTTGTCTCTCCTAATGGTACCAACATCAATACATCATGTTATCTCTCATAATGGTACAACATCAATACAGCATGGAATTGTTGGACAAAATCTTATCCAACGACAACAACAATATTGGCTCAAATGTCCAGTAAATGACGTGTAAAGGCCTATTCATAGTCTGGATTTTTGGTGACCACCGCTCCGGTGGTGAGGCGACCACCGACTGGGGTTCTGGCTCCGGTGGTGAGGTGACCACCGCTCCGGTGGTGAGGCGACCACCGCTCCGGTGGTGAGGCGACCACCGACTGGGGTTCTGGCTCCGGTGGTGAGGTGACCACCGCTCCGGTGGTGAGGTGACCACCGCTCCGGTGGTGAGGTGACCACCGCTCCGGTGGTGAGGTGACCACCGCTCCGGTGGTGAGGCCGGTGGTGAGGTCACCACCGCTCCGGTGGTGACCTCACCACCGCTCCGGTGGTGAGGTCACCACCGGAGCTGTGATAACGTTGAGCGGTGGTGAGTTAAAACAGAGAGAAGGGCTGGGGAGAGCGGGGGTTTGCTCTTCACCGCGGCTCCGTGACGTCATGTTGTAGTTCGGTGGTCACCTCAACGCTTTAATGGTTGAAAAGCTCTGTGACAAACGATATTAACGACTATCGTAACGTGCAGGTCCTGCTTGGAGCGTCCCGCTGGGTTCTGGCCAGAGAAGGAGACCCTCTGCTGCTCCCCTGTACCTCCCCTCCCCCCCCCTCCCCCTCCTCACAACCTCCTGGGAGAAGACACCACTCAGGTAACAATACCACCAGATACCACAACTTTTTGAGGCACATTCACTTGTCCGGACACAAAAGCCACTTGTCCGGAGCATGAGCACACACACAGGCCTACATTTTAAATCAACTAACTTTGAGTTGGTTTTACTTGGTGAATACATGTTTGAATATTAGGTGAATATTCTAAGTTTGCAAGTTAGTTAATAGCCCTAGTTTAGAATGTCTATGATCTTACATATTTCCTGTATTCTAAATTCACAGCCATAGATCGGTCCTATCTGCGCACGTTACCAGACTGACCTGGTCGGCATTTAAACTTATAGCCCTGCCTGTGAATTGACCGATCGTCAATTTTCGATCCCCAATTTCCCATCGCTGAGTTTCGATTGAGTTTTGTCCAATGTCGCCCTGTCAGTTCCAGTCTAAACCAGTTTAACCCTGTCAGTTACAGGGCTAAACCAGTTTAACCCTGTCAGTTACAGGGCTAAACCAGTTTAACCCTGTCAGTTCCAGGTCTAAACCAGTTTAACCCTGTCAGTTCCAGTCTAAACCAGTTTAACCCTGTCAGTTCCAGTCTAAACCAGTTTAACCCTGTCAGTTCCAGGTCTAAACCAGTTTAACCCTGTCAGTTCCAGTCTAAACCAGTTTAACCCTGTCAGTTCCAGGTCTAAACCAGTTTAACCCTGTCAGTTCCAGCGGTACTTCGAGGACCTCGTGGTGTTGGAGTGTCGTCCGGTCCGACGCGGAGCGTTGACCACCGACACGGTCGTCGTGGTGACCGACGGCTCCGTCTGTGAAGCTCCTCCCCCTTTCTCCTCCTCCTCCGGACCGCTGGTGGTGACATCATCGGTGGGCCGGGTGGGCGGGGCAGTGACATCATCGCCGGTGTTGGCGTCAGACTTTGCACACTTGGCCAGCGGCCTCGGAGACACAGGTGAAGATCTGTCACCAAAACTGTCCAATTTAGTTATTGAGGGTCGCTGACTCGCTAGGCCCTCCTAGCTTTTGTCCCCACAAAATGTCCACAACACAAACATTAAATGCCATTGACAATGAAGGGAAGCTTAACCCATTTTGGGGCGGGAACCCCTTTTGGTGTTAGCATTATGTTGTGCTTTAGCTATTGAAAAATAGCAGATCTACAAGCTTGTAGGTCTGCTATTTTTTGAAAAACGACTGACATAGAAACAGCTTTTTCAGAAAACTGTCAGGATGTAGAAGGCATTTTTTAGAATCTGATCTCAGGTCAAAATGGGTTAACGCATTGCGTGCGTGCTCTCTCTCTCTCTCATCAGGGTTCCTGGGGGCCCTCCTGGGGGGCCCCGGGGGGCCTTCAGAGTGCCACCAGGTGGAGGTCCGGGTGGTAACGAGACGCGTGGTCCCAGAGCGTGGGTGGGTGGTCGGGGACGGACCCCTGGGCCTGGGCCTGGGCCTGGACGTGGACGTGGACAGCTGTGTGTTTGTGAACAAGCAGCTCCTTCTCAGACTGGGTCTGTTCAACACAGAATGGGTTCTCCTGCTGGGCCCAACCCAACGACCGGCCCAGGTAAACATTTACATACTTTACTGATATCTCTGCTGTCGGGGAGGAAACCTCATAACTCCTCATAACTCTGCTGTCGGGGAGGAAACCTCATAACTCCAAAATATGCATTTTTCAGGAATTTAAAGGACCACTTCACCACTTTTCAACTTCTCTTCCTATAATTGGTCCTAACTAATGTTCATGATAAAATACCACCATTTTTTCCTACTCAGTCTGTGTCTCATAGGAGGGCTTTGGGCAGTTCAGAAACCCGTCCACCAGTGACATCATCGATGGTGAATCCAAGCTAATAGAAATGGAAGGCTTTCTTTTCCTGAAAAGTTGCAATGCAAAAGTTGAAGCCATCGTTCTCACGATGATACAAATCTAAATATATTTTAAATCAAATCTTGTTTAAAAAAAGAAAATCTGTCACTGGTGGACGGGTGTCCGAACTGCCCAAAGCCCTCCTATGAGACACAGACTGAGTAGGAAAACATTGTGGTGTTTTATCATGAACATTAGTGAGGACCAATTATATGAAGAGATGTTGAAAAGTGGTGAAGTGGTCCTTTAGGAAAACCTTATATTTAAAACAAAGCAATACAGCCTCATCAAAGTTGGTGATGTAACTTTATATATTGTCAATTACTTCCATGAGAGAGGGGGAGAGGTGGTGGAGTTAGTTGCTTTAGCAGACATTTTGAGGGTCCAGTGGAGTTAAGAGGTTTTGTCCAAAGCACTTTTTTACTACTTTCCATTGGTTCAATATTTTCGAAACAACACATATGCAAAAAAAAAAAAATCACAAACCTTAAAAATGGAGTTATGAGGTTTCCTCCCGACAGCAACGGTACTATATTATACTTTATTACATTTATGCTTTATTATTTATACTTTATTATCTCTCTGCTGGGCTGGACGCAACGACCGGCCCGGGTATCGGTTTAACCCATTCTGGGCGGGAACCCCTTTTGGTGTTAGCATTATGTTATGCTTTAGCTATTGAAAAAATAGCAGATCTACAAGCTCGTAGCGCGCCACCGAGTGGCGCGCTACGAGCTTGTAGGTCTGCTATTTTTGAAAAACCGAAGAACGACTGACATAGAAACATAGCTTTTTCAGAAAACTGTCAGGATGTAGAAGACATTTTTAGAATCTGATCTCAGGTCAGAGGTTAAGATGTGCATCCATGTGTGTTCTGTGTGCAGCTTCTGATCTCAGGTCAGAGGTTAAGATGTGCATCCATGTGTGTTCTGTGTCAGGTCAGAGGTTAATCTGATCTCAGGTCAGAGGTTAAGATGTGCATCCATGTGTGTTCTGTGTGCAGCTTTCTATGGCCTTCATCTCCAAATCTAAATAAGGGTTGAAAAAACCTTGGCAATGAGGTAATGGTAAATGGTGCATTTATATGGTGCCTTTATCCAAGGCGCTTTACATAGATGGTACATTACATTCACCCATTCACACACCTGTGCATTACATTCACCCATTCACACACCTTTACATAGATGGTGCATTACATTCACCCATTCACACACCTGTGCATTACATTCACCCATTCACACACCTTTACATAGATGGTGCATTACATTCACCCATTCACACACCTTTACATAGGTTGTGCATTACATTCACCCATTCACACACCTTTACATAGGTTGTGCATTACATTCACCCATTCACACACCTTTACATAGGTTGTGCATTACATTCACCCATTCACACACCTTTACATAGATGGTGCATTACATTCACCCATTCACACACCTTTACATAGATTGTGCATTACATTCACCCATTCACACACACATTCACACACCTTTACATAGATTGTGCATTACATTCACCCATTCACACACACATTCACACACCTTTACATAGATGGTGCATTACATTCACCCATTCACACACACATTCATACACCTTTACATAGATTGTGCATCACATTCACCCATTCACACACACATTCACACACCTTTACATAGATTGTGCATTACATTCACCCATTCACACACACATTCATACACCTTTACATAGGTTGTGCATTACATTCACCCATTCACACACACATTCATACACCTTTACATAGGTTGTGCATTACATTCACCCATTCACACACACATTCATACACCTTTACATAGGTTGTGCATTACATTCACCCATTCACACACACATTCACACACCTGTGCATTACATTCACCCATTCACACACCCATTCACACACCTTTACATAGATTGTGCATTACATTCACCCATTCACACACACATTCACACACCTTTACATAGATGGTGCATTACATTCACCCATTCACACACATTCATACACCTTTACATAGATTGTGCATTACATTCACCCATTCACACACATTCACACACCTTTACATAGATGGTGCATTACATTCACCCATTCACACACACATTCACACACCTGTGCATTACATTCACCCATTCACACACACATTCACACACCTTTACATAGATTGTGCATTACATTCACCCATTCACACACACATTCACACACCTTTACATAGATGGTGCATTACATTCACCCATTCACACACACATTCATACACCTTTACATAGATTGTTTATTACATTCACCCATTCACACACCTTTACATAGATGGTGCATTACATTCACCCATTCACACACACACATTCACACACCTTTACATAGATTGTGCATTACATTCACCCATTCACACACACATTCATACACCTTTACATAGGTTGTGCATTACATTCACCCATTCACACACACATTCACACACCTTTACATAGATTGTGCATTACATTCACCCATCCACACACACATTCACACACCTTTACATAGATGGTGCATTACATTCACCCATTCACACACACACACACACACACATTCACACACCTTTACATAGATTGTGCATTACATTCACCCATTCACACACACATTCACACACCTTTACATAGATGGTGCATTACATTCACCCATTCACACACACACATTCACACACCTTTACATAGGTTGTGCATTACATTCCCCCATTCACACACACATTCACACACCTTTACATAGATTGTGCATTACATTCACCCATTCACACACACATTCACACACCTTTACATAGATTGTGCATTACATTCACCCATTCACACACACATTCACACACCTTTACATAGATTGTGCATTACATTCACCCATTCACACACACATTCACACACCTTTACATAGATTGTGCATTACATTCACCCATTCACACACACATTCACACACCTGTGCATTACATTCACCCATTCACGCACACATTCACACACCTTTACATAGATTGTGCATTACATTCACCCATTCACACACACATTCACACACCTGTGCATTACATTCACCCATTCACACACACATTCACACACCTTTACATAGATGGTGCATTACATTCACCCATTCACACACACATTCACACACCTGTGCATTACATTCACCCATTCACACACACATTCACACACCTTTACATAGATTGTGCATTACATTCACCCTTTCACACACACATTCACACACCTTTACATAGATTGTGCATCACATTCACCCATTCACACACACATTCACACACCTTTACATAGATTGTGCATTACATTCACCCATTCACACACACATTCACACACCTTTACATAGATGGTGCATTACATTCACCCATTCACACACACATTCACACATAGGTTGTGCATTACATTCACCCATTCACACACACATTCACACACCTTTACATAGGTTGTGCATTACATTCACCCATTCACACACACATTCATACACCTTTACATAGATTGTGCATTACATTCACCCATTCACACACACATTCACACACCTTTACATAGATTGTGCATTACATTCACCCATTCACACACACATTCACACACCTTTACATAGATTGTGCATTACATTCACCCATTCACACACACATTCACACACCTTTACATAGATTGTGCATTACATTCACCCATTCACACACACATTCACACACCTTTACATAGATTGTGCATTACATTCACCCATTCACACACACATTCACACACCTTTACATAGATGGTGCATTACATTCACCCATTCACACACACATTCACACACCTTTACATAGATTGTGCATTACATTCACCCATTCACACACACATTCACACACCTTTACATATATGGTGCATTACATTCACCCATTCACACACACATTCACACACCTTTACATAGATTGTGCATTACATTCCCCCATTCACACACACATTCACACACCTTTACATAGGTTGTGCATTACATTACCCCATTCACACACACATTCACACACCTTTACATAGATGGTGCATTACATTCACCCATTCACACACACATTCACACACCTTTACATAGATGGTGCATTACATTCACCCATTCACACACACATTCACACACCTTTACATAGATTGTGCATTACATTCCCCCATTCACACACACATTCACACACCTTTACATAGATTGTGCATTACATTCACCCATTCACACACACATTCACACACCTTTACATAGATTGTGCATTACATTCACCCATTCACACACACATTCACACACCTTTACATAGATTGTGCATTACATTCACCCATTCACACACACATTCACACACCTTTACATAGATTGTGCATTACATTCACCCATTCACACACACATTCACACACCTTTACATAGATTGTGCATTACATTCACCCATTCACACACACATTCACACACCGATTGCGGCGGAAGCCATGCAAGGTACCAACCAGCACATCGGGAGCAATTTGGGGTTCAGTGTCTTGCCCAAGGACACTTCGACATGTAGCCAGGAGGAGCCGGGATTCGAACCGACGAACCATGGATCATTGGACGACCTGCTCTACCTCCTGAGCCACAGTCGCCCCCAATGTGGGATTAATAAGTACTATAATTATACTAATAATAATGTAATACCGGTGGGGGATACATGTACTGTTTTACTGTGAGTAAAGGTATTGTTTTACTGTGAGTAAAGGTACTGTTTCACTGTGAGTAAAGGTATTGTTTTACTGTGAGTAAAGGTATTGTTTTACTGTGAGTAAAGGTACTGTTTTACTGTGAGTAAAGGTATTGTTTTACTGTGAGTAAAGGTATTGTTTTACTGTGAGTAAAGGTATTGTTTTACTGTGAGTAAAGGTACTGTTTCACTGTGAGTAAAGGTATTGTTTTACTGTGAGTAAAGGTATTGTTTTACTGTGAGTAAAGGTATTGTTTTACTGTGAGTAAAGGTATTGTTTTACTGTGAGTAAAGGTATTGTTTTACTGTGATTAAAGGTATTGTTTTACTGTGATTAAAGGTATTGTTTTACTGTGAGTAAAGGTATTGTTTTACTGTGAGTAAAGGTATTGTTTTACTGTGAGTAAAGGTATTGTTTTACTGTGAGTAAAGGTATTGTTTTACTGTGAGTAAAGGTATTGTTTTACTGTGAGTAAAGGTACTGTTACTGTGAGTAAAGGTATTGTTTTACTGTGAGTAAAGGTACTGTTTTACTGTGAGTAAAGGTATTGTTTTACTGTGAGTAAAGGTATTGTTTTACTGTGAGTAAAGGTATTGTTTTACTGTGAGTAAAGGTATTGTTTTACTGTGAGTAAAGGTACTGTTTTACTGTGAGTAAAGGTACTGTTACTGTGAGTAAAGGTATTGTTTTACTGTGAGTAAAGGTATTGTTTTACTGTGAGTAAAGGTATTGTTTTACTGTGAGTAAAGGTACTGTTTTACTGTGAGTAAAGGTATTGTTTTACTGTGAGTAAAGGTATTGTTTTACTGTGAGTAAAGGTATTGTTTTACTGTGAGTAAAGGTATTGTTTTACTGTGAGTAAAGGTATTGTTTTACTGTGAGTAAAGGTATTGTTTTACTGTGAGTAAAGGTATTGTTTTACTGTGAGTAAAGGTATTGTTTTACTGTGAGTAAAGGTATTGTTTTACTGTGAGTAAAGGTACTGTTTTACTGTGAGTAAAGGTACTGTTTTACTGTGAGTAAAGGTACTGTTTTACTGTGAGTAAAGGTACTGTTACTGTGAGTAAAGGTATTGTTTTACTGTGAGTAAAGGTATTGTTTTACTGTGAGTAAAGGTATTGTTTTACTGTGAGTAAAGGTACTGTTTTACTGTGAGTAAAGGTATTGTTTTACTGTGAGTAAAGGTATTGTTTTACTGTGAGTAAAGGTACTGTTTTACTGTGAGTAAAGGTATTGTTACTGTGAGTAAAGGTACTGTTACTGTGAGTAAAGGTATTGTTTTACTGTGAGTAAAGGTATTGTTTTACTGTGAGTAAAGGTACTGTTTTACTGTGAGTAAAGGTATTGTTTTACTGTGAGTAAAGGTATTGTTTTACTGTGAGTAAAGGTATTGTTTTACTGTGAGTAAAGGTATTGTTTTACTGTGAGTAAAGGTATTGTTTTACTGTGAGTAAAGGTATTGTTTTACTGTGAGTAAAGGTATTGTTTTACTGTGAGTAAAGGTATTGTTTTACTGTGAGTAAAGGTATTGTTTTACTGTGAGTAAAGGTACTGTTTTACTGTGAGTAAAGGTACTGTTTTACTGTGAGTAAAGGTACTGTTTTACTGTGAGTAAAGGTACTGTTACTGTGAGTAAAGGTATTGTTTTACTGTGAGTAAAGGTATTGTTTTACTGTGAGTAAAGGTATTGTTTTACTGTGAGTAAAGGTACTGTTTTACTGTGAGTAAAGGTATTGTTTTACTGTGAGTAAAGGTACTGTTTTACTGTGAGTAAAGGTATTGTTTTACTGTGAGTAAAGGTATTGTTTTACTGTGAGTAAAGGTATTGTTTTACTGTGAGTAAAGGTATTGTTTTACTGTGATTAAAGGTATTGTTTTACTGTGAGTAAAGGTATTGTTTTACTGTGAGTAAAGGTATTGTTTTACTGTGAGTAAAGGTATTGTTTTACTGTGAGTAAAGGTATTGTTTTACTGTGAGTAAAGGTATTGTTTTACTGTGAGTAAAGGTATTGTTTTACTGTGAGTAAAGGTATTGTTTTACTGTGAGTAAAGGTACTGTTACTGTGAGTAAAGGTATTGTTTTACTGTGAGTAAAGGTACTGTTTTACTGTGAGTAAAGGTATTGTTTTACTGTGAGTAAAGGTATTGTTTTACTGTGAGTAAAGGTATTGTTTTACTGTGAGTAAAGGTATTGTTTTACTGTGAGTAAAGGTACTGTTTTACTGTGAGTAAAGGTACTGTTACTGTGAGTAAAGGTATTGTTTTACTGTGAGTAAAGGTATTGTTTTACTGTGAGTAAAGGTATTGTTTTACTGTGAGTAAAGGTACTGTTTTACTGTGAGTAAAGGTACTGTTTTACTGTGAGTAAAGGTACTGTTTTACTGTGAGTAAAGGTACTGTTACTGTGAGTAAAGGTATTGTTTTACTGTGAGTAAAGGTATTGTTTTACTGTGAGTAAAGGTATTGTTTTACTGTGAGTAAAGGTATTGTTTTACTGTGAGTAAAGGTATTGTTTTACTGTGAGTAAAGGTATTGTTTTACTGTGAGTAAAGGTATTGTTTTACTGTGAGTAAAGGTATTGTTTTACTGTGAGTAAAGGTATTGTTTTACTGTGAGTAAAGGTATTGTTTTACTGTGAGTAAAGGTATTGTTTTACTGTGAGTAAAGGTATTGTTTTACTGTGAGTAAAGGTATTGTTTTACTGTGAGTAAAGGTACTGTTACTGTGAGTAAAGGTATTGTTTTACTGTGAGTAAAGGTACTGTTTTACTGTGAGTAAAGGTATTGTTTTACTGTGAGTAAAGGTATTGTTTTACTGTGAGTAAAGGTATTGTTTTACTGTGAGTAAAGGTATTGTTTTACTGTGAGTAAAGGTATTGTTTTACTGTGAGTAAAGGTATTGTTTTACTGTGAGTAAAGGTATTGTTTTACTGTGAGTAAAGGTATTGTTTTACTGTGAGTAAAGGTACTGTTTTACTGTGAGTAAAGGTATTGTTTTACTGTGAGTAAAGGTATTGTTTTACTGTGAGTAAAGGTATTGTTTTACTGTGAGTAAAGGTATTGTTTTACTGTGAGTAAATGTATTGTTTTACTGTGAGTAAATGTATTGTTTTACTGTGAGTAAATGTATTGTTTTACTGTGAGTAAATGTATTGTTTTACTGTGAGTAAAGGTATTGTTTTACTGTGAGTAAAGGTATTGTTTTACTGTGAGTAAAGGTATTGTTTTACTGTGAGTAAAGGTACTGTTTTACTGTGAGTAAAGGTACTGTTTTACTGTGAGTAAAGGTATTGTTTTACTGTGAGTAAAGGTATTGTTTTACTGTGAGTAAAGGTATTGTTTTACTGTGAGTAAAGGTATTGTTTTACTGTGAGTAAAGGTATTGTTTTACTGTGAGTAAAGGTATTGTTTTACTGTGAGTAAATGTATTGTTTTACTGTGAGTAAAGGTATTGTTTTACTGTGAGTAAAGGTATTGTTTTACTGTGAGTAAAGGTATTGTTTTACTGTGAGTAAAGGTATTGTTTTACTGTGAGTAAAGGTATTGTTTTACTGTGAGTAAAGGTACTGTTTTACTGTGAGTAAAGGTACTGTTTTACTGTGAGTAAAGGTACTGTTTTACTGTGAGTAAAGGTACTGTTTTACTGTGAGTAAAGGTATTGTTTTACTGTGAGTAAAGGTATTGTTTTACTGTGAGTAAAGGTATTGTTTTACTGTGAGTAAATGTACTGTTACTGTGAGTAAATGTACTGCGCAGTATTGTTTTTGGCAGCAAATGTTGATTTTAGTTTTAGTCGTAGTCTCTTGAATAGTTTTCATTTAGTTTTAGTCACATTTTAGTCACCTGGAATGTTTTAGTGTTAGTCTAGTTTCAGTCGACTAAATATCATAAGATTTTAGTCGACTAAATCTACAGTTGATTTAGTCGACTAAAATTTATTTTGGCGGGCCTTGATGCCGTCGTAATGACCGATCTACAAGCTCACAACTCGTCGTGCTGCGACGCGTTGTGAGCTTGTAGATCGGCTATTTTCAGCATGCAAACCAAGTGTAAAATGACTTATAGTGGATCTCTTGTCCACTAGTCACTTCCTAACATTTTAGTCCAGTTTTTATTTGTTGACAAAATTGTCTATATTTAGTCTCAGTTTTAGTCATCATGGCTTAGTTTTCATTTAGTTTCCATTTCGTTTTCGTCGGTGGAAAAACGTAGTCGACGAACATTTTACGTCTTAGCTTGAAAACAACACTGATGCTGTGCTGTGCCAGGTGCTTGTGGCGGACCTGGGGTTTCCACGGCAACCCGAAGACACTGCCTTCATAACATCCACACTCTGGTTCAACCTGACCAATGGGAGCCCACTTCCTGTCGACGACCTGACCAATGGGAGCCCACTTCATGTCAACAACACCCGGTTAAAGATGAAGGTGATTATTGTAGTTGTTTATTTGGTCTTGTTTCTAAAGTGTAGTTGTTTATTTGGTCTTGTTTCTAAAGTGTAGTTGTTTATTTGGTCTTGTTTCTTAATTGTAGTTTATTTGGTCTTGTTTCTAAAGTGTAGTGGTTTATTTGGTCTTGTTTCTAAAGTGTAGTGTTTATTTGGTCTTGTTTCTAAAGTGTAGTTGTTTATTTGGTCTTGTTTCTAAAGTGTAGTTGTTTATTTGGTCTTGTTTCTAAAGTATAGTGTTTATTTGGTCTTGTTTCTAAAGTGTAGTTGTTTATTTGGTCTTGTTTCTAAAGTGTAGTTGTTTATTTGGTCTTGTTTCTAAAGTGTAGTTGTTTATTTGTTCTTGTTTCTAAAGTGTAGTTGTTTATTTGGTCTTGTTTCTAAAGTGTAGTTGTTTATTTGGTCTTGTTTCTAAAGTGTAGTTGTTTTTTGGTCTTGTTTCTAAAGTGTAGTTGTTTATTTGGTCTTGTTTCTAAAGTGTAATTGTTTATTTGGTCTTGTTTCTAAAGTGTAATTGTTTATTTGGTCTTGTGTTTCTAAATGAACACTTCCTGTCCACTGTCCAATCACGGCAGAGATGGAGGCCGGGCGTGGCTGTTGGCCCCTCCCCCCTGCAGAGTGATAGCCCCGCCCCACGGCGGTCGGACAGCGAGTGCCGTCGTGTGCGTCCTCCAATCGGATCGCAGCTCCACATCCAGCCCGTCCTCTGCCCTCGCTGCAAACAACAACAACAAACCGGTTGCTATGACGACCTGCTCCAGAAACACTTCGCCATGCCCAGGTAAGTCATTGGCTGGGGTCATTCAGAGGTCATCAATGTGTCATACAGAGGTCAGGGGTCATTGATATTGCATTGAACAGTCGTCAATTTACCCACGTCAAATTGATTGAGCCGGACCAATCAGCGGCAGCTACGGGCGGGATCAGCCAATCACCTGCCAGGTGGCTGGGGGGGAAAAAAAAGGACCCACCTTATTCAGCGATTGCTCTGAGCTTCCGTTAAAAAAAAATCAGCCAAGACAGGATGTGGACTTGACACATCTGTTAAATTATAACGTTTTTTATTTACCATTTTATTTATTGAAGTGGGCTTACTGTTTTTGTTAACTTTTTGTTTATTTTTGTTTATTTTCTCATTTTCTGTTGCTAGTCATGGCTACCAGTTCCTATTGGCTGTTGCTAGTCATGGTTGCCGGTTCCTACTGGCTGTTGCTAGTCATGGCTGCCAGTTCCTATTGGCTGTTGCTAGTCATGGCTACCAGTTCCTATTGGCTGTTGCTAGTCATGGTTGCCGGTTCCTATTGGCTGTTGCTAGTCATGGCTACCAGTTCCTATTGGCTGTTGCTAGTCATGGCTGCCAGTTCCTATTGGCTGTTGCTAGTCATGGCTGCCAGTTCCTATTGGCTGTTGCTAGTCATGGCTGCCAGTTCCTGTTGGCTGTTGCTAGTCATGGCTGTCAGTTCCTATTGGCTGTTGCTAGTCATGGCTGCCAGTTCCTATTGGCTGTTGCTAGTCATGGCTGCCAGTTCCCACCTGATGTTGTGTGGGAGTTCTGACTGCTCCAGACTGTACTGAATAACTGCTAGCTTGCATAATGTCTTTAGGCTAGGACTGAAGTCTAAGACTTGGTACCTGGTCTGTTGTCTGCTCCAAAGAGGATGATACGATCTCCCATAATGCAACAGCACGCATTAAACATCTGTGAACACAGGCCTTTCCTTTTGGGCTCAACCTTCTTCCAGGAGAAGGTTTCTGGACTGAATTTCCAAATATCAGTTAAATATTGGTTATTGTTCCTGCCACCAAATATGTACAGCTCTCCATTGTAGGTAAAGGCTGAATGATGCCAGCGTCCTTTTGGAAGAAGAAGGTGTGTTCATACAGAGGTTGGTCTCTGTGTCAAACACTCTGATGGTGTGGTACTGATCCCACTGGTCCCTCCAGCCCCCAAACACAAACATCTTTGTCCCGATGATGGTAGAAGAGTGACCGTATGAAACAGGAGGTGGAGTTCCTCTGGTGTTAATTAAAGACCAGACCATTGTGGTGGTGTCCAACTTGTAGATGTCATTAGTGAATCTAGGCCCGGTCCATCCTCCATGAATAAACATGACCTTCCCCAAGACACAGGCTGAGTGGTAGCTCCTCCCTTCTGGAACGGTCCCAGAAACCTGTGGTTTAAACCATGTGTGGGTGTCCACATCAAATGCATAAAGAACACGGCAGTAATTATAACCTGGGTTACTCCATCCTCCCCAGAGGTAGACAGTATATTCTATCAGCACAGCTGTGTGGCCCTCACGCCTGGGGGAAACCTCAAGGTGAGGTTCTCCTGTTCCAGGGGTGACTGGGGTCACCTTCCTCCAGCATAAAGACACTGTGTTGAAGACGTGTACTTCAATGGGATCTCTTCTCCACTGGTTTCCGTCTCCTCCAAAGCTGTAGATCTCGTGTCCGACCACCACAGCAGCCTGGTCCTTCCTATGTTCTCCTTCCAGATGTATCGTCCAGTGAAACATTTCACACAGCAGCTCCACCGTAAATGAGTGTTGACAACTAGTTTACAGATGAACTTGTTAGGATGAAGGCAGCTCAGGTTTCCTTTTTGCAAATCACTAACTGATGTTTAGTGTATCAGACAATTATTTATAAAGAACAATTATATGGTTGTGAGGTCATTGCATGATTACGCCATATTGTAGGATAGCTAATGATTTGACACAATCTGATTGGCCAATTGGCAAAAAAATAAATTAATGATATCCATTAGCTTGATATGTGTTGTCAGTACTATGACATCATTCCTCCATATTTGGACATATGCCGAAATAAGCACAGAGTCAACACCCGGAAACCGGACTGTTTGTGAGGAAGTGGACTGGCATAAATTAGAAGCGTCTCAAAGCCCTGAGGCTCAACCAACGTCTGTCCCTATTGGTCATCTAAGAGCACAGACTAACCCATGTCTGTCCCTATTGGTCGACTCAGAGCACCTACTAACCCATGTCTGTCCCTATTGGTCGACTCAGAGCACCTACTAACCCATGTCTGTCCCTATTGGTCGTCTAAGTGCACCTACTAACCCATGTCTGTCCCTGTTGGTCGTCTAAGAGCACCTACTAACCCATGTCTGTCCCTATTGGTCGTCTAAGAGCACCTACTAACCCATGTCTGTCCCTATTGGTCGACTAAGAGCACCTACTAACCCATGTCTGTCCCTATTGGTCGACTCAGAGCACCTACTAACCCATGTCTGTCCCTATTGGTCGACTAAGAGCACCTACTAACCCATGTCTGTCCCTATTGGTCGACTAAGAGCACCTACTAACCCATGTCTGTCCCTATTGGTCGACTCAGAGCACCTACTAACCCATGTCTGTCCCTATTGGTCGACTCAGAGCACCTACTAACCCATGTCTGTCCCTATTGGTCGACTCAGAGCACCTACTAACCCATGTCTGTCCCTATTGGTCGTCTAAGAGCACCTACTAACCCATGTCTGTCCCTATTGGTCGACTCAGAGCACCTACTAACCCATGTCTGTCCCTATTGGTCGTCTAAGAGCACCTACTAACCCATGTCTGTCCCTATTGGTCGTCTAAGAGCACCTACTAACCCATGTCTGTCCCTATTGGTCGACTCAGAGCACCTACTAACCCATGTCTGTCCCTATTGGTCGTCTAAGAGCACCTACTAACCCATGTCTGTCCCTATTGGTCGACTCAGAGCACCTACTAACCCATGTCTGTCCCTATTGGTCGACTAAGAGCACCTACTAACCCATGTCTGTCCCTATTGGTCGACTCGGAGCACCTACTAACCCATGTCTGTCCCTATTGGTCGACTCAGAGCACCTACTAACCCATGTCTGTCCCTATTGGTCGTCTAAGAGCACCTACTAACCCATGTCTGTCCCTATTGGTCGTCTAAGAGCACCTACTAACCCATGTCTGTCCCTATTGGTCGACTCAGAGCACCTACTAACCCATGTCTGTCCCTATTGGTCGTCTAAGAGCACCTACTAACCCATGTCTGTCCCTATTGGTCGACTCAGAGCACCTACTAACCCATGTCTGTCCCTATTGGTCGACTAAGAGCACCTACTAACCCATGTCTGTCCCTATTGGTCGACTCGGAGCACCTACTAACCCATGTCTGTCCCTATTGGTCGACTCAGAGCACCTACTAACCCATGTCTGTCCCTATTGGTCGTCTAAGAGCACCTACTAACCCATGTCTGTCCCTATTGGTCGACTAAGAGCACCTACTAACCCATGTCTGTCCCTATTGGTCGACTCAGAGCACCTACTAACCCATGTCTGTCCCTATTGGTCGACTCAGAGCACCTACTAACCCATGTCTGTCCCTATTGGTCGACTCAGAGCACCTACTAACCCATGTCTGTCCCTATTGGTCGACTCAGAGCACCTACTAACCCATGTCTGTCCCTATTGGTCGACTCAGAGCACCTACTAACCCATGTCTGTCCCTATTGGTCGACTCAGAGCACCTACTAACCCATGTCTGTCCCTATTGGTCGACTCAGAGCACCTACTAACCCATGTCTGTCCCTATTGGTCGACTCAGAACACCTACTAACCCATGTCTGTCCCTATTGGTCGACTCAGAACACCTACTAACCCATGTCTGTCCCTATTGGTCGACTCAGAACACCTACTAACCCATGTAAAAAAGGAGAAAAAAGACACAAGTGGAATGAAATATGTACATTACTACATCTATATTATTATATTATTATTATATTATATTACTACATCTATATTACTACAGGCAGTTCTTCTGACCAGCGATTGGTTGAAACAGGCTCTCCAGCCGTGCTGAAATGAGCATGACATCACACCTAGCCGTTAATAGAAGATCTGAGAACGGATTAATCACATTATAAATATCACCAGTTGTGCTGATTAGTGATTGGACAGAGTTTCGTCAGAGCAGCAGCATTATTGGCTTATAGGAATGGAACAAAAACAAAACAATTAAGACAATATATTACATTTTCCTCCAGTGTTAATTTGTACTCACCATTATAATGTTCTTAATTAGATTAGGGATGCCACAAAGTGACCATCAGCCAAATCGAATAATCGACAGCTCTGCCAATTAATAATCGATTTATATTATGCACATGCCATGGTCACATAACCATTATATGTTGAGTGCATGCTTTGATGGTTGCAGATTTATAATCAGTTTTGATGAGTAAACCTTTGTGTAGATCTTCTCAGTTCTCATTGTATGCTAGTTACTGCCATTCAGGATGGAAAATGAAATCCAATTGGATTTGGGCAGAAGTAGTTTCATAAGGGGCTGGTATGAAGTACTTGATATAAACAGAAAACGTTCAGTTCACTAGTCTACACTCTACTCTACAACTGCCTTCATTTCATCTGATTGTCTGTCTGGCAGGCACTTAACAAGCGATCGTAACTGTGTCTGTTAGAGAGAGAGAGGCAGAGAAGAGTGGCTTTGCTCAACTTGATTTATACTTATATTCTCCACTCTGATGAAGGTACATGTTCGATATATCATGCAGCCTTACTTATTAGCCTATATTTTGGCTATTAAAAAAACCAAATAGAAATATTAAAATCGATTTCGGAGATTACGACGATTAATCGGAAAATCGATTAATCGGCGGCATCCCTAATTTAGATTTTTGTTGAATGTTCTTTTTTTGACGTTGCTGTATGAGAATGTCATTTCTATTGATCGTTGTGTTTCCTGAACACAGCCTGACACTCAGTCTGAATGTATCGTCGTGTTTCCTGAACACAGCCTGACACTCAGTCTGAATGTATCGTTGTGTTTCCTGAACACAGCCTGACACTCAGTCTGAATGTATCGTTGTGTTTCCTGAACACAGCCTGACACTCAGTATGAACTTTCATTTGGTTTCACTTCATTATTAACATATATGTTTTAATGGGCGTGGCCAGAGATTCAGGCCTATTATTGCGTTGTGTCTCGGCTACGTTGAAAATGAGGGCCTGCCTCTCAACTGTACCCCGAGGTAAAATACACATGATGATTATGTCTGTCTGTCTGTCTGTCTGTCTGTCTGTCTGTCTGTCTGTCTGTCTGTCTGTCTGTCTGTCTGTCTGTCTGTCTGTCTGTCTGTCTGTCTGTCTGTCTGTCTGTCTGTCTGTCTGTCTGTCTGTCAGGTTGGTGTGTGAGGGAGACATATTGACCGTTCCTGTCCTCCACTGTCCTGACCTGCTGCATCACAACACAGATGGAATAAACAGGTATTATTATTAGGGGCCTGTGGTCCCATATTGTATTTGTATGTGTTTTTGTCTTCTTCTTCTTCCGCCAACTATTGCAGTTCTGGCTCAACTGTGCAGTCGGTTTTCGCGAAACCTGGCAACATGGTGGACGGCCATGCCAAACGGTGAACACTCTAATCCCACGACCATTGGCCAAAGGGTGGCGCTATAGCACTCACCATTTGTCAGCCTTCTGATTGGTCCCTGACTGACCAACCAGCAGGCTCTTTCTGCCTTGTTCCGCCTTGTTTATGTAGACTTTGCATTGCCTTTGCATCATGTTGCCCTGCAGTCACCATGCTGCACCTGTGATGTTCCTTTTTACTGACACCACGTTTAAAATAAGATCTGAATTCACAGAATATCAATACGAAGCAACTGAAAAACACCTTATTTCAATGGTAGTGGATGGAGAGAAACGGTAACCAATGGGTGCGAAGAGGGGCACAACCATTGGCGGGACTTCGAACAGGCATAGCCCATGAACCATTTGACCGTCGGCCAATGAAACTTTCCTCTAATGTCATCGCCTCTCTCCTCTCAGGTGTTCTGTGGTTCACTTCAGAGTGCAGAAGGTTGTTGGACGACCTGGAGAAGCTGCTGGACCTGGAGAAGAACAGAAGGTTGTTGGAAGACCTGGAGAAGCTGTTGGACCTGGAGAAGAACAGAAGGTTGTTGGAAGACCTGGAGAAGCTGCTGGACCTGGAGAAGAACAGAAGGTTGTTGGACCTGGAGAAGAACAGAAGGTTGTTGGACCTGGAGAAGATGAGATCAGAGCAGCATTCCTGGCAGACAGAGAGAACACCAGCCTCTATATGGTACCTAGAATACTGTATATGGTACCTAGAATACACCAAACCACACTAATACACCACACCACACCTCACCACTAGTGTATAATAAACAGTGTGTCTGGAGGAACACTGAGAGGCTCAGCGTAGCTTGAAGTCCAGTGTGAAGTTTCAACAGTAATTGATGATTGGAGGTGCCATGATTTCATCTGCTTCTCCATGATGTCATCTGCTTCTCCATGATGTCATCTGCTGCTCCATGATGTCATATGCTGCTCCATGATGTCATCTGCTGCTCCATGATGTCATCTGCTGCTCCATGATGTCATCTGCTGCTCCATGATGTCATCTGCTGCTGTTGTCAACACGGCCATCTCTCTACCAGGTTTTATCTAGTCCTGAGTCAACACGACCATCTCTCTACCAGGTTTTATCTAGTCCTGAGTCAACACGACCATCTCTCTACCAGGAGGTTTTATCTAGTCCTGAGTCAACACGGCCATCTCTCTACCAGGAGGTTTTATCTAGTCCTGAGTCAACACGACCATCTCTCTACCAGGAGGTTTTATCTAGTCCTGAGTCAACACGGCCATCTCTCTACCAGGTTTTATCTAGTCCTGAGTCAACACAACCATCTCTCTACCAGGAGGTTTTATCTAGTCCTGAGTCAACACGGCCATCTCTCTACCAGGAGGTTTTATCTAGTCCTGAGTCAACACGGCCATCTCTCTACCAGGTTTTATCTAGTCCTGAGTCAACACAACCATCTCTCTACCAGGAGGTTTTATCTAGTCCTGAGTCAACACGGCCATCTCTCTACCAGGTTTTATCTAGTCCTGAGTCAACACGGCCATCTCTCTACCAGGTTTTATCTAGTCCTGAGTCAACACGGCCATCTCTCTACCAGGTTTTATCTAGTCCTGAGTCAACACGGCCATCTCTCTACCAGGTTTTATCTACAACACGACCATCAACATCTCTCTACCAGGAGGTTTTATCTAGTCCTGAGTCAACACAACCATCTCTCTACCAGGTTTTATCTAGTCCTGAGTCAACACGGCCATCTCTCTACCAGGTTTTATCTAGTCCTGAGTCAACACGACCATCTCTCTACCAGGTTTTATCTAGTCCTGAGTCAACACGGCCATCTCTCTACCAGGTTTTATCTAGTCCTGAGTCAACACGGCCATCTCTCTACCAGGAGGTTTTATCTAGTCCTGAGTCAACACGACCATCTCTCTACCAGGTTTTATCTAGTCCTGAGTCAACACGGCCATCTCTCTACCAGGTTTTATCTAGTCCTGAGTCAACACGACCATCTCTCTACCAGGAGGTTTTATCTAGTCCTGAGTCAACACGGCCATCTCTCTACCAGGTTTTATCTAGTCCTGAGTCAACACAACCATCTCTCTACCAGGTTTTATCTAGTCCTGAGTCAACACGACCATCTCTCTACCAGGTTTTATCTAGTCCTGAGTCAACACAA
Source organism: Electrona antarctica (assembly GCF_951216825.1). Lineage (NCBI taxonomy): Eukaryota > Metazoa > Chordata > Actinopteri > Myctophiformes > Myctophidae > Electrona > Electrona antarctica. The sequence goes on from NC_136794.1 coordinate 50,928,743, forward strand.
CCATCTCTCTACCAGGTTTTATCTAGTCCTGAGTCAACACGGCCATCTCTCTACCAGGTTTTATCTAGTCCTGAGTCAACACGGCCATCTCTCTACCAGGAGGTTTTATCTAGTCCTGAGTCAACACGGCCATCTCTCTACCAGGTTTTATCTAGTCCTGAGTCAACACGACCATCTCTCTACCAGGAGGTTTTATCTAGTCCTGAGTCAACACAACCATCTCTACCAGGTTTTATCTAGTCCTGAGTCAACACAACCATCTCTACCAGGTTTTATCTAGTCCTGAGTCAACACAACCATCTCTACCAGGTTTTATCTAGTCCTGAGTCAACACAACCATCTCTCTACCAGGTTTTATCTAGTCCTGAGTCAACACAACCATCTCTCTACCAGGTTTTATCTAGTCCTGAGTCAACACAACCATCTCTCTACCAGGTTTTATCTAGTCCTGAGTCAACACGACCATCTCTCTACCAGGTTTTATCTAGTCCTGAGTCAACACGACCATCTCTCTACCAGGTTTTATCTAGTCCTGAGTCAACACGACCATCTCTCTACCAGGTTTTATCTAGTCCTGAGTCAACACGACCATCTCTCTACCAGGAGGTTTTATCTAGTCCTGAGTCAACACGGGCATCTCTCTACCAGGTTTTATCTAGTCCTGAGTCAACACGGCCATCTCTCTACCAGGTTTTATCTAGTCCTGAGTCAACACGGCCATCTCTCTACCAGGTTTTATCTAGTCCTGAGTCAACACGACCATCTCTCTACCAGGTTTTATCTAGTCCTGAGTCAACACGGCCATCTCTCTACCAGGTTTTATCTAGTCCTGAGTCAACACGGCCATCTCTCTACCAGGTTTTATCTAGTCCTGAGTCAACACGGCCATCTCTCTACCAGGAGGTTTTATCTAGTCCTGAGTCAACACGGCCATCTCTCTACCAGGTTTTATCTAGTCCTGAGTCAACACGACCATCTCTCTACCAGGTTTTATCTAGTCCTGAGTCAACACGGCCATCTCTCTACCAGGAGGTTTTATCTAGTCCTGAGTCAACACGGCCATCTCTCTACCAGGAGGTTTTATCTAGTCCTGAGTCAACACGACCATCTCTCTACCAGGAGGTTTTATCTAGTCCTGAGTCAACACGGCCATCTCTCTACCAGGTTTTATCTAGTCCTGAGTCAACACGGCCATCTCTCTACCAGGAGGTTTTATCTAGTCCTGAGTCAACACGACCATCTCTCTACCAGGTTTTATCTAGTCCTGAGTCAACACGGCCATCTCTCTACCAGGTTTTATCTAGTCCTGAGTCAACACGACCATCTCTCTACCAGGTTTTATCTAGTCCTGAGTCAACACGGCCATCTCTCTACCAGGAGGTTTTATCTAGTCCTGAGTCAACACGGCCATCTCTCTACCAGGAGGTTTTATCTAGTCCTGAGTCAACACGACCATCTCTCTACCAGGTTTTATCTAGTCCTGAGTCAACACGGCCATCTCTCTACCAGGAGGTTTTATCTAGTCCTGAGTCAACACGGCCATCTCTCTACCAGGAGGTTTTATCTAGTCCTGAGTCAACACGACCATCTCTCTACCAGGAGGTTTTATCTAGTCCTGAGTCAACACAACCATCTCTCTACCAGGTTTTATCTAGTCCTGAGTCAACACGACCATCTCTCTACCAGGAGGTTTTATCTAGTCCTGAGTCAACACAACCATCTCTCTACCAGGAGGTTTTATCTAGTCCTGAGTCAACACGGCCATCTCTCTACCAGGAGGTTTTATCTAGTCCTGAGTCAACACGACCATCTCTCTACCAGGTTTTATCTAGTCCTGAGTCAACACAACCATCTCTCTACCAGGAGGTTTTATCTAGTCCTGAGTCAACACGACCATCTCTCTACCAGGTTTTATCTAGTCCTGAGTCAACACAACCATCTCTCTACCAGGAGGTTTTATCTAGTCCTGAGTCAACACGGCCATCTCTCTACCAGGAGGTTTTATCTAGTCCTGAGTCAACACAACCATCTCTCTACCAGGAGGTTTTATCTAGTCCTGAGTCAACACAACCATCTCTCTACCAGGTTTTATCTAGTCCTGAGTCAACACAACCATCTCTCTACCAGGTTTTATCTAGTCCTGAGTCAACACAACCATCTCTCTACCAGGAGGTTTTATCTAGTCCTGAGTCAACACGACCATCACTCTACCAGGTTTTATCTAGTCCTGAGTCAACACAACCATCTCTCTACCAGGAGGTTTTATCTAGTCCTGAGTCAACACGGCCATCTCTCTACCAGGAGGTTTTATCTAGTCCTGAGTCAACACAACCATCTCTCTACCAGGAGGTTTTATCTAGTCCTGAGTCAACACAACCATCTCTCTACCAGGTTTTATCTAGTCCTGAGTCAACACGGCCATCTCTCTACCAGGAGGTTTTATCTAGTCCTGAGTCAACACGACCATCTCTCTACCAGGAGGTTTTATCTAGTCCTGAGTCAACACAACCATCTCTCTACCAGGTTTTATCTAGTCCTGAGTCAACACAACCATCTCTCTACCAGGTTTTATCTAGTCCTGAGTCAACACAACCATCTCTCTACCAGGTTTTATCTAGTCCTGAGTCAACACGGCCATCTCTCTACCAGGAGGTTTTATCTAGTCCTGAGTCAACACGGCCATCTCTCTACCAGGAGGTTTTATCTAGTCCTGAGTCAACACAACCATCTCTACCAGGTTTTATCTAGTCCTGAGTCAACACGACCATCTCTCTACCAGGAGGTTTTATCTAGTCCTGAGTCAACACAACCATCTCTCTACCAGGTTTTATCTAGTCCTGAGTCAACACAACCATCTCTCTACCAGGTTTTATCTAGTCCTGAGTCAACACAACCATCTCTCTACCAGGTTTTATCTAGCCCTGAGTCAACACAACCATCTCTCTACCAGGAGGTTTTATCTAGTCCTGAGTCAACACGGCCATCTCTCTACCAGGTTTTATCTAGTCCTGAGTCAACACAACCATCTCTCTACCAGGTTTTATCTAGTCCTGAGTCAACACAACCATCTCTCTACCAGGAGGTTTTATCTAGTCCTGAGTCAACACGACCATCACTCTACCAGGTTTTATCTAGTCCTGAGTCAACACAACCATCTCTCTACCAGGAGGTTTTATCTAGTCCTGAGTCAACACGGCCATCTCTCTACCAGGAGGTTTTATCTAGTCCTGAGTCAACACAACCATCTCTCTACCAGGAGGTTTTATCTAGTCCTGAGTCAACACAACCATCTCTCTACCAGGTTTTATCTAGTCCTGAGTCAACACGGCCATCTCTCTACCAGGAGGTTTTATCTAGTCCTGAGTCAACACAACCATCTCTCTACCAGGTTTTATCTAGTCCTGAGTCAACACAACCATCTCTCTACCAGGTTTTATCTAGTCCTGAGTCAACACAACCATCTCTCTACCAGGTTTTATCTAGTCCTGAGTCAACACAACCATCTCTCTACCAGGTTTTATCTAGTCCTGAGTCAACACGGCCATCTCTCTACCAGGTTTTATCTAGTCCTGAGTCAACACAACCATCTCTCTACCAGGAGGTTTTATCTAGTCCTGAGTCAACACAACCATCTCTCTACCAGGTTTTATCTAGTCCTGAGTCAACACAACCATCTCTCTACCAGGTTTTATCTAGTCCTGAGTCAACACGGCCATCTCTCTACCAGGTTTTATCTAGTCCTGAGTCAACACAACCATCTCTCTACCAGGTTTTATCTAGTCCTGAGTCAACACAACCATCTCTCTACCAGGTTTTATCTAGTCCTGAGTCAACACAACCATCTCTCTACCAGGTTTTATCTAGTCCTGAGTCAACACGGCCATCTCTCTACCAGGTTTTATCTAGTCCTGAGTCAACACAACCATCTCTCTACCAGGTTTTATCTAGTCCTGAGTCAACACAACCATCTCTCTACCAGGTTTTATCTAGTCCTGAGTCAACACAACCATCTCTCTACCAGGTTTTATCTAGTCCTGAGTCAACACAACCATCTCTCTACCAGGAGGTTTTATCTAGTCCTGAGTCAACACGGCCATCTCTCTACCAGGAGGTTTTATCTAGTCCTGAGTCAACACGGCCATCTCTCTACCAGGTTTTATCTAGTCCTGAGTCAACACAACCATCTCTCTACCAGGAGGTTTTATCTAGTCCTGAGTCAACACAACCATCTCTCTACCAGGTTTTATCTAGTCCTGAGTCAACACAACCATCTCTCTACCAGGTTTTATCTAGTCCTGAGTCAACACAACCATCTCTCTACCAGGTTTTATCTAGTCCTGAGTCAACACGGCCATCTCTCTACCAGGTTTTATCTAGTCCTGAGTCAACACAACCATCTCTCTACCAGGTTTTATCTAGTCCTGAGTCAACACAACCATCTCTCTACCAGGTTTTATCTAGTCCTGAGTCAACACAACCATCTCTCTACCAGGTTTTATCTAGTCCTGAGTCAACACAACCATCTCTCTACCAGGAGGTTTTATCTAGTCCTGAGTCAACACGGCCATCTCTCTACCAGGAGGTTTTATCTAGTCCTGAGTCAACACAACCATCTCTCTACCAGGAGGTTTTATCTAGTCCTGAGTCAACACAACCATCTCTACCAGGTTTTATCTAGTCCTGAGTCAACACAACCATCTCTCTACCAGGAGGTTTTATCTAGTCCTGAGTCAACACGGCCATCTCTCTACCAGGAGGTTTTATCTAGTCCTGAGTCAACACGGCCATCTCTCTACCAGGAGGTTTTATCTAGTCCTGAGTCAACACAACCATCTCTCTACCAGGAGGTTTTATCTAGTCCTGAGTCAACACGGCCATCTCTCTACCAGGAGGTTTTATCTAGTCCTGAGTCAACACGACCATCTCTCTACCAGGAGGTTTTATCTAGTCCTGAGTCAACACGGCCATCTCTCTACCAGGAGGTTTTATCTAGTCCTGAGTCAACACGGCCATCTCTCTACCAGGAGGTTTTATCTAGTCCTGAGTCAACACGGCCATCTCTCTACCAGGTTTTATCTAGTCCTGAGTCAACACGGCCATCTCTCTACCAGGAGGTTTTATCTAGTCCTGAGTCAACACGGCCATCTCTCTACCAGGTTTTATCTAGTCCTGAGTCAACACAACCATCTCTCTACCAGGTTTTATCTAGTCCTGAGTCAACACAACCATCTCTCTACCAGGTTTTATCTAGTCCTGAGTCAACACGGCCATCTCTCTACCAGGAGGTTTTATCTAGTCCTGAGTCAACACAACCATCTCTCTACCAGGAGGTTTTATCTAGTCCTGAGTCAACACGGCCATCTCTCTACCAGGAGGTTTTATCTAGTCCTGAGTCAACACGGCCATCTCTCTACCAGGAGGTTTTATCTAGTCCTGAGTCAACACGGCCATCTCTCTACCAGGTTTTATCTAGTCCTGAGTCAACACGGCCATCTCTCTACCAGGAGGTTTTATCTAGTCCTGAGTCAACACGGCCATCTCTCTACCAGGTTTTATCTAGTCCTGAGTCAACACGGCCATCTCTCTACCAGGTTTTATCTAGTCCTGAGTCAACACAACCATCTCTCTACCAGGAGGTTTTATCTAGTCCTGAGTCAACACGGCCATCTCTCTACCAGGTTTTATCTAGTCCTGAGTCAACACGGCCATCTCTCTACCAGGAGGTTTTATCTAGTCCTGAGTCAACACGGCCATCTCTCTACCAGGTTTTATCTAGTCCTGAGTCAACACGGCCATCTCTCTACCAGGAGGTTTTATCTAGTCCTGAGTCAACACGGCCATCTCTCTACCAGGTTTTATCTAGTCCTGAGTCAACACGGCCATCTCTCTACCAGGTTTTATCTAGTCCTGAGTCAACACAACCATCTCTCTACCAGGAGGTTTTATCTAGTCCTGAGTCAACACGACCATCTCTCTACCAGGTTTTATCTAGCCCTGAGTCAACACGGCCATCTCTCTACCAGGTTTTTAAAAATTGCTAAATACCACACACCAAAATGTAGTATTGATACAATCGATTATATCCATTGCAAAACGATACGATACGATACATAGTCAACGTTGCTGTTTTCATTTCGATATACTTCGATTCTTGAAATTAAAATCGATTCTTCGATGCAGTTACTATATCGTTACACCCCTAGTTGATAAGCTTTATGGAGATGGAAATCAACACTGTGTGTGTATGTGTGTGTGTGTGTGTGTGTGTGTGTGTGCTTGCGTGCGTGCGTGCCTGCATGCATGCGTGTGCGTGCGTGCGTGCGTGCGCGTGCGTGCGTGCGTGCGTGTGTGCCTGCATGCGTGTGTGCCTGCGTGCGTGCGTGCGTGCGTGCGTGTGTGTGTGTAGGGAGCGTGTACCAACAGCCCGTCTCCATGGTTACGTGTGGACGATGAGTCTCTGTTCAACGACCTCTGTCCAGCTGGTCTGACCTCTACGGTGACCTCTCTGTGTGATGTCATCAGCCCACACCTCACACACAGGTACACACACAGACACACACGCACACACACACACACACACACACACGCACGTCTCCCTTTGAGAACAGTGATTAACTCTGAGAGTGTACAAACCATATTTTGTACACTCTCAGAGTTACAGACCCATAAGGTGTCCATTTTGTTCCTATCATTTAGCTGGGGACCCCCTGGAACGCCCTCAGGGACCCCTGTTGTAGGTTAGTGGTAAGAGCGCCATCTAGTGTTTTGAATAGTGTGTTAAAAAAAAACTAAACACACAAAACACATCAAACCAACCTGATTGGCAGAGGCACGAGTTAAAATGTTTTGAATATCGTATTTTCTTAAAAAATAATATTTATGTAATTGTGTAATTGTGTGTGTGTGTGTCTGTGTGTGTGCATGCGTGCGTGTGTGTGTGCGCCACAGGTGTGTGTGTGCGTGCACGGTGCTGCTCCAGGGTCCCAGAGGGGGGGGTAAATCCACGGCGGTCAGAGCGGTCTGCAGGAGACTCCACCTGCACCTGCTGACGGTAAACAACCAAACAAACCTGCCTGTGTGCGTGCGCGTGCGTGCGTGCGTGCGTGCGTGCGTGCGTGCGTGCAACCAAACTAATCTAAGATAATCTCTTCACCACTAGTGACTACAGTATGTACAGTATGTACAGTATGTGATGTATCACCATGTCTTGTTCTGGCTTACTGTAAATCGCTCTGGATTAAGAGCGTCTGCTCTGCTACATTGTACATTTTGTGTGTGTGTGCGTGCATGCGTGTGTGTGTGTGTGCGTGCGTGCGTGCGTGCGTGCGTGCGTGCGTGCGTGTGCGTGCAGGCGGACTGTGTTGGTGTGTGTGGGGAGACGGCGGGGTCGTGCGAGGCGCGCCTGCGGGCGTTGTTCCAGCGGGCGTCGAACCATCAACCCTGCGTCCTGCTGCTGAGAAACCTGCGTCTCCTGGCCCCGCCGGGGCCGCAGGACGCCCCGCCGGGGGACAGCCGCGTCTGGAGCACGCTCTGTGAGCTCGTTAGCACCGTCCCACACAGGTGAACTATTAGCTCGTTAGCACCGTCCCACACAGGTGAACTATTAGCTCGTTAGCACCGTCCCACACAGGTGAACTATTAGCTCGTTAGCACCGTCCCACACAGGTGAACTATTAGCTCGTTAGCACCGTCCCACACAGGTGAACTATTAGCTCGTTAGCACCGTCCCACACAGGTGAACTATTAGCTCGTTAGCACCGTCCCACACAGGTGAACTATTAGCTCGTTAAGAGCTCGTTAGCACCGTCCCACACAGGTGAACTATTAGCTCGTTAAGAGCTCGTTAGCACCGTCCCACACAGGTGAACTATTAGCTCGTTAAGAGCTCGTTAGCACCGTCCCACACAGGTGAACTATTAGCTCGTTAGCAACGTCCCACACAGGTGAACTATTAGCTCGTTAAGAGGTCATTAGCAACGTCCCACACAGGTGAACTATTAGCTCGTTAAGAGCTCGTTAGCACCGTCCCACACAGGTAGACTATTAGCTCGTTAAAGGCCCAGTTCACCCCTTTTGCAACCAGATCTTATTTTAATGATGTTTGGTAGACAATAAACACTTTCCTGGGTTTTTATGTGGGTAATAAAATGTGTTTTTAGATATTTTAGTATTTCAAAGTGTCCATGGGCTCCATGATGTCATGGTCACTGGGTTCACTTACTTCCTGGACTACATGTTGTCTCAGTAAGACAGCCCTCCCCCTATCCACAAGGAGGAGCAGTGCACCAAAGCATTATGGGAATTGTAGTCCAGGAAGGAAGTGAGCCCAGTGTCCATGACATCATGGAGCCCATGGACACTTTGAAATACTGAAATATCTAAAAACACAAATTACCCACGTTAAAAACCCCCAGGGAAGTGTCCCTCTTGTCTCCCAAACATCATTAAAATAAGATCTGGTTGCAAAATAAAGGCAACGCTTTATAATGGTGATATTGAGGGTTTTATAATGGTGATATTGAGGGTTTTATAATGGTGATATTGAGGGTTTATAATGGTGATATTGAGGGTTTTATAATGGTGATATTGAGGGTTTTATAATGGTGATATTGACGGTTTTATAATGGTGATATTGAGGGTTTTATAATGGTGATATTGAGGGTTTTATAATGGTGATATTGAGGGTTTTATAATGGTGATATTGAGGGTTTTATAATGGTGATATTGAGGGTTTTATAATGGTGATATTGAGGGTTTTATAATGGTGATATTGAGGGTTTTCTTTATAATGGTGATATTGAGGGTTTTATAATGGTGATATTGAGGGTTTCCTTTATAATGGTGATATTGAGGGTTTTATAATGGTGATATTGAGGGTTTTAGGGTTAGGGTTAGGGTTCTTTATAATGGTGATATTGAGGGTTTTATAATGGTGATATTGAGGGTTTTATAATGGTGATATTGAGGGTTTTATAATGGTGATATTGAGGGTTTTATAATGGTGATATTGAGGGTTTTATAATGGTGATATTGAGGGCTTTATAATGGTGATATTGAGGGCTTTATAATGGTGATATTGAGGGTTTTATAATGGTGATATTGAGGGTTTTATAATGGTGATATTGAGGGTTTTATAATGGTGATATTGAGGGCTTTATAATGGTGATATTGAGGGCTTTATAATGGTGATATTGAGGGTTTTATAATGGTGATATTGAGGGTTTTATAATGGTGATATTGAGGGTTTTTATAAACCTTTATAATGGTGATATTGAGGGTTTTATAATGGTGATATTGAGGGTTTTATAATGGTGATATTGAGGGTTTTATAATGGTGATATTGAGGGTTTTATAATGGTGATATTGAGGGTTTTATAATGGTGATATTGAGGGTTTTATAATGGTGATATTGAGGGTTTTATAATGGTGATATTGAGGGTTTTCTTTATAATGGTGATATTGAGGGTTTTATAATGGTGATATTGAGGGTTTATAATGGTGATATTGAGGGTTTTATAATGGTGATATTGAGGGTTTTATAATGGTGATATTGAGGGTTTTCTTTATAATGGTGATATTGAGGGTTTTACAATGGTGATATTGAGGGTTTTATAATGGTGATATTGAGGGCTTTATAATGGTGATATTGAGGGGTTTATAATGGTGATATTGAGGGTTTTATAATGGTGATATTGAGGGTTTTATAATGGTGATATTGAGGGTTTTCTTTATAATGGTGATATTGAGGGTTTTATAATGGTGATATTTAGGGTTTTATAATGGTGATATTGAGGGCTTTATAATGGTGATATTGAGGGTTTTATAATGGTGATATTGAGGGTTTTATAATGGTGATATTGAGGGTTTTATAATGGTGATATTGAGGGTTTTATAATGGTGATATTGAGGGTTTTCTTTATAATGGTGATATTGAGGGTTTTATAATGGTGATATTGAGGGTTTTATGATATTGAGGGTTTTATAATGGTGATATTGAGGGCTTTATAATGGTGATATTGAGGGTTTTATAATGGTGATATTGAGGGTTTTATAATGGTGATATTGAGGGTTTTTTAATGGTGATATTGAGGGTTTTATAATGGTGATATTGAGGGTTTTATAATGGTGATATTGAGGGTTTATAATGGTGATATTGAGGGTTTTCTTTATAATGGTGATATTGAGGGTTTTTCAGTAAGTGTCAAATTGTTAACCCATTCAGGCCTGACCTCAAAATTTAAAAAAAATCTTCTAAATCCTCCAGTTTTCTGAAATAAATATTTTCACGTTTTGTCAAAAATAGCAGACCTACAAGCTCGTAGCGCGCCACTCGGTGGCGCGCTATGAGCTTTGTAGATCTGCTATTTTTCAATAGCTAAATTATAACATAATGTTTAAAACACCAAAAGGGGTTCCCGCCCTGAATGTTGTCGTTCTACAAAATAACATCTATTTCTAAACGGTCTGTAATTAAACCTCTCCTCATTAACTCCTCCCCCCACAGTGTGGTTGTCATAGCGACGGTGTCCAGTCCCCGGGACGTGTGTCCAGATGTCATGCAGGTGTTTGTCCACCAGGTGTCTCTGTTTGCCCCCAACGAGGAGGAGAGGCGGGGCATGTTGGAGAGCCTCAGCAAGCCCCTCCCCCTGGGCAGGGACGTGAGCCTATCACGCCTGGCCAAGCAGACAGCCGTGAGTCATTATTATTATTATTATTATTATTATTATTATTATGTCATGATCATGATGTCATCCATCTCAGGGTCTGGTTTTAGGAGATCTGTGTGTGTGTGTGTGTGTGTGTGTGTGTGTGTGTGTGTGTGTGTGTGTGTGTGTGTGTGTGTGTGTGTGTGTGTGTGTGTGTGTGTGTGTGTGTGTGTGTGTGTGTGTGTGTGTGTGTGTCAGGGTCTTGTTTTAGGAGATCTCTGTGCTCTGTTGACTGAAGCAGGGAGAGCTGCACACAGGAGGCTGTGGTGAGACGCAAGTTATGCATATAACTATGGTTCTATGAATACCGGATGACCGCCAGAGGGGCGGTGTTTTCAACACCTGGATATGCATCACGCGCTCGCGCATTGGTCGAATATTAATACCAACACTGTCACTCGTGACCCCCCTGTGGGCGTGAGCCACCGATATAGGTGCCCAGTTCACAGGGTTCATCCTCATGAAATCTTTTCGTCGGGATTCCGAGTGACAATGAACTCTGGCGGTCATCCGGTATTCATAGAACCATAGTTATATGCATAACTTGCGTTCTATTTCATACCTACTGACCGCCAGAGGGGCGGTGTTTTCAACACCTGGATGACTCATACCAACATGGTCACGAGGAACCTGCACTCACCGAACCTCAGTTGCAGGACAAAGAAGCGGACAGCACTGCCGTCGCCACAGGATGGGGGGCGGCCACATTCACCCTGTAGAAGCGGGCAAATGTGCACGAAGAGGCCCACGTCGCTGCAGCACAGATATCGGCCAGCGGGACACCCCTCAGTGCGGCCCAGGAGGTGGAGACACTCCGAGTTGAGTGACACCTCACAGGGGGAGCCGGCAACCCCCGGCGCTCGTAGGTCTGTAAAACGGCGTCCACCACCCAGTGAGAAAGCCGTTGTTTGGAGACGGCATACCCCTTTCTGTGCCCTCCATAGCACAGGAAGAGGGCGTCTGACTTCCGAATGTCTGTCGTCATGGCGATGTACTGCCTCAGGGCCCGGATGGGACACAACCCAGGGGCAGGGAGTAGCCCCTCCGCTCCCGGCTGCGGGGTGAAAGCCGCCAACCTGACTGGCTGGTTGACGTGAAAGGTTGAGATCCTCTTGGGGAGAAAAGAGGGGTTGGGCCACAGTGTGACCCCAGACCCGTCCGCAGCCCACCTAACACACTCGTTAGCTACAGACAGGGCATGGAGCTCCCCCACCCGCTTGGCGGATGTGATGGCAAGGAGGAAGGCAGTCTTGACTGATAACCACTTGAGGTCAGCCCGCTCCAGCGGCTCGAAAGGTGCTGAGCACAGGGCTTCCAGCACCATAGGTAAATCCCATGAAGGCACTCGGGTGACGTGTGGGGGGTGCAACCTAACGGCCCCTTTCAGGAAGCTACCCACCCATGGGTGAGACCACAGGGTACGCCCGTCGACTGGCACATGCCGGGCTGAAATGGCGGCCAGATACACCTTCACTGTATTGGGCTGAAGACTCTTGTCCAGCAGCATCTGCAGGTAGCGGAGCAGCACCGGCACAGAGCACGTGGCTGGGTCCACACATTGTTCTTCACACCAGCCACAGAACAGCCTCCATCTGTTCGCATACAGCGCCCTAGTGGAGGGCGCCCTAGCGTTGAGCATGGTGCGGACAACTGCCTGGTCACAGGAGTTCAGTAGGAGGTCCGGCCCTTCAGGGGCCAAACATGGAGCCGAAGTTGGTCCGGGCGGGGGTGCCAGATGCGGCCCCCTACCTGAGAGAGGAGATCCTGCCTCGATGGCAGAGACCAAGGCGTCCCGTCGAGAAGTTGCTGGACCATGGGGAACCAAACCCTCCCAGGCCAGTACGGCGCCACCAGCAGCACCTTGTGCCCGTCTGTGGCTATCCTGTGCAGTATGAGCTTGAGTAGTGGGAGTGGAGGGAATGCATACAGCAGACAGTCCCGAGGCCAGGGGTGAGCCAGTGCGTCCTGCCCCAACGGGCTGGACGCTTCGTACTGGGAGAACCACTGAGGACAGTGCGTCGACGCACTCGAAGCGAACAGGTCCACTCCAGCTCTCCCGAACCTCTCCCATACCTCCCGAATTACTGAGGGATTCAGCCTCCATTCCCCCGGAGGAGGGCCTCCACGTGAAAGCAGGTCTGCAGCCTGGTTGTCCAGCCCTGGGAGATGCACCGCTCTGAGACTCGCAAAGCGAGGGAACGCCCACCGAAGGAGTCTCTGGGCCTCCTGCAGGGATTGCTTGGATCTGACGCCTCCCTGATGGTTTACGTGGTAGACCGTTGATGTATTGTCTGTCCGGACAAGGACATGTTTCCCTTCCAGGGCAGGAAGGAAATGCCTGAGGGCAAGAAACACTGTATGGAGCTCCAGTACATTTATGTGCTGATGTCTCTGCCGAGGGCCCCAGGCCCCTCTGACAGTTCTGTGATTCCACACGGCCCCCCAGCCTGAGAGGGACGCATCCGTCACAACAACCTCCCGGCGGGAGGGTATTGAGCCCAAGACGACACCCCGGCAAAGGTCTTGCCGTTTCTTCCAAGGTTCCAGCAACCGCCGGCACTGGCTGGATGTCCTCACAAGCCTCTTCTGGTGCCTCTTGGGGTCGAGGCCCAAGGCGTTGGTCCACCTCTGCAGGGGGCGCAAAGAAAGGAGTCCCAGGGGCACGAGTGTGGATGCAGCAATCAGCATGCCTAGCAACCGGAGGAGCAGGCCATACGTCAACCTTGTACCCCCTTGGACACGGGAGACAAGCTCCAGAATGTCGTCCACCCGCCGCGGGGAGGGGCAAGCTCTCATTGAGACTGAGTTGATGGCAATGCCGATGAACACCACGTCCTGACGGGGAGTCAGAGAACTCTTGGTGAAATTCACCGTGAGTCCCAGCTGTGCAACATGGTCCAGAAGGGCAGACGTGTCGCAGAGCACCCTCTCTCGACTCGAGGCGCACAGAAGCCAATCGTCCAGATATGGGAGGATCCGCATACCCCTGGCTTGTAGCGGGGCAAGTGCCGCTGCCACGCATCTGGTGAAGACCCGGGGGAGAGAGAGAGACCGAACGGGAGCACCCGGAATTGATATGCCTGCCCCATGAAGGCAAAGCGGAGGAACTCTCTGTGATGTGGTGCCACTGGCACATGGAAATAAGCATCCTTCAGATCGATGCTGGTGAACCAATCGTTGGCTGACACGGACTGGAGAACGTCCACCGTGCGCAGCATCCGAAAACGAAACACCTTCAGGTAGTGGTTCAACTGCCTGAGGTCGAGGATCGGCCGAAGCCCGCCATCCTTCTTTGGAACGAGAAAGTAAAAGGAGTAGTACCCTCTTAGCTGAGCTGCACCAGGTACACTCTCTATGGCTCCCTTCTGTAGGAGCTCTGCGATTTCGTGACTGAGGGCCCGAGACCTCAGTGGGTCGTCGACCACGGTCATTCTTACCCCGTTGAATGGCGGGGGCCGACGTCTGAATTGAACCCTGTAACCCTCGGATAGCGTTGCTAGCACCCAAGGGTCTGGGGTTAAGGCTTCCCAGCGGCTGAGATGTTGTGGGGTGAACCTGCTGGGGCCTGGGTCCGGGGGGTCAAGCCTGACTCCCCCGGGCCGTAGATGGTCCGGAGGAACGCCTGTTAGAGGCCCCACGCCTAGGCGCCCTGCCTGTGGGTGCCCGAAAGAAAGGCTGCGGGGGATTCTGTTGGGGTTGGACCTGCCGAGGGAAGGAACGCCTGCCTCCCGAGGAACCTCGACCACCAGCTGCTGGGTAGGAAGGACCCGAGTATCTGCCAGCCCGGGACGCAGACCTGCCAGACCCCTGGCGCAGGTCTGAATACTGCTTCCTGGACTTCCTTGCCTGAACACCACGTTCCAGAGCCTCTTGAGCTGCGGGCCCAAACACCGCCCCTGGAACAACGGGCAGCTTGAGGAGTGACTCTCTGCATCTGCTCGACAATGGGGCCTGGGCGAGCCATATCTGGCGACGGGCCATGGTCAGAGTAGACATCAGTCTGCCAAGTTCCCTGGACATATAAGCAAAGGCCCTGAGGGAACAGTCGCTCAGGCTCTGTGTCTGGGCATCAGCCCCCGCCATCTGGAGGGACTGGGATAGGGCCAGGACAAGATGGGAAAGAGAGTTGCCGAGACGCGCCATGCGAGCTGCTGTGTCGTAGCTCTTAGTCAGGTAGTCGTCCGTAACTCTACACTGCGCTCGTGGACAACGAGCATCCGGCCTGAGGGCCTCGTCCGGGGACACTACCAGGGACGCAACGGTCTCACCAATTGGAGGCATGCGGTTCAAACCCAATGTGGCCGCATCCTCCATGGCCGACAAGGCCCTGCAGTCCTGTGAGAAGTGGAGATTAGACTTTGGGTCCCCCCAACAAGACTGGAGCTCCTTTATGAAATCCGCAGAGGGCGGCACATTGAAGGACGTAGGCCGTTCAGTGCCTTTAAAGAAGGCATTTTGAGTTGGGGCCGTATTAACAGGGGTGTCAAGCCCCTGTCGTGACAAGGCCACCAGGATGGCCTGCTTGGTCACAGAGAGGTCGTGCCCAGGCATCTGAGGAGCATCCACCTCCGGCCCCAGAGAGCTCGTCTCTGAGCGGTTGGGCGAGTGTGCCTCGTCCTCGTCCTCTTCCGGGTCATCATGATCTGCATCAGTGCCAGTGAAGAGGGAGTTCGAGGCTGCAATGGACATGGCATCCTCCTCCCGCTCTCCGTTCTCACTGGCATGACCATTGTGGTCATCTCCGCCCTGGTGCCGAGGCACTGGAGCCAGAGTATCGGCGGTAGGAGCACAAGGCTGCAGGTTGAGCAGGAGGGCCTTAATCTGGGCAAACTCAGAGGCCAACGTATCCACCTTGTGAGCCATGGGGTCAACCATGGTGACAGTGGCTTCTTTGACCACAGTGGCTACTTTGGGCTTCTTTGAGCCCGCAGCCGTTGCCCCCGTAACCTTGCGTTTACGGCGATCCCTCACCGGGCATTCAGGCAACAGGGTGGGCATTCCTGAGCAAGGTAGGTCGATAAGCGGACTCTCCATTGCAGCCAACCTTGCAACCCTCGCCGCATAGGGCATGCTGCCACAGTTGGTACAAGCCTCCTCCGTCAGCGCTTGTTTCAGATGGGCGATGCCGAGACAGCTCGGGCACATATCATGGCCATCGTTCGGACTCAGCGAGGCCGAGCATTTACAGATGCTGTTCATGATGGCAAGAGATAAAGCAGTGGAGCAACACACACTCCCAGTGCTTATAACAAAAATATATATATATATATTCACACCGTAGCAGTCCTCGCTGAAATACGGTGGCAAGCAGCAGAGCGTAAAGCACCCTCAAAGCCTATATTAATACCCAATAGAACAGGGCAATTAATAAGAGATAAGTTAACTCAGCACTTGGCCTTGAGTGAGTTAACCGAATACCACAAAGTATTCACACCGTAGCAGCCTTCACGGTGGAATACGGTGGGAGGCAGCAGAGCGTAAAGCACTCTTTGTCTATAAATCAAATCAGCCCTTGGCATTGAATGAGTACCACAAAAGTATTCACACCGTAGCAGCAGTCGCTGAAATACGGTGGCAGGCAGCAGAGCGTAACGCACTCTCAGAGCCTATATTAATGCCAATTAATAAGGAATAAGTTAGATCAACACTTGGCGTTGGATGAGGTAATCGAATACACAAGACAAAAATCTCCACACCGTAGCAGCCCTCGCTGAAATACGGTGGCAGGCAGCAGAGCGTAACGCACTCTTAAAGCCTATATTAATACCCAATAGAACGGGCAATTAATACAAAAAAAATAAGTTAACTCAGCACTTGGCATTGAATGAGTTTACCCGAGTACCACAAAGTATTCACACCTTAGCAGCCTTCACGGTGGAATACGGTGGGAGGCAGCAGAGTGTAAAGCACTCTGTGTCTATATTGACACCCAATACAATGGGGCAATTAATAAGGAATAAATCAAATCAGCCCTTGGCGTTGAATGAATTAACCAAAAAATAACCACACTGTAGCAGCCTTACTGCGAAATACGGTGGTAGTGGCAGGCAGCAGAACAAAAGCACTGCCAATGCCTATGCTAATGCAAACTACGAGAGCAATTAGCCAAACAGATATACAATACTCACACCGTAGCAGTCCTCACACTGCAATACGGTGGTAAACGACAGAGCGCAAGTCACTCTGTACGTATCAGGATCGTAACTTTTTAGTAAACGGGACAGTTTGTCATATCACCACCAGTAAACCCAGTAGTATCCAGCTACAACGATAGCGGTGAAGCGAAGAACACTCTCGTTGCTAACGTTAGCACAAACACAGCGCGCAGACGTGCGGCGCTGGTTCTAAACACACGCGTTGTCAAACAACAGTAGAAAGTAATAAGTATACTCACGTGCGAGCTGGCTCACAGAAACACTCCGTTGCTACAGAACGCACGCCAGCAGCAGCGGCGGGGCGAAAATCACCCTAAATGCTGCAGTCTGTGACTGTCTGTCACTTCAAACTTACCTCACAATGACAATATTGTCGAACGTCCGTATCGAACGCACGGGGGGGAACCCCAGTCGTGAAAACAAACCACGCGTGTCTCTGGAGGACACAAGGTAGCTCCAACCATATATATATGGCTCCAACCGCGTTGGTTTCGAGACACAGTAGCGTAGCTGTTTAGTTTCAACGACCTGCGCTTTTCGAGGCGAAAAGATGAAAGAGGATGAACCCTGTGAACTGGGCACCTATATCGGTGGCTCACGCCCACAGGGGGGTCACGAGTGACAGTGTTGGTATTAATATTCGACCAATGCGCGAGCGCGTGATGCATATCCAGGTGTTGAAAACACCGCCCCTCTGGCGGTCAGTAGGTATGAAATAGAACACACACACACACACACACACACACACACACACACACACACACACACACACACACACCTACTTGTGTGCGTGTCAAGTATAGAACATTTTTGGCTATTTAATTATAGTTTAGCTTTAGTTTAGTTTCAATTAGTTTAAAACGCTTAGTTTTCATTCGTTTTAGTGTTATTTATTTATTGATTTAATTATTTATTTGGGTTATTAGTCAGGTGCAGAATTCTTAAAGGTATCGATACAAACAAAAACATATTATATGCATTTTGTCTCTAATTTCAGTTTGTTTAATTTAGTTTAATTTAGTTTTGTAAACACAAAATACAGTTTAAGTTAGTCATCGTCTGATAATATAATAACGTGTGTGTGTGTGTGTGTGTGTGTGTGTGTGTGTGTGTGTGTGTGTGTGTGTGTGTGTGTGTGTGTGTGTGTGTGTGTGTGTGTGTGTGTGTGTGTGTGTGTGTGTGTGTGTGTGTGTGTGTGTGTGTGTGTGTGGCGTGCGTGTGGGCGTGCGTGCGGGCATGCGTGCGTGTGCAGTGCGTCACTAGGGGGCAGCATGGAGCAGGAACAGCTCCTCTCGTCCAGCGGTGTGGTCGTTCACAGCGAGGACTTCAGCAGTGCTCTGGACGTCCTGCAGAGGGCGCTGTCCTCCGCTGTAGGAGCACCAAAGGTAAACATGATGATCAGCGCTCGTCGCCACGTTGACTTGTGGTGCACATTTTGGTCAACATTCCATTTTTGCTACGGACAAAACAACATGAGTGGACAATAATAGTACCAGAAACACATGAATAGATAGGCTTGAATGACCACAACAGGTCTGTAACTCTGAGAGGGTTCAAATGGAACCAAATGGACCCTTACAGGTCTCAGAGTTAAGGGGGTCTCTTCAAATGAAGAACCACTAGTACTAGCTGGACTCCTACAATGTGCCGTTAGTGTCATAATAAATAATTGCCATACATATTGTGAAGAAAACCTGGAGACTGAAATGCAGCAAGTGGGTCTTATGATCCTACTATAAATGCACCACATCTCTGTGCGTGCACGTGTGTGTGTACGGTTGTAATGCACGTAACTCGAGAATCAAATTCGACACACGCGTTCCACAACCCCACAGGGAGTGCAGTGCCCGGCATCGAGTCGGTCGGACCCACGGTTGTCCAGAAACACCACAAAAGGCTCTGGTCAGGCTCTGCCAGTGGGCCTAATGAGCCCAATCCCTCTCACCTGTGCAATTTGCAGTCTCTGCCTCAGCCAATTGATTGCCATGCCAACCCCCACACCTGCCAATTGATTACTTAACCAGTACACTTTTCACAGTCGTGTGTGTGTGTGTGTGTGTGTGTGTGTGTGTGTGTGTGTGTGTGTGTGTGTGTGTGTGTGTGTGTGTGTGTGTGTGTGTGTGTGTGTGTGTGTGTGTGTGTGTGTGTGTGTGTGTGTGTGTGTGTGTGTGTGCGTGCGCGCGCGCAGGTTCCCAGTGTGCATTGGGAGGACATCGGGGGTCTCCAGGATGTGAAGCAGCAGATTCTGGACACGGTGGGTCTCCCCATGGAGCGCCCGGACCTGTTCTCCTCCTGCCTGGGGGGTCCCGGTGGGGGTCCGGGGCTCAGGAGGACCGGCCTGCTCCTCTACGGACCCCCCGGCACCGGGAAGACCCTGCTGGCCAAGGCCGTCGCCACTGAAACCAACATGACCTTCCTCAGGTTAGAGAGACTGTACTCGTCAATGGCAGACACTGTGTTAAATGTTTTTATTTGATTCCAGGGTAAAACATTTTACAGTTTAAAATGTTTTCTTTTTTACAGTGTAACATGTGTTATTTTTTACAGTGTAAAAGGACCTGAACTTCTCAACATGTATGTTGGTCAGAGTGAGGAGAACGTCCGAGAAGGTGATTACCATAAATTACCATAAACTCATTATTGCATTACCATAAACTCATTATTGCATTACCATAAACAAAGTATTACATTACCATAAACTAATTACACATTACCATAAATTACCATAAATAGTTTATTATTTATTATTTATTATTAACGCATAGTATCTGGGTGGGGCAAGCATTTCCAACTTGCATCGTTCCAAGTAGGCAACCGTTTATTATATTATATTATTTCCATTAACAGGTCATTATGTTATTTTAATGTTAACAGTGTTCTCTAAGGCCAGAGCTGCCGCTCCCTGCATCGTCTTCTTTGATGAGTTGGACTCTCTGGCGCCCAGCAGGGGGCGCTCTGGAGACTCTGGAGGTGTGATGGACAGGTGAGTTGATGGACGGGCGGGCGGGCGTACGGGCGTACGGGCGGGCGGACGGACGGACGGACGGGCGTACGGACGGACGGACGGGCGGGCGGACGGACGGACGGACGGACGGGCGTACGGACGGACGGGCGTACGGGCGGGCGGACGGACGGACGGACGGAAAAAAATAAAAAATAAACATTTGCAACAGAATGGCTGGGAATGGAAAAGAGTTTACATAGTAGCCTACACAGTAGTGCATGCATAAACTTTCCTTAATGATTATATCTGGTTTCAGTATTCATTGATGATATATTTTCTCTTCAGTTTGTATTGGTGGTGGGGAGGGGGAGGCATGTCTGGGGCTCCCCGTGGGGTGTCTGGGGGTCCCCAGTGGGGAGGGGGGCATGTCTGGGGGTCCCCAGTGGGGAGGGGGGCATGTCTGGGGGTCCCCAGTGGGGAGGGGGGGGGGCATGTCTGGAGGATGTGTAAATGACGTCAGACTTCAGAGCTCTATACAGTTATTATATTGGAACATAACTGGCTCTCCTTATTGGTCACAAACATCAATCACTCTAACTGGCTCTCCTGATTGGTCAGAAACATCAATCACTCTAACTGGCTCTCCTTATTGGTCACAAACATCAATCACTCTAACTGGCTCTCCTTATTGGTCACAAACATCAATCACTCTAACTGGCTCTCCTTATTGGTCACAAACATCAATCACTCTAACTGGCTCTCCTTATTGGTCACAAACATCAATCACTCTAACTGGCTCTCCTTATTGGTCACAAACATCAATCAAAAGGTGATGATTTGGTGCAGGAACCAAAAGAGAAGCAAGACAAAAAGCAGCTGTGCTTCCTGTGTGTTGGTTCCCAGAGCACCAGTTTGCTGGCTGGCAGTTCTTGATGCCTTTGGCAGTGTCCTGCTAGTCTCATTCTCCTGGTGCCTTTGGCAGTGTCCTGCTAGTCTCATTCTCCTGGTGTCTTTGGCAGTGTCCTGTTAGTCTCATTCTCCTGGTGTCTTTGGCAGTGTCCTGCTAGTCTCATTCTCCTGGTGCCTTTGGCAGTGTCCTGCTAGTCTCATTCTCCTGGTGTCTTTGGCAGTGTCCTGTTAGTCTCATTCTCCTGGTGTCTCTGGCAGTGTCCTGCTAGTCTCATTCTCCTGGTGTCTCTGGCAGTGTCCTGCTAGTCTCATTCTCCTGGTGTCTCTGGCAGTGTCCTGCTATAGTCTCATTCTCCTGGTGTCTCTGGCAGTGTCCTGCTAGTCTCATTCTCCTGGTGTCTCTGGCAGTGTCCTGCTATAGTCTCATTCTCCTGGTGTCTCTGGCAGTGTCCTGCTAGTCTCATTCTCCTGGTGTCTCTGGCAGTGTCCTGCTAGTCTCATTCTCCTGGTGTCTCTGGCAGTGTCCTGCTATAGTCTCATTCTCCTGGTGTCTCTGGCAGTGTCCTGCTAGTCTCATTCTCCTGGTGTCTCTGGCAGTGTCCTGCTAGTCTCATTCTCCTGGTGTCTCTGGCAGTGTCCTGCTATAGTCATATTCTCCTGGTGTCTCTGGCAGTGTCCTGCTATAGTCTCATTCTCCTGGTGTCTCTGGCAGTGTCCTGCTAGTCTCATTCTCCTGGTGTCTCTGGCAGTGTCCTGCTAGTCTCATTCTCCTGGTGTCTCTGGCAGTGTCCTGCTAGTCTCATTCTCCTGGTGTCTCTGGCAGTGTCCTGCTATAGTCTCATTCTCCTGGTGTCTCTGGCAGTGTCCTGCTATAGTCTCATTCCCCTGGTGTCTCTGGCAGTGTCCTGCTAGTCTCATTCTCCTGGTGTCTCTGGCAGTGTCCTGCTAGTCTCATTCTCCTGGTGTCTCTGGCAGTGTCCTGCTAGTCTCATTATCCTGGTGTCTCTGGCAGTGTCCTGCTAGTCTCATTCTCCTGGTGTCTTTGGCAGTGTCCTGCTAAAGTCTCATTCTCCTGGTGTCGTTGGCAGTGTCCTGCTAGTCTCATTCTCCTGGTGTCTTTGGCAGTGTCCTGCTAGTCTCATTCTCCTGGTGTCTTTGGCAGTGTCCTGCTAGTCTCATTCTCCTGGTGTCTCTGGCAGTGTCCTGCTATAGTCTCATTCTCCTGGTGTCTCTGGCAGTGTCCTGCTATAGTCTCATTCTCCTGGTGTCTTTGGCAGTGTCCTGCTATAGTCTCATTCTCCTGGTGTCTCTGGCAGTGTCCTGCTAGTCTCATTCTCCTGGTGTCTCTGGCAGTGTCCTGCTAGTCTCATTCTCCTGGTGTCTCTGGCAGTGTCCTGCTAGTCTCATTCTCCTGGTGTCTCTGGCAGTGTCCTGCTAGTCTCATCCTCCTGGTGTCTCTGGCAGTGTCCTGCTATAGTCTCATTCTCCTGGTGTCGTTGGCAGTGTCCTGCTAGTCTCATTCTCCTGGTGTCTCTGGCAGTGTCCTGCTATAGTCTCATTCTCCTGGTGTCTTTGGCAGTGTCCTGGTAGTCTCATTATCCTGGTGTCTCTGGCAGTGTCCTGCTAGTCTCATTCTCCTGGTGTCTCTGGCAGTGTCCTGCTATAGTCTCATTCTCCTGGTGTCTTTGGCAGTGTCCTGCTAGTCTCATTCTCCTGGTGTCTGTGGCAGTGTCCTGCTAGTCTCATTATCCTGGTGTCTCTGGCAGTGTCCTGCTAGTCTCATTCTCCTGGTGTCTCTGGCAGTGTCCTGCTAGTCTCATCCTCCTGGTGTCTCTGGCAGTGTCCTGCTAGTCTCATTCTCCTGGTGTCTCTGGCAGTGTCCTGCTAGTCTCATCCTCCTGGTGTCTCTGGCAGTGTCCTGCTAGTCTCATCCTCCTGGTGTCTCTGGCAGTGTCCTGCTAGTCTCATCCTCCTGGTGTCTCTGGCAGTGTCCTGCTAGTCTCATTCTCCTGGTGTCTCTGGCAGTGTCCTGCTAGTCTCATTCTCCTGGTGTCTCTGGCAGTGTCCTGCTAGTCTCATTCTCCTGGTGTCTCTGGCAGTGTCCTGCTAGTCTCATTCTCCTGGTGTCTCTGGCAGTGTCCTGCTAGTCTCATTCTCCTGGTGTCTCTGGCAGTGTCCTGCTAGTCTCATTCTCCTGGTGTCTTTGGCAGTGTCCTGCTAGTCTCATTCTCCTGGTGTCTCTGGCAGTGTCCTGCTATAGTCTCATTCTCCTGGTGTCTCTGGCAGTGTCCTGCTATAGTCTCATTCTCCTGGTGTCTCTGGCAGTGTCCTGCTAGTCTCATTCTCCTGGTGTCTTTGGCAGTGTCCTGCTAGTCTCATTCTCCTGGTGTCTCTGGCAGTGTCCTGCTAGTCTCATTCTCCTGGTGTCTCTGGCAGTGTCCTGCTAGTCTCATTCTCCTGGTGTCTTTGGCAGTGTCCTGCTAGTCTCATTCTACTGGTGTCTCTGGCAGTGTCCTGCTATAGTCTCATTCTCCTGGTGTCTTTGGCAGTGCCCTGCTAGTCTCATCCTCCTGGTGTCTCTGGCAGTGTCCTGCTAGTCTCATTCTCCTGGTGTCTCTGGCAGTGTCCTGCTAGTCTCATTCTCCTGGTGTCTTTGGCAGTGTCCTGCTATTCTCATTCTCCTGGTGTCTCTGGCAGTGTCCTGCTAGTCTCATTATCCTGGTGTCTCTGGCAGTGTCCTGCTAGTCTCATTATCCTGGTGTCTCTGGCAGTGTCCTGCTAGTCTCATTCTCCTGGTGTCTTTGGCAGTGTCCTGCTAGTCTCATTCTCCTGGTGTCTCTGGCAGTGTCCTGCTAGTCTCATTCTCCTGGTGTCTCTGGCAGTGTCCTGCTAGTCTCATTCTCCTGGTGTCTCTGGCAGTGTCCTGCTAGTCTCATTCTCCTGGTGTCTCTGGCAGTGTCCTGCTAGTCTCATTCTCCTGGTGTCTCTGGCAGTGTCCTGCTAGTCTCATTCTCCTGGTGTCTCTGGCAGTGTCCTGCTAGTCTCATCCTCCTGGTGTCTTTGGCAGTGTCCTGCTAGTCTCATTCTCCTGGTGTCTTTGGCAGTGTCCTGCTATAGTCTCATCCTCCTGGTGTCTCTGGCAGTGTCCTGCTATAGTCTCATTATCCTGGTGTCTTTGGCAGTGTCCTGCTATAGTCTCATTCTCCTGGTGTCTTTGGCAGTGTCCTGCTATAGTCTCATTCTCCTGGTGTCTCTGGCAGTGTCCTGTTAGTCTCATTCTCCTGGTGACTTTGGCAGTGTCCTGCTAGTCTCATTCTCCTGGTGTCTCTGGCAGTGTCCTGCTAGTCTCATTCTCCTGGTGTCTTTGGCAGTGTCCTGCTAGTCTCATTCTCCTGGTGTCTCTGGCAGTGTCCTGCTAGTCTCATTCTCCTGGTGTCTTTGGCAGTGTCCTGCTAGTCTCATTCTCCTGGCTGCTATTTTCTGTCTCACCCTTGGTAATCCCTCATACAGAGTCTTGTTAGTAACATGTACACTCTTGCTGATGTTAAGTACTGCACGCAGCATTCTGGTGTAGCACCCGTCTAGAGACTTCTGCAGGGTTGGCTTCAGGGTCCAGCATTCACTGCCGTACAGGAGAACAGACTCCACTGTTGCAAAGAAGAAGCTGAGTTTGATTTGACGGGAGAGATTGGAGTTCAGGCAGAGACTGTTTAGGAAGTGAGTGTTCTATTAATTTGCTGTTGCCAGTCATGGCTGCCAGTTCCCACCCGATGTTGTGTGGGAGTTCAGACTGATCCAGATCGTACTGAATAACTGCTAGCTTGCATAATGTCTTGAGGCTAGGACTGAAGTCTAAGACATACAGGTCACCAGGGGTGTTGTCACCTCCAAAGAGGATGACACAATCTCCCACCATGCCACAGCACATCGTATACATCTGACATGGTCCTTTCCCCTTGGGCTCAACCTTCTTCCAGGAGAAGGTTCCTGGACTGAATTTCCACAGATCATTGAAGGTATGGTTATAGTTCCTGCCACCAAATATGTACAGCTCTCCATTGTAGGTAAAGGCTGAATGACCGTAGCGTCCTTCTGGTAGAAGCTGTGTAGAAGGTGTGTTCATCCACTGGTTGGTCTCTGTGTCAAACACTGACATGGTGATGGTGTTGTAGTGCTGACCCCACCCCCTACAGCCCCCAAATACAAACGTCTTTGACCCGATGATGGTAGCAGTGATATGATGAAGCAGGAGGTGGAGTTCCTCTGGTGTTAATTAAAGACCAGACCATTGTGGTGGTGTCCAACTTGTAGATGTCATTAGTGGATCCAGTCTGGGTTAATCCTCCATGGATATGACCTTCCCCAAGACACAGGCTGCGTTCGAATTAATTCCCTATGCCCCATATAGTGCACTACTTTGGGGTTCCGCCATTTTTTTATAGTGTCCGAATATGTAGTGAGCATTTTTGCACCCTAATGTAGTGGACTGAAGTATCCCACAATGCACCGGGAATTGTAGGGACCATCCGATGGTCACTACAAAAACACAGCGAAGCAAATCTGTCCCATAATGCATTGTGCAAGCTCGCTCTTGAGCGCACATGCACGCGTTTGCGCGCACGTGCGCTGCTTCTGCATGCATGCGCTCATTGCGCTCCAACTCAGAAAAGGCAGAAGTTGAACCAGCGAAAGAAATCAACACAAATGTACTTTTTAAACGTTCGTTTTCCCCTCTCTTTTCTTCCCTGGCGGATCTCGAAGCTACAGATCTCGAGACAAATGATCTGTGCATTTATTTGCAATTGTTTTATTTTATTTATAATAAAACAATTAATTTGCAATAGTATTACTAATTGATTTATTGTATAACCCAGGCCCAGCGCATGACGTTAGGAGAGGAATCAGTTGCTTG
This sequence comes from Electrona antarctica, assembly GCF_951216825.1. Classification (NCBI taxonomy): domain Eukaryota; kingdom Metazoa; phylum Chordata; class Actinopteri; order Myctophiformes; family Myctophidae; genus Electrona; species Electrona antarctica. Next base: position 50,954,369 of record NC_136794.1, read on the forward strand.
CTGTAGAATATATTTTAATAGTTTTTGGATTAAGGTTGGTGAGGTTGTAAAGCTATGTGCTAAAGTCCAATATATATTTTGTACATGCATGTGAGACACATTCATTGTGTCTCCGAACATATGTTTTATTAATATGAATTAATTCCTGCCATTAAAAAATATATGTTATCTAACATTATTTCATTGAATTGCGATAAATGCATTAAAACTTCATTATGTAGGCAGTAATTTATTGGACTGCTGTTTCTGTTAACGTCCGTATTGTGAGCAGAGCTTGTAGATCGGCTACTTTTGGTAATTATTTACCAAAAGTACCCGATCTACAAGCTCACAACACGGACGTCGCGTTGCTTATAGATCGGCTATTTTTGCCGTACCCGGGTACGGCATAATCATGCTGCCGATATTTTCATATTGTCAAGGTGGTGCACTGTTTTCATATTGCTGGATAATGGATATAATATTAATTTATTGATAATAACCTTTTTATCATAGACATATAGGCCTAAATGCCTGCTGCAAACATATTTTCATTAACCTATCTTTTCTTTATTCATCCATGAATTTAAAAATAATTTAACAAACTGTCCTTGCAGGGAGGTGACAGCCTGCAGTCACTAATTTGATACAGTCTGTTCCTAGCGAAAATTCAGCAGCAGCGTTTTGACTGGTTTCTTGTAGTCAGTTGATTTTTCATATCCAAATGAGTGAAACGGCCGGGATGATTTGTTTATTTTTCATACAGTTCTTTATGAGGCGATCTGAAAAAACCCTATGGGGATTACAATGCAAATAAAAAGTACATGAACCCGCGGACCTATAGTGCCCTCTACCGATATTGACGTCAGAGTCGGTGCTCCCCATACAGGGAGTATTGTCCGAATTAATCACTATTTGAGTCCACTGAGTCTGGGTCCCCGTATGGGGAGTAGGGAGTAGGGAACAACCCTAGCAATTCGAACGCAGCCACAGGCTGAGTGGTAGCTCCTCCCCTCTGGAACGGTCCCAGAAACCTGTGGTTTGAACCATTTGTGGGTGTCGACATCAAATGCATAAAGGACATTGCAGTAACCTTGGCTAGTCATCCCTCCCCAGAGGTAGACAGTATATTCTATCAGCACAGCTGTGTGGTCCCAGCGCCTAGATGGAACCTCAAGGTTAGGTTGTCCTATTCCAGGGGTCACAGGGGTGAACTTCCTCCAGCACAAAGACACTGTGTTGAAGACGTTCACATGAATCTGCTTGTCGTTAGCGTTTCCACTGAATGAGTAAACATGGCGTCCGAATGCAACAGCCTTGTTCGAGTAAAGCTCTGGAGCTCCATCCAGATGTAGCGTCCAGCAGAACATTTCTCACAGCGTAGATCAGGTTGGATTGATCACGTCTCTCTGTAACACAATGCAGTCCTTCTGCTGCACTCGCCGTCACTTATTGGTTCAGTGGTGCAAATGTCACGCAAAGCTTTGACCAATCAGGCAAGGCCCATGAGCCAGGCCAGCCAATCCAGGAAGCTGATGACTGTTGTTCTCCTAATATGGCAAAAGAATATGGCCTAATAAAGATAAATTGATCACCAGTGATATCAGACAGTGTGTTCAGCTACACAGCAGACAGACAGACAGACAGTGTGTTCAGCTACACAGCAGACAGACAGACCGACAAATCCTGTTGGCGGTGAGCTGGATTGATCAACGCGACAATGTTAGCGGCTCGGCTGTGATGTTCCAGTCCGGCAGAACTGTCTGTCTGTCTGTCTGTCTGTGACACCACCCGCTTGCCACCAGAGGGTGCAGCTGTATCACACATAAAAAACACGCACGCATGCGCGCACACACACACAGTAGAAAACTTTTTTTTTAAAGAGACACAAAAAATTTAAAAAGAAAACTAAAAAAAATAGAGAGAAAAAACTTTAAAAAAAAGAAAACTTAAAAAAAGAAAAAGAAAACTGTTCTGCTATGATATGTGATGTCCCCAGGGTGGTATCCTAATGTTCTGCTATGATATGTGATGTCCCCAGGGTGGTATCCTAATGTTCTGCTGTGATATGTGATGTTCCAGGGTGGTATCCTAATGTTCTGCTGTGATATGTGATGTTCCAGGGTGGTATCTTAACCCATTTTGACCTGAGATCAGATTCTAAAAATGCCTTTTACATCCTGACAGTTTTCTGAAAAAGCTATGTTTATATGTCAGTCGTTCTTCGATTTAAAAAAAATAGCAGACCTACAAGCTCATAGCGCGCCACCGAGTGGCGCGCTATGAGCTTGTAGATCTGCTATTTTTCAATAGCTAAAGCATAACATAATGCTAATACCAAAATGGGTTAATGTTCTGCTGTGTGCTGTGCTCTGGTGTTTCCAGGGTGGTTTCTCAGCTCTTGGCCGAGTTGGATTCTCTCGGTTCTCGTGAAGGACTTTTCGTGATCGGAGCCACCAACCGACCCGACCTCCTGGACCAATCACTGCTCAGACCTGGCAGGTCAGAGGTCACCGCCGCCGTCGCTGATATTAGAGATGTGATCAGGAGCGCATAGACATCACTCATGTTTACGTAGCGAGTGTTCACTTCCTGTTTCTCAGTTTCCAAGAGAAACGGCTTTCAAATTAAGACTGTTCTCCATGGAGATGAATGGCTGGTGTTCTACCATATTCAGCCACCAGATGGCGGTGTCGGCGTTGAATGAGTTAATAATGTATATATATTTTGTTTCTGATCAGGTTTGATAAGCTGGTCTATGTTTTATTAATAATCAATATATGTATTGATCAGGTTTGATAAGCTGGTCTATGTTGGAATCAATGAAGACAAGCAGTCCCAGCTTCAAGTCCTGAAGGCCATCGCCAGAAAGTATGGATCCACACACACACACACACACACACACACACACACACACACACACACACACACAGCATTGTACAGTGTATACTACTAGTTCTATAGTGTATACCAGTAGTTTCAATGTACTCACCATGTGTTGTTCTATTGTTCTATTTCTATGTATGTATTTTATCACCATGTGTTGTTCTATTGTTCTATTTCTATGTATGTATTTTATCACCATGTGTTGTTCTATTGTTCTATTTCTATGTATGTATTTTATCACCATGTGTTGTTCTATTGTTCTATTTCTATGTATGTATTTTATCACCATGTGTTGTTCTATTGTTCTATTTCTATGTATGTATTTTATCACCATGTGTTGTTCTATTGTTCTATTTATATGTATGTATTTTATCACCATGTGTTGTTCTATTGTTCTATTTCTATGTATGTATTTTATCACCATGTGTTGTTCTATTGTTCTATTTCTATGTATGTATTTTATCACCATGTGTTGTTCTATTGTTCTATTTATATGTATGTATTTTATCACCATGTGTTGTTCTATTGTTCTATTTATATGTATGTATTTTATCACCATGTGTTGTTCTATTGTTCTATTTCTATGTATGTATTTTATCACCATGTGTTGTTCTATTGTTCTATTTCTATGTATGTATTTTATCACCATGTGTTGTTCTATTGTTCTATTTCTATGTATGTATTTTATCACCATGTGTTGTTCTATTGTTCTATTTCTATGTATGTATTTTATCACCATGTGTTGTTCTATTGTTCTATTTCTATGTATGTATTTTATCACCATGTGTTGTTCTATTGTTCTATTTCTATGTATGTATTTTATCACCATGTGTTGTTCTATTGTTCTATTTCTATGTATGTATTTTATCACCATGTGTTGTTCTATTGTTCTATTTCTATGTATGTATTTTATCACCATGTGTTGTTCTATTGTTCTATTTCTATGTATGTATTTTATCACCATGTGTTGTTCTATTTCTATGTATGTATTTTATCACCATGTGTTGTTCTATTGTTCTATTTCTATGTATGTATTTTATCACCATGTGTTGTTATATTGTTCTATTTCTATGTATGTATTTTATCACCATGTGTTGTTCTATTGTTCTATTTCTATGTATGTATTTTATCACCATGTGTTGTTCTTGCTTACTGTGAGTCACTCTGGATTAAGAGAGGCTGATATAAATGCCTAATGTGTTTGTTTGTGTGTGTGTGTGTGCGTGTGTGTGTGTGTGCGAGCGTACGTGTGTGTGCGTGGCTGCGTGCGTACGTGTGTGCATGCGCGTACATGCGTGTGTGTGTGTGTGCGTGTGTGTGCGTGCGCATACATGCGTGCGTGCGCGTGCTTGCGTGTGTGTCAGGTTCCAGTGTGAGTCCAGTGTGGACCTGGGGGAGGTGCTTAGCCGTTGCCCCGCCCACCTGACGGGGGCAGACCTCTACGCGCTCTGCTCTGATGCCATGGCAACCGCCGTCAACAGGAAGATTACCGCCATCGTCCACGGTAACGTTGCCATCACAACCACACAGTGTTGACGACTAAAACTAAGACTAAATGTATTGACACATTTCGTCCACAGAGAAAAACTAGACTAAAATGTTAGGAAGGGACTAGTGGACACGAGATCCAGTAGAAGTCATTTTACACTTGGTTGCATGCTGAAAATAGCCGATCTACGAGCTTGTAGATCGGCTATTTTCAGCAAGTGTAAAAACAGTCATTACGACGGCATCAAGGCCCGCCAACATACATTTTAGTCGACTAAATCGACTGTAGATTTAGTCGACTAAAATCGCATGACATTTAGTCGACTAAAACTAGACACTAAAACAAGAATGTACACTCCATTCATAAATGAGGACCTTCGTCTTTAAATCTGTAATCGTGACAGCCCTGCCTGTCTGTCTGTCTGTCTGCCTGCCTGTCTGTCTGTCTGTCTGTCTGTCTGCCTGCCTGCCTGCCTGCCTGCCTGCCTGCCTGCCTGCCTGTCTGTCTGTCTGTCTGTCTGTCTGTCTGTCTGTCTGTCTGTCTGTCTGTCTGCCTGCCTGTCTGCCTGCCTGCCTGCCTGCCTGCCTGCCTGCCTGCCTGTCTGTCTCTCAGGTGTGGACACAGAGCAGTCTCCCGTGGTGTTGACGTCGGAGGACTTTGACGCTGCCGTGCGTCAGTGTCGACCGTCTGTCACGCAGCACGAGCTGCTACGATACCACGCCCTGCAGCGCAGTCTGGCCAATCACTGACCAGATACCACGCCCTGGACCACAGTCTGGCCAATCACTGACCAGATACCACGCCCTGGACCACAGTCTGGCCAATCACTGACCAGATACCACGCCCTGCACCGCAGTCTGGCCAATCACTGACCAGGAGAAACCAACACCTGCAGCGCAGTCTGGCCAATCACTGACCAGATACCACGCCCTGGACCGCAGTCTGGCCAATCACTGACCAGATACCACGCCCTGCACCGCAGTCTGGCCAATCACTGACCAGATACCCCGCCCTGCACCGCAGTCTGGCCAATCACTAGAGTCCTGTCCATAATGTGGGCCCAGGTCCGAGGAGTTCAGCCTTATATCACAAAAGACACTGAGGCTTCTGAAAAGTCACTGAAAACTTAAAATGATGAAGTGTAAATCTGTCCTAATGTTTATAATGTTTATTGCACACAGTGTCCTCCTCAAATGTAATTTAATAAATTCAGAACTAATGAGACAAAGAGAGAGCTGTGCTTTACTTTATTGTTTGTCACACCCTAGCCACGGCTCCACAGGTGCTGCTTGATCAGCCGGATGGTGGACAGGTATGTGTCGTCCTTCTATGACGCGGCCCCAGGCTTTCTTTATGTCTCATCTGCTCTCCGGTAGCCTCTGTCCCAGCCTTACTCATCTGCCAAGAGAAAGGCCTGGTCACAACCTAAGGCAGAGAGAAATCCTGGTCACAACCTAAGACAGAGAGAAAAGGCCTGGTCACAACCTAAGACAGAGAGAAAGGCCTGGTCACAACCTAAGACAGAGAAAAGCCTGGTCACAACCTAAGACAGAGAGAAAGGCCTGTTCACAACCTAAGACAGAGAGAAAAGCCTGGTCACAACCTAAGACAGAGAGTAAAGCGTGGTCACAACCTAAGACAGAGAAAAGCCTGGTCACAACCTAAGACAGAGAGAAGAGCCTGGTCACAACCTAAGACAGAGAGAAAGGCCTGGTCACAACCTAAGACAGAGTATAGCCTGGTCACAACCTAAGACAGAGAGAAAAGCCTGGTCACAACCTAAGACAGAGAGTAAAGCCTGGTCACAACCTAAGACAGAGTAAAGCCTGGTCACAACCTAAGACAGAGAGAAAGGCCTGGTCACAACCTAAGACAGAGTAAAGCCTGGTCACAACCTAAGACAGAGTAAAGCCTGGTCACAACCTAAGACAGAGAGTAAAGCCTGGTCACAACCTAAGACAGAGAGAAAAGCCTGGTCACAACCTAAGACAGAGTAAAGCCTGGTCACAACCTAAGACAGAGAGAAAAGCCTGGTCACAACCTAAGACAGAGAGAAAAGCCTGGTCACAACCTTGTTTTTGACAAAACGTGAGGGTACCCTCCCACCCTCCCCGTGTCCCCTAGGGTAGGTACCCTCACATGGTCTCCCCATGTCCATAGGTACCATAGAGTATATAAATGGATAGAGACTGAACTGGCGCGAAGCTCCGCCCCCCCCCCCCCCCCCCCCCCCCCCCCCCCCGCTATTCATGTCAGTGGAAGTTGCTCAGTGGCGTTTTGAAGCACCCGGAAGACTGCCGGAAGTACCGTCTCAGAACGTCTACTTCCGCATTTGACCACCAAATTGTGGTGTGCGTGCGTGCGTGCGACAGTGATCCCATTGTCTCCACAACAGGCTCTCTCCCCCACCTCTCATTACATGTTAAAAGACCTACATTCCAGAAGCCATAAACAACGCTTTTTCTGAAGCTAAACTTTATTCTATTCTATTTTATTCTATTAGGTAGGGATGTAGCTCTGGTCCATAGCCTTACTCATGGACCAGAGCTACATCCCTACCTGCTTTCTCTGCACCATTTGTTAAAATGTAAAAGACCAATATTATTATGAAGAAAACAAGATGGTAAGACAGCTAACACAAATGGAATAAAGTTTACCTTCAGAAAAAGTGTTGTTTATGGCTTCTGAATGTAGGTATTTTAACATGTAATGTCTATGGAGTGACGTCACGTCAACACCATTAGCTCAGAAAAGGGGGCGGGGAAAGGCTGTGAGACAGGCCTATTGGCATAAAGGAGGCAACAGGCTTGCTGTACGCTTAGGGGGTTGATGCGATGCCCACCACTGGGCTCTGCTCAGACTTATAATACTTAGGGGGTTGATGCGATGCCCACCACTGGGCTCTGCGCAGAGAGCATGAGGTGAAATGATGACAGTGTTGGCATTTCATGGTCTTTATATGAAGTTGATATTATTATGGGTGAATGTTGAGTCAATGAATGGATGGTGATTGAATACTATTTCCTCAAGAACGCATTCAGAATGTAAATGTTTGTCTGTGCAGCTGCATGTTGCACAGAGCTCAACTGGGGTCCCCTTGCACTGAGAGTGCCCAAACAGAAGCCTGAACTAAGGAAGAAATGTGGGTCCTAACGAAATGACTAGAGGGTGTCTGAAAATAGGCCTGCACAAATAAGGCAAATACATGAAGCTATGGGGAATTAGTACAGCTTGCATGTTATGTTAACACCTTTTATTCATGTTTTCATGTTTTCTTCTCCTTCCCAGATATTTTCACTGCTCAACTCAAACATATCAACAGCAGAAATAGACATCTCAAAAATCACCGGAGAACTCATACAGAAGAAAAGCCCTACCACTGTGACCAGTGTGGAACTAGCTTCAGCCAGAGTAGTACTCTCAAACGTCACCAGAGAATTCATACAGGAGAGAAGCCATACCACTGTGACCAGTGTGCGTCTAGGTTCAGCACGAGTAGTACTCTCAAACGTCACCAGATAATTCATACAGGAGAGAAGCCCTACCACTGTGACCAGTGTGGGACTAGGTTCAGCACGAGGGGTGATCTCAATGTTCACCAGATAATTCATACAGGAGAGAAGCCCTACGCCTGTGACCAGTGTGGGACTAGGTTCAGCCAGAGCAGTCATCTCAAAGTTCACCAGAGAATTCATACAGGAGAGAAGCCCTACGCCTGTGACCAGTGTGGGACAAGATTCAGCACGAGCAGTGGTCTCAAAAGTCACCAGAGAATTCATACAGGAGAGAAGCCTTACCACTGTGACCAGCGTGGGACTAGGTTCAGCACAAGCAGTCATCTAAAAAGTCACCAGAGAATTCATACTGGAGAGAAGGAGAAGCCATACCACTGTGACCAGTGTGGGTCTAGGTTCAGCACGAGCAGTGGTCTCAAAAATCACCAGAGGATTCATACTGGAGAGAAGCCCTACGCCTGTGACCAGTGTGGGACTAGGTTCAGATGCAGCAGTCATCACAAAGATCACCAGATCATTCATACAGGAGAGAAGCCCTACCACTGTGACCAGTGTGGGACTAGGTTCAGCACAAGCAGTCATCTCAAAGTTCACCAGATAATTCATACAGGAGAGAAGCCATACCACTGTGACCAGTGTCGGTCTAGGTTCAGCACGTGGGGTGATCTCAAAGTTCACCAGAGAATTCATACAGGAGAGAAGCCCTACCAATGTTGCCAGTCTGGGACTTGGTTCAGGCAGAGCAGTGCTCTCAAATGTCACCAGAGAACTCATACAGGACTCTCTAAAGATGTCATGTAGTCAGAGAGCAGGCTGGTGTAGCTGATCTACAAGCTCCCTCTTGACACGTATACAGTAAATCAGCTGTGCCCAAAAGGTAGATCACAATTCTACCTGTAGATCATAAAGGCTGTGCAGGAAGACCACATGACATGTTATCTACCTGTACATCATACAGGCCGGGTTTAGGTGGACGACATCGGCCGTTAGCAAAAGATGCTAAAAGTTGCTAAATAATTTAAAACAAAGGGGGATTATAGGGAATAAAACAATTACGTCAATCCGTCAACGGGAGGTCTGGATTAATTAATTCACTATGTCAACACCGTCAACGGTAGTTCAAGGTTTAAAGTGACTTGATTGATTGACATAAAAATAGGGCCTGTCACTCAAACCCACACAATGCAATACTTGGTTTAAAGAGTGTTGCACACAAACATCAGTAGCATTCACTGTGTGAAAAGAGGAGTTAACGAGCAGTTATGGGCACTGGATATGCCTGTAAACCTCAAGTTTAGCAGCATCTACAGTAATATACAGGTGTGATGGTACATTACGGGAGTTTACCAGAGTTTCCTGTAATATATATAACCGTTTTGCGCAGTGATTACAAAGTTACCATGTATACAATAAATAAATAAAAATACTATACAATTCCACTTTCCTCTATTTCCCATTCCATGTGCGTTTGTTTTATATGAAACGCCAGCACCAGCGCCCTCTCGGGTACATTTTTAAACCATTGTCAGCAATGGGATGATTGGGATAATAATGTGTTTTGGTGGGTAGATGTTGTTGAGCTGGTCATTTTGAAAGTAGCTCTCAAGTCAAGAGGTTTGCAGTAAATCTATTCATTTAAACTAGAGGTTCATGGTTCTGATGAGTGATCTTAGCAGACCTTGTATTGAGCTGTTCTTTATTGTGCTGTTTTATACAAACTGTTAATAAAGTTATCAATCAATCTTAACAATCAGCCCCTCTTGTATTTGATTTTACTCTGTTATCACCTTTATTATTATTATTATTATTATTATCATCACAATTTATGTTCTTTCATTTCCGGTTTGCATGAGTTCACTAATTAATGATTCGTTATTTCTCTCAGCTGATTGGTCCTTGGCCTGAAACAATATTTAATTATTCCTGACGGCACGGGCCCCATGAGGATTATGAAAACTATTCGTCCCTGCTTGTGTACTATATATTGGGTGAATAAATGCCTCTCATCAGTTCTGTTGTGTACAGCTGAGAGAGTGGATGTGAACTGACGCTGCTGCCTACTCGTCTCGTTATTTATTTCCTCCATACATCCGACTTGTGTCCACAGTATACAGACTCTTCCTATCGCTGTAATGCAGCTCTGTCCAACATGTGTGTTTTCGTCCTGTCAATCTAAATCTAATCATATATGTATTTAAATAACTGATGGTCTTCAGTGTGTATTAATGTCCATTTGTGTGTAATCTGTGTCCAAATAAAGTTGGTCAAAGAGAAGAAAGGGGAAAAAAGGAAAAGTGAAGCACCCTCCACGCACCGCGCATGCGCAGTGCCTCCAAAGCAGCGTTGCCATGTCTGCTTATTATAAGCGACGTCGGAGTTGTTTTTCTGTGAAGTAGCTAACTCCACCTCCTCCCCCCCTCTCAAACTGTCTGCTAAAGCAACTAACTCCACCACCTCTATATAAAGTCACAACACCAACTTTGATGAGGCAGAATTGCTTTGTTTTCTAAATAGGCCTATGAGGTTTAGACCTATTTTTAATTACCTGAAAAATGAACATTTGTACGTGTAGAGTTTGTAGATCTGCTATTTCCCAAATCTGATTGTGGACTAATGGCTTCTTTTTGGCTTGTTTTCATAGACCTGGTCGCTTATTTCTGACTCACAATGTGGCAACACTGCATGTTCGTGTCCACTCCATTGTTGATGTGGGAGAGTTTAGTCAGGAAGCGGAGCAGAGGACGGAGTGAAGACCACAACATGTCAGTCAGTAAAGTCACATCCCAGACGGTAAAAGACCTCAACATGGCGGCGAGTAAAGTCACATCCCAGACGGTAAAAGACCTCAACATGGCGGCGAGTAAAGTCACATCCCAGACGGTAAAAGACCTCAACATGGCGGCGAGTAAAGTCACATCCCAGATGGTAAAAGCGAGTCTCAAACGTGGACCGTCAGAGTGGAACGAAGAAGGAGATGAACTGCTTGGGCTTTTTGAAAGAGAGATGTCGTCCGACATCTTTTCAGCGTCTGTGTCAGAGAAGGAACAGATCTACCAGGCAGCCATGCTGAAGCAGCCTGTGATAAAGCTACACAGAATAGGTATGTGCATGTTTTCAGTAACAAGACAACGGAGTCACCCCTTTTCCACCTCTGAGTAAAAAGTGCGGATATCTCACCCCGAAAGTCCGGACTACTCACTGCAATACAGCGTCGCAGTCCCGCACCCTACCAGGGCCCAGGGAAATGATTCTCCGTTCATTTTCCTCATAGACATTTAAAAAAACATTTATTTAAAGACCTTTTAAGCCTCGTACAAAGCCAACTCTTGACGTGACAAATCATGACAACAAACATTTTTTTTCCGGGCCTAACAAATAATTAGAAAAAAGAAGAAAATGGCAATTATTATAATTGTAATTATTTGTTTGGTCCAAAATATTGTGTTTGTCATGATTTGTCACGACTCGAGTTGGGTTTGTACGACGCTTATAAGGTCTTTAAATAAATACGTTTTGAAATGTCTATGGGAAAAATGCATTGGGAATCATTTCCTGGGCCTGGCGTCGTCATGAAAGGGGGCGGGACTGCGCCGCTCTATTCGAAACTGGCCTCCGTAAAATCTGAATCCCCCGTCCCCTTTCCCCCTTACTGTATATGTTTCTTTTCCTATTGACAACGAAGGGAAAAGTTACGTCATATTGTCCCTCATTACGTCATGCTGTCAATTTATTGTTAATGGTGTTTAATGTTTGTGTTTCACCGTTTGTTTTACATCACCATTACATCACCTAATCAACATGAGTTAGACTTTAATATATTAGCGCCCCTCACTTCACACGGGTGTGATTATTTTTTATAGAAGTGTATATTTTTACGTCTCTAAATGTTGTGATGAATTGAACATGTCGTCCTCAGTAACAGTCTGTGTTGTAAACCAGTGTAATGCTGTATCAGTGTGTCGTCCTCAGTAACAGTCTGTGTTGTAAACCAGTGTAATGCTGTATCAGTGTGTCGTCCTCAGTAACAGTCTGTGTTGTAAACCAGTGTAATGCTGTATCAGTGTGTCGTCCTCAGTAACAGTCTGTGTTGTAAACCAGTGTAATGCTGTATCAGTGTGTCGTCCTCAGTAACAGTCTGTGTTGTAAACCAGTGTAATGCTGTATCAGTGTGTCGTCCTCAGTAACAGTCTGTGTTGTAAACCAGTGTAATGCTGTATCAGTGTGTCGTCCTCAGTAACAGTCTGTGTTGTAAACCAGTGTAATGCTGTATCGGTGTCGTCCTCAGTAACAGTCTGTGTTGTAAACCAGTGTAATGCTGTATCAGTGTGTCGTCCTCAGTAACAGTCTGTGTTGTAAACCAGTGTAATGCTGTATCAGTGTGTCGTCCTCAGTAACAGTCTGTGTTGTAAACCAGTGTAATGCTGTATCAGTGTGTCGTCCTCAGTAACAGTCTGTGTTGTAAACCAGTGTAATGCTGTATCAGTGTGTCGTCCTCAGTAACAGTCTGTGTTGTAAACCAGTGTAATGCTGTATCAGTGTGTCGTCCTCAGTAACATTCTCTTTATTGAGTTGTGCTTTCATGTGAAATGTAGCCATTCTGCAAACTGTTAATAAATACATCAATCAATCAATTCCTCTTGCTGTGTTGCCAGTTTTGCAAGAGAAACAAGTGGCCAGGTCTATGAAATCAAATGAAAATGGCAGATCTACAAGCTCAAGTTTACTGAATATTTCTACTTTTACCAAGCCTTTCCCCCCCCCCCCCCCCCTTGTTTTCCCCCCTGCAGAAAGTACTGACAGCTCACCCCTCCATGTCAGAAAGTACAGACAGCTCACCCCTCCATGTCAGAAAGTACAGACAGCTCACCCCTCCATGTCAGAAAGTACAGACAGCTCACCCCTCCATGTCAGAAAGTACAGACAGCTCACCCCTCCATGTCAGAAAGTACAGACAGGAAATTGTGTACAGCTGCCGTCCTGAATGTAGAACATCATCAGTTGGTAATAATACAACACAGCTTGCATGTTATGTTAAAACCGTTTATTCATGTTTTTTCTCCATCCCAGATACTTTCCCTGCCCAACTCAAACATATCAACAGCAGAAATAGACACCTCAAACATCACCGGATAACTCATACAGGAGAAAAGCCCTACCACTGTGACCAGTGTGGAACTAGCTTCAGCATGAGCAGTACTCTCAAAGTTCACCAGAGAATTCACACAGGAGAGAAGCCATACCACTGTGACCAGTGTGGGACTAGGTTCAACAGGAGAAGTACTCTGAAACAACACCAGAGCATTCATACAGGAGAGAAGCCCTATCACTGTGACCAGTGTGGGACTACGTTCAGCATGAAAAGTAATCTGAAAAAGCACCAGATAATTCATACAGGAGAGAAGCCCTACGCCTGTGACCAGTGTGGGTCTAGGTTCAGCACGAGAAGTCATCTCAAACGTCACCAGGAAATGCATACAGGAGAGAAGCCCTACCACTGTGACCAGTGTGACACTAGGTTCAGCACGAGCAGTCATCTCAAATATCACCAGAAAATGCACACAGGAGAGAACTTCTACCACTGTGACCAGTGTGGGAAACGGTTCAGCCAGAGCATTAATCTCAAACATCATGAGAGAATTCATACAGGAGAGAAGCCCTACACCTGTGACCAGTGTGGGATAAGCTTCAGCAGGAGCAGTACTCTCAAAGATCACCAGAGAATTCATACAGGAGAGAAGCCTTACCACTGTGACCAGTGTGGGACTAGGTTCAGCCACAACAGTGCTCTCAAACGTCACCAGAGAATTCATACAGGAGAGAAGCCCTACACCTGTGACTAATGTGGGACTGGGTTCAGCACGAGCAGTGCTCTAAAACAACACCAGAATATGCATGCAGGAGTGAAACCCTACCAATGTGACCACTGTGTGAAACGGTTCAGCCAGGACAGTGGTCTCAAACAACACCAGATAACTCATACAGGACTCTCTAAAGATGTCATGTAGTCAGAGAGCAGGTATCACTGGTTTAGCTGATCTACAAGCTCCCTCGTGACACGTTGTGAGCTTGTAGATCAGCTATTTTCAGCACAGCCAAGTATAAATCGAGCATTAAGACGCCATCACGGCCCACCTAAATACATTTTAGTCTACTGAATAATTTAGTCTCAACTCAAAGTTAAAAGTTAAAGTTAAGTTTTCTGAGGTTAAGGTTAGGTTTAGGCTCAGCCAGAAAGCATTGAGGTCAAACGTCTCCTTTGTGCCTGTGTCACACCACTGCATTTATATCTGACCTGCTTGTAGAAACCTATGTATTTAAGGGACTACATGTTAATGTCATTTATATCCATGCTTGTAGAGACCTATCCTATGTATTTTAAGTACAGACACACTACACATTACATATTCACATATCCCCCCCCCCCAAATAATCATATTTGAACCGCCCCCCCCCCACCCTGACAAGCACATGGAGGCATTACATTTAGTTTGACTCTGTTCCACAGAATGATATTGTGAAAATAGCTGATCTACAAGCTCACACCTCGTTATTGTTTTTGTTTTGTTTTTTAACACGTGTTGCCTCTATAAAAGTTAAATGTGTGTTTTCGTCCTGTCACTCTAATAATGTATGATGTATTTAAATAACTGATGGTCTTCAGTGTGTATTAATGTCCATTTGTGTGTAATCTAAATTGTCCAAATAAAGTTGGTCAAAGAGAAGAGAGGGAAAAAAAGGGAAAGTGACTCGCCCTCCACGCACGGCGCATGCGCAGTGGCTCCAAAGCAGCGTTGCCATGTCTGCTTATTATAAGCGACTTTGTGCTTGTTTTTTCTGTGAAGTTGCTTGTAAATATTGATAGTTGCGGGCTGTGCGTTTTTTGAGTCTTGTTTCTAAAGTGTAGTTATTTGCTTATTAAGGCTTGTTTCAACCAGTGGTTCTCAAACATTTTCAAATACATGTGGCCATGTGACCAGGGGACAGGGTCCTAGAACCATGTGTATTTGTCGAACCCATCCATCCATCCTTCTTCAACCACTTATCAGTAATCGGGTCGCGGGGGCAACAGCTCCACAAAAGTGTCCCAGACTTCCCTCTCAAGAGCAACACTAGTTGGGGATCCCGAGACGTTCCAAGGCCAGTGAGTCGATGTGTTTCCTTCAACTGCGCCTTGGTCTGCCCCGGGGTCTCCTCCCAGTGGGACGTGCCTCGAGGACCTCCCTAGGGAGACGCCCGAGAGGCATCCTAACCAGATGCCCCGAACCACCTCAGCTGGCTCCTTTCCAGGCGAAGAAGCAGCGACTCTACTCCGAGTCTCTCTCGTGTGACTGAACTTCTCACCCTAATCTCTAAGGGAGATGCCAGCCACCCGTCAAAGAAAACTCATTTCGATCGATTGTGTTCGCAACCTTATTCTTTCGGTCATGACCCACACTTGACCATAGGTTTGAGTAGGAATGAAGATTGCTCGGTAGACATTTGTCGAACCCATCTGGTTGTTTTCTGTTGTGCTATTTAACACCCTTTATGTCTGTGTTTCGAAAATATTGAACAAATTCAAAAGTATTAAAAAGCGCTATGGACAAAACCTCTTTATTGGTCCCTCAATTTGTTCATGGAAGTAATTGACAATATATAAATATATAAATCCAACCAAAGTGCTTTACAACAAAAAACACAAATAAAAGTGCACAATATCGTCAAAGATATAAAAAGAAAAAATCACACCCGTGTGAACTGAGTGGTGCAAGGTCTTATATAGCCTGATCAGCTGTGGTCTGACGTAATGTCAGTGACCATAGTAACCAATGCTCATTTTTTGAGTACGAACAAACACGGGTACACGGGTACAAAGCCAGTTGTTGGAGTGGTTTGCACCACTCAAAAAAATCACACCCGTGTGAACTGAGTGGTGCAAGGTCTTATATAGCCTGATCAGCTGTGGTCTGATGTAATGTCAGTGACCATAGTAACCATGCTCATTTTTGAGTGGTGTAAACCACTCCTACAACTGGCTTTTGTGTGCAGAAAAAAATGAGCATGGTTGCTATGTTCAAAATAATTTCTGACGTAATTAAATCACACCCGGGTGAACTGGATGACCGTAGCAACCGTGGTCATTTTTTCTGCACAAAAAAAGCCAGTTGTGAAATCACATCCGGGTGTGATTTCATTAAGTCAGATCAGAGCTGATCAGGCTATATAATACCTTAACTTATATAATACCTCACATCGGACAAAAACTCCAGCTGAATCAACCTTACACCACTCAGTTCACACGGGTGTGATTTTTTTGGGTACGAACAAACACGGGCACACAGGTACAAAGCCAGTTGTTGGAGTGGTTTGCACCACTCAAAAACACATTATAGAGATACAAATATACAACGGGTGGAGAAAGAAAATGAAGGGATAAAGTCACAACACCAACTGAGGCAGTATTGCTTTGTTTTCAAAATATACGGTTTTCTTCATTTCCTGATGAATGTATATTTTTCATTTCCTGAAAAAATGAACATTTGGACATGTAGCTTTTAGAAATGCTATTTCCCAAATAGCTGATTATGGATTATTTTGGCCTCTTTTGGCCTTTTTTTCATAGACCTTGTCGCTTATTTCTGTCTCACAATCTGGCAACACTGCATGGTTGTGTCCAGTGTTGATGCGGGAGAGTTTAGTCAGGAAGCGGAGCAGAGGACGGAGTCAAGACCACAACATGTCAGCGAGTAAAGTCACATCCCAGACGGTAAAAGACCTCAACATGTTTGATTGATTGATTGATTGAAAAATGTATTAACAGTTTGCAGAATTACAGTACATTTCAAGCACAAACTCAATACAAAGGCTGTTAACTGTGAGTGGACGACCCAATTAAGCATTACACTTGTTTCCAATAGGGTCCACAATGTTCAATTCATCAAAAACATTTAGAGACATACAAATAGACACTTCTATATAGACAAAGGACAGAACAGGAATTCATCATAAAGGAGGTAAAAAGGGAAAAGAAACATATACAGTGAGGGAAAAAAGGGGTGGGCGGTGGGGGGGATTCACGTTCAGCTCCGTTCATTTGTTTGTTTTCCTTGGAGGAGCTGCGTTGGGTCCCCAAGTCGGCTCCGTGGCCGTACCTTGAGTTGGCTGTGTGGCCGTGACCATCTCTTGTGTTGTCCTTGTGTTGGGTCCCCAAGTCGGCTCAGTGGCCGTACCTTGAGTTGGCTGTGTGGCCGTGACCGTCTCTTGTGTTGTCCTTGCGTTGGGTCCCCAAGTCGGCTCAGTGGCCATACTTTGAGTTGGCTGTGTGGCCGCGACCGTCTCTTGTGTTGTCCTTGCGTCCGTGTTTGAGGGATTCCGATTTTACAGGGGCCAGTTTCGAATTGCAGCCGTCCGTAGGTGCCCTTTGAGAGCGGTTTTGAAGGAGTCAAGGGATTCGCATGTCTTAATGACTGTTGGTAGGGCGTTCCACATTTTGGTGGCATAGGAGCGAAAAGAATTTAGTCCCTTGTTTGTGCCGAATCTGGGTTGTACATGGTTCGTTGCACTCCCTCTGGTGTTGTGGGTGTGGACTTCGTTAACATTAAGGAAGTATCTAGACAGGTACATGGGTATCTTGGTGGTGTATCGAATCTTGTGGACCAGACCCATTGCAAGATGCTGTACTCTGTCGTCGACCCTAAGCCATTCCAGCCTGTCGAAGTGGGCAGGGGTGAGGTGGGTTCGGGGGGCGAGGTCAAGTAGGAGCCTGACCAGTTTGTTTTGGGAAGTCTGGAGCCTGGTTTTAAGGGCCTTTGAGGTGCTGTGGTACCAGGAGGTGCATGCATAGTCAAAGAAACCCTGTACAAGGGCTCCTGTTAAGGTCTTCAAGGTGTTTTTGTCGACCAGTGAGGAGATCCTGTAAAGGAATCTTGTTCTATGGTTGACCTTTTTGATTACGTTGGTGGCCATTTTATCACCGGAAAGATTAGCCTCCAGGATGGAACCTAGGTAGGTCATTTCATCTTTACGTGTGATAACATTGTCACCCACTCTAACCAAGAAGCCATTTGCCTTTCTGAGATTACTATTAGAGCCAAAGAGAATGGATTCAGTTTTTCCCAGGTGTAAAGATAGTTTGTTATCAGCGAGCCAGGTGCAGATTCTACCGAGTTCAGAGCTGAGGGCATTTTCAACCTGCGGTTTGTTCCTGTCCGAGACTAGCAGTGCCGAGTCATCTGCGAACAGGAACAAGTTGCAGTCACAAGCTGAAGTCATGTCGTTAACATATATTAGGAACAGTAAAGGCCCTAGTATGCTCCCTTGTGGAACGCCACAGCTCACTGGGAGTGGGGGGGACAGTGTTCCATTCACCTCCACCATCTGTTCTCTCCCCTCCAGGTAGGATTGCATCCAGCTCACTGATGTGAGTGAAGTCACATCCCAGACGGTAAAAGACCTCAATATGTCAGCGAGTGACGTCACATCCCAGACGGTACAAGACGGTAAAAGCGGGCCTCACATGTGGAGAATCAGAGACAGAGTGGACCGAAAGATCTACGAGGCAGCCATGCTGACGCAGCCTGTGATAAAGCTACACCGAATAGGTACTGTAGTATAGTGCATATAGTATAGTTTTCATGTCACTGTACACTTTGATCTCATGTTCAACAGAAAGCAAAGCACAAATGTTGTCGCTACTCTGTGTAGAAACGGCTCTCTCCCCCACCCCTCCAGACCGGAGCCAGGAAAACCTCTCTCCATAATTTTCCGCACACTATCTTTTGCAGATTTACAAATATGCTGTATGTGCCAGGGGTGTTCCACTTTATTTACAATAAATGTTCACCATTTAGAAATATTGCAATTGTTTATTTACAAATGCTGTAATGGGGAGAATGGCGTAAGAAAGATGAGACCAAACGGCCCCGATAATAATAAATAATATAATTTACCGTGCCCGCCTCGAAACGGTACATTTATTTAATTAAAACGGGATTCGATTCTAAATAAACCCAGGTATAATAGGTACCCGGTCCGAAAGATCCGTAGTGTGCCCGATGAGTATTCTTATTTTCACCATGACATGAGACTGCTTGTAATATATCGTCAAAACACACAAGGGGTTGCATGAAGTGTTTCTTCAGTGAAGACGGGCTGGTCATACATTCACACCGACTTTTGTCATCAGGGGCGTCAATATAGCTGGGGGGTGGAGCCGGGGGAAAGTTCAGAGTTCTCCCAACTGGAATAAACAGTGGAGTGTTGGGTTTTCAAACGCAGATGCTTTAAATACTACTAATTTAAAAGTAGGCGTCATGAGTCATGGCTTGCCAGATCACAGGCACAGATCCTTGCCTGATATATTCGCATTGGTAAGAGACACTTTTCTATAGATATGATCACTGAATCTTATCATAATATACATTTTAAAAAGCCATTAATTCATCAATGATGTTTATAGAACATCCATCCATCCATCCATCTTCAACCGCTTATCCGTAGTCGGGTCACGGGGGCAACAGCTCCACCAGAGTGCTCCAGACTTCCCTCTCCAGAGCAACATTAGTGACTTCCTCCTGGGGGATTCCGAGACGTTCCAAGGCCAGTGAGTCGATGTGTTTCCTCCAAGGGCCGATTCATACTCCTATTTTACCGCTGTTTCGGCGCTGTAGTGCCGAAATGATTTCGGCTCGTCAGAAATTTTCAGTAGCACCGAAGAGCCGACTTTAGGACGGTACCCCCCCCCCCCCCCCCCCGAACCTCAAATGACGTCACATTGTAGGCTCTACAGAGCCGAACCGACTTTTATTCGGCTCTAAAATAAGAGTATGAATCGGCCCCAACTGCGCGTTGGTCTGCCCCGGAGTCTCCTCCCAGTGGGACGTGCGTCGAGGACCTCCCTAGGGAGGCGCCCGAGAGGCATCCTAACCAGATGCCCGAACCACCTCAGCTGACTCCTTTCCAGGCGAAAGAGCAGCGGTTCTACTCCGAGTCTCTCTCGTGTGACTGAACTTCTCACCCTATCTCTAAGGGAGATGCCAGCCACCCGTCGAAGAAAACTCATTTCGGCCGCTTGTATTCGCGACCTTATTCTTTCGGTGATGACCCACACTTCATGACCATAGGTGAGAGTAGGAACGAAGTGTTTTAGTGAATTCCAAGTAGGCTACCGACACCATTCGTTTTTGTAACATGGAGGGAGAGGGAGATTGATGTCCGATTTCAGTGGTGGTTATGCTTGTGCAACTTGACGCATGCAATAAAGTATAAAGAGATAAGGATACTCTGACTATAAACCACTTGAACCCCAGTTCCCCAGCATAAACCAAAAATCTACAAACTCACAACGTGTCGCAACGCGCTGTGAGCTCATGGTAGCCCTGGCCATTTACAGTCCTTACGGCGGCTTACGCCTACACAAATGTTCAGATTACAAATATAAAGTGCTCACCCCAGGGTCATGGATGTTACAATTCTGCTAGGGCGGGAATAAGTACCGGTATCTTCCTATCGGTTGGTGCATTATAACTCTGATAAAATGGCCACCGATCGGTTTAAAACGCTTTTTATTGAACAATGCGGAAGACACGGGTACTTTTACCCACCCGAGGAGGATTGTAACATCCGTGGCTCTGGGGTGAGCACTTTATATTTGTATGTAGACGTTAACATTCTAAATGGGAAAAGTGCATAAAACAGGTTGAAGTTCCGCCATGACAGACGAGCGCCATGTGCACCAAAGCTAAATCGTCTCGTATACGTAATAATAAGTCAACTTTCCGAGGGCGAGTGTTCCAGATGTCCTTCTGGTGGATTTTTCTTGGCTGTCAATATTTCTATCATCCAACAAATCACTCTGAAAGTGATCCAAATAACTCTAACTCTATGGGGAAGACCATTTTGTTTACCCCGGGCTAAAACCGGATGTGACGTTTTTGCGTGTTCCTGTCTACGATCGTGTCAATGTATACTAAGCATTACATTACATTACATTACATTACATTACAGTCATTTAGCAGACGCTTTTATCCAAAGCGACTTACAATAGCACAGTAGTTTCACACTTTGTGCATTTAGCAGCACCGGCTTTCTTACCCGAGCCGTCGACGATCACAACCAAACTGTCCCACACATCTGACTTTCTTCTTGGGACTGCGTTTTAACTTTGCTCAAGAAGAGGGCTGCCATGATTGCATTATATGTGTGTGTGTGTGCGTGCGTGCGTGCGCGCGTGCGTGCGCAACCACCACCACCTCAAGATTCCATTCCAAATCGCCGTGGCGTGAGATTTTAGAATGTAATAATTACAACGCACGCATATGTCTATTTTCAAAACCTAATTTTTAAAGTTGAAGGGTTTTAATATATATTTATATATAAAAAGCTCGGATCCCCGCAGGTCCTTTCAGGTATTCTGCATTTCAGATGCTCTAACCGAGACAATAGCAGTAAATGGCGTATAGCCAGGAAAGTCTGGACGGTAGACAAAATGAGCCAAATGTGTGTAGGCGGGTTTCGTTGTGTGAAATAAATTGTTGGACAATATGTCTTGTTTTCACCATGTCAAGTTTGTCTTTATGCACATGACATACAACCACACTGTTCAGTCTTTCCTGATTCATGATGGATCTGAGCCATGTGTTGAGCCTTCTGAAGGCAGAGAAGGTCCTCTCCGCCTCACATGTGGCACCACCACCAACAGCAGCCTAACCAGAGACTTGACTTGTTTAAGCCTCGACTGTGGCTCAAGAGGTAGAACAGGTCGTCCAATGATCCATGGGTCGGGGGTTCGAATCCCGGCTCCTCCTGTCTACATGTCGAAGTGTCCTTGGGCAAGACACTGAACCCCAAATTGCTCCCGATGTGCTGGTTGGTGCCTTGCATGGCTTCCGCCGCAATCGGTGTATGAATGTGTGTGTGAATGGGTGAATGTAATGCATGAATGTAATGCACAATCTATGTAAAGCGCCTTGGATAAAAGCGCTATATAAATGCACCATTTACCATTTAAATAGTTCCCGTGCCCTCGGCTTCAGCCCCTCGAGCACGGTAGCCGCCTCCCCACTGCAACTGAACTCACATTCACATGTGGACGCTGGCACCAACAGCCTAACCAGAGCCTCGACTCCGGCTTCAGCCCCTCGAGCACGGTAGCCGCCTCCCCACTGCAACTGAACTCACATTCATTGCAAAATAAAGGCAACTGATAAGAAAGAGCCTCCCTATCAAGCTAAGGGTATTGATCTACCACCTCCACAGGGAGGAGCATAGTCTCCAGTTGCTGCAAGGTCCTGTTCAAATCGGTCAGCAATTTGAACATCCACTTTATCTAAGACCTGGAAGAACTCTACACGGTAGTAATCAATTGCTTCCCCAGCAAAGTGTCTTGTGTTTGGCACCTCAATTGATTGGACATTTAGAGAGTTAACCATTGCAGTTGCCTTTTCAAACAGGGAATTATAATGTTCGTCATTTCGTTTGCCCTGGAAAGCAGAACGCACTATGCGAACAGCATCTTGCATGCCAGAAACAGTTGCAGTTCTGCTCTGCGGAGATGTGTTGAGCCCTTCCAGTTCACCTACTACAGCAGAGATGTGTTGAGCCCTTCCAGTTCACCTACTACAGCAGAGATGTGTTGAGCCCTTCCAGTTCACCTACTACAGCAGAGATGTGTTGAGCCCTTCCAGTTCACCTACTACAGCAGAGATGTGTTGAGCCCTTCCAGTTCACCTACTACAGCAGAGATGTGTTGAGCCCTTCCAGTTCACCTACTACAGCAGAGATGTGTTGAGCCCTTCCAGTTCACCTACTACAGCAGAGATGTGTTGAGCCCTTCCAGTTCACCTACTACAGCAGAGATGTGTTGAGCCCTTCCAGTTCACCTACTACAGCAGAGATGTGTTGAGCCCTTCCAGTTCACCTACTACAGCAGAGATGTGTTGAGCCCTTCCAGTTCACCTACTACAGCAGAGATGTGTTGAGCCCTTCCAGTTCACCTACTACAGCAGAAGCAAGTGTAAGAGCCAACACAGTTTCCCCCCCGATTAAAGTGTTGAAATAAGCCACTAGCAGTTGAAGCAGTCTTTGAGGTACCAGTACCCATTTCCTCTAAGCCAGGGGTTCTCAACGTTTTTGGCCGGGGACCCCCGAAAATGCTTTGGCAACGTCTCGGGACCCCCGCCCCGCCCGACCCCCAATATAAATTGACTGCTACAATAACCTTAATAATAGAGACAATACACCATACATAAATACTGAAACCAGATATAATCATTAGGGAAGGTGTATGCATGTACTACTATGTGTACTATATGTAAACTCTTCATTTCCATTTTCCAGCCGTTCAGTTTTTGTTTTGTTTTTTTATTTCTTTGGGGACCCCCCAAAATAATGTGGCAACCCCCCGAGGGGTCGCAACCCACAGGTTGAGAACCCCTGCTCTAAGCTACTGGGGACACTGCCATATTGATGAAGCACAGCCTCGATTGCTCTATGCTGTACAGTAAACAGATTGCTCTATGCTGTACAGTAAACAGATTGCTCTATGCTGTACAGTAAACAGATTGCTCTATGCCGTACAGTAAACAGATTGCTCTATGCTGTACAGTAAACAGATTGCTCTATGCTGTACAGTAAACAGATTGCTCTATGCCGTACAGTAAACAGATTGCTCTATGCCGTACAGTAAACAGATTGCTCTATGCTGTACAGTAAACAGATTGCTCTATGCCGTACAGTAAACAGATTGCTCTATGCCGTACAGTAAACAGATTGCTCTATGCCGTACAGTAAACAGATTGCTCTATGCCGTACAGTAAACAGATTGCTCTATGCCGTACAGTAAACAGATTGCTCTATGCCGTACAGTAAACAGATTGCTCTATGCTGTACAGTAAACAGATTGCTCTATGCTGTACAGTAAACAGATTGCTCTATGCCGTACAGTAAACAGATTGCTCTATGCCGTACAGTAAACAGATTGCTCTATGCCGTACAGTAAACAGATTGCTCTATGCTGTACAGTAAACAGATTGCTCTATGCTGTACAGTAAACAGATTGCTCTATGCTGTACAGTAAACAGATTGCTCTATGCCGTACAGTAAACAGATTGCTCTATGCTGTACAGTAAACAGATTGCTCTATGCTGTACAGTAAACAGATTGCTCTATGCTGTACAGTAAACAGATTGCTCTATGCCGTACAGTAAACAGATTGCTCTATGCTGTACAGTAAACAGATTGCTCTATGCTGTACAGTAAACAGATTGCTCTATGCCGTACAGTAAACAGATTGCTCTATGCTGTACAGTAAACAGATTGCTCTATGCTGTACAGTAAACAGATTGCTCTATGCTGTACAGTAAACAGATTGCTCTATGCTGTACAGTAAACAGATTGCTCTATGCTGTACAGTAAACAGATTGCTCTATGCTGTACAGTAAACAGATTGCTCTATGCTGTACAGTAAACAGATTGCTCTATGCTGTACAGTAAACAGATTGCTCTATGCCGTACAGTAAACAGATTGCTCTATGCCGTACAGTAAACAGATTGCTCTATGCTGTACAGTAAACAGATTGCTCTATGCCGTACAGTAAACAGATTGCTCTATGCTGTACAGTAAACAGATTGCTCTATGCTGTACAGTAAACAGATTGCTCTATGCCGTACAGTAAACAGATTGCTCTATGCTGTACAGTAAACAGATTGCTCTATGCCGTACAGTAGATTGCTCTATGCCGTACAGTAGATTGCTCTATGCCGTACAGTAAACAGATTGCTCTATGCCGTACAGTACAGATTGCTCTATGCTGTACAGTACAGATTGCTCTATGCTGTACAGTAAACAGATTGCTCTATGCCGTACAGTAAACAGATTGCTCTATGCCGTACAGTAAACAGATTGCTCTATGCCGTACAGTAAACAGATTGCTCTATGCCGTACAGTAAACAGATTGCTCTATGCCGTACAGTACAGATTGCTCTATGCTGTACAGTAAACAGATTGCTCTATGCTGTACAGTAAACAGATTGCTCTATGCCGTACAGTAAACAGATTGCTCTATGCCGTACAGTACAGATTGCTCTATGCCGTACAGTAAACAGATTGCTCTATGCCGTACAGTAAACAGATTGCTCTATGCTGTACAGTAAACAGATTGCTCTATGCCGTACAGTAAACAGATTGCTCTATGCCGTACAGTAAACAGATTGCTCTATGCTGTACAGTAAACAGATTGCTCTATGCTGTACAGTAAACAGATTGCTCTATGCTGTACAGTAAACAGATTGCTCTATGCCGTACAGTAAACAGATTGCTCTATGCCGTACAGTAAACAGATTGCTCTATGCCGTACAGTAAACAGATTGCTCTATGCTGTACAGTAAACAGATTGCTCTATGCCGTACAGTAAACAGATTGCTCTATGCCGTACAGTAAACAGATTGCTCTATGCCGTACAGTAAACAGATTGCTCTATGCCGTACAGTAAACAGATTGCTCTATGCTGTACAGTAAACAGATTGCTCTATGCTGTACAGTAAACAGATTGCTCTATGCCGTACAGTAAACAGATTGCTCTATGCTGTACAGTAAACAGATTGCTCTATGCTGTACAGTAAACAGATTGCTCTATGCTGTACAGTAAACAGATTGCTCTATGCCGTACAGTAAACAGATTGCTCTATGCTGTACAGTAAACAGATTGCTCTATGCCGTACAGTACAGATTGCTCTATGCCGTACAGTAAACAGATTGCTCTATGCCGTACAGTACAGATTGCTCTATGCCGTACAGTAAACAGATTGCTCTATGCTGTACAGTAAACAGATTGCTCTATGCCGTACAGTAAACAGATTGCTCTATGCCGTACAGTACAGATTGCTCTATGCCGTACAGTAAACAGATTGCTCTATGCCGTACAGTAAACAGATTGCTCTATGCCGTACAGTAAACAGATTGCTCTATGCTGTACAGTAAACAGATTGCTCTATGCTGTACAGTAAACAGATTGCTCTATGCTGTACAGTAAACAGATTGCTCTATGCTGTACAGTAAACAGATTGCTCTATGCTGTACAGTAAACAGATTGCTCTATGCTGTACAGTAAACAGATTGCTCTATGCCGTACAGTAAACAGATTGCTCTATGCTGTACAGTAAACAGATTGCTCTATGCTGTACAGTAAACAGATTGCTCTATGCCGTACAGTAAACAGATTGCTCTATGCCGTACAGTAAACAGATTGCTCTATGCTGTACAGTAAACAGATTGCTCTATGCTGTACAGTAAACAGATTGCTCTATGCTGTACAGTAAACAGATTGCTCTATGCTGTACAGTAAACAGATTGCTCTATGCTGTACAGTAAACAGATTGCTCTATGCCGTACAGTAAACAGATTGCTCTATGCTGTACAGTAAACAGATTGCTCTATGCCGTACAGTAAACAGATTGCTCTATGCTGTACAGTAAACAGATTGCTCTATGCCGTACAGTAAACAGATTGCTCTATGCCGTACAGTAAACAGATTGCTCTATGCTGTACAGTAAACAGATTGCTCTATGCCGTACAGTAAACAGATTGCTCTATGCTGTACAGTAAACAGATTGCTCTATGCCGTACAGTAAACAGATTGCTCTATGCTGTACAGTAAACAGATTGCTCTATGCCGTACAGTAAACAGATTGCTCTATGCTGTACAGTAAACAGATTGCTCTATGCCGTACAGTAAACAGATTGCTCTATGCTGTACAGTAAACAGATTGCTCTATGCTGTACAGTAAACAGATTGCTCTATGCCGTACAGTAAACAGATTGCTCTATGCTGTACAGTAAACAGATTGCTCTATGCTGTACAGTAAACAGATTGCTCTATGCTGTACAGTAAACAGATTGCTCTATGCTGTACAGTAAACAGATTGCTCTATGCCGTACAGTAAACAGATTGCTCTATGCTGTACAGTAAACAGATTGCTCTATGCTGTACAGTAAACAGATTGCTCTATGCCGTACAGTAAACAGATTGCTCTATGCTGTACAGTAAACAGATTGCTCTATGCCGTACAGTAAACAGATTGCTCTATGCTGTACAGTAAACAGATTGCTCTATGCCGTACAGTAAACAGATTGCTCTATGCTGTACAGTAAACAGATTGCTCTATGCCGTACAGTAAACAGATTGCTCTATGCCGTACAGTAAACAGATTGCTCTATGCCGTACAGTAAACAGATTGCTCTATGCTGTACAGTAAACAGATTGCTCTATGCCGTACAGTAAACAGATTGCTCTATGCTGTACAGTAAACAGATTGCTCTATGCTGTACAGTAAACAGATTGCTCTATGCTGTACAGTAAACAGATTGCTCTATGCCGTACAGTAAACAGATTGCTCTATGCTGTACAGTAAACAGATTGCTCTATGCCGTACAGTAAACAGATTGCTCTATGCCGTACAGTAAACAGATTGCTCTATGCTGTACAGTAAACAGATTGCTCTATGCCGTACAGTAAACAGATTGCTCTATGCCGTACAGTAAACAGATTGCTCTATGCTGTACAGTAAACAGATTGCTCTATGCTGTACAGTAAACAGATTGCTCTATGCTGTACAGTAAACAGATTGCTCTATGCCGTACAGTAAACAGATTGCTCTATGCCGTACAGTAAACAGATTGCTCTATGCTGTACAGTAAACAGATTGCTCTATGCCGTACAGTAAACAGATTGCTCTATGCTGTACAGTAAACAGATTGCTCTATGCCGTACAGAACCCTGCTCTATGCCGTACAGTAAACAGATTGCTCTATGCTGTACAGTAAACAGATTGCTCTATGCTGTACAGTAAACAGATTGCTCTATGCCGTACAGTACAGATTGCTCTATGCTGTACAGTAAACAGATTGCTCTATGCTGTACAGTAAACAGATTGCTCTATGCTGTACAGTACAGATTGCTCTATGCCGTACAGTAAACAGATTGCTCTATGCCGTACAGTAAACAGATTGCTCTATGCTGTACAGTAAACAGATTGCTCTATGCTGTACAGTAAACAGATTGCTCTATGCTGTACAGTACAGATTGCTCTATGCCGTACAGTAAACAGATTGCTCTATGCTGTACAGTAAACAGATTGCTCTATGCCGTACAGTAAACAGATTGCTCTATGCCGTACAGTACAGATTGCTCTATGCCGTACAGTAAACAGATTGCTCTATGCCGTACAGTACAGATTGCTCTATGCCGTACAGTAAACAGATTGCTCTATGCTGTACAGTAAACAGATTGCTCTATGCTGTACAGTAAACAGATTGCTCTATGCTGTACAGTAAACAGATTGCTCTATGCTGTACAGTAAACAGATTGCTCTATGCCGTACAGTAAACAGATTGCTCTATGCTGTACAGTAAACAGATTGCTCTATGCTGTACAGTAAACAGATTGCTCTATGCTGTACAGTAAACAGATTGCTCTATGCCGTACAGTAAACAGATTGCTCTATGCTGTACAGTAAACAGATTGCTCTATGCTGTACAGTAAACAGATTGCTCTATGCTGTACAGTAAACAGATTGCTCTATGCCGTACAGTACAGATTGCTCTATGCTGTACAGTAAACAGATTGCTCTATGCCGTACAGTAAACAGATTGCTCTATGCCGTACAGTAAACAGATTGCTCTATGCCGTACAGTAAACAGATTGCTCTATGCCGTACAGTAAACAGATTGCTCTATGCTGTACAGTAAACAGATTGCTCTATGCCGTACAGTAAACAGATTGCTCTATGCTGTACAGTAAACAGATTGCTCTATGCCGTACAGTACAGATTGCTCTATGCCGTACAGTACAGATTGCTCTATGCTGTACAGTAAACAGATTGCTCTATGCCGTACAGTAAACAGATTGCTCTATGCTGTACAGTAAACAGATTGCTCTATGCTGTACAGTACAGATTGCTCTATGCCGTACAGTAAACAGATTGCTCTATGCTGTACAGTAAACAGATTGCTCTATGCCGTACAGTAAACAGATTGCTCTATGCCGTACAGTACAGATTGCTCTATGCCGTACAGTAAACAGATTGCTCTATGCCGTACAGTAAACAGATTGCTCTATGCCGTACAGTAAACAGATTGCTCTATGCCGTACAGTACAGATTGCTCTATGCCGTACAGAACCCTGCTCTATGCCGTACAGTAAATCTAGTTGGGCAAAGAGGGTGTCATGGTCTTATTTTCTGAAGTGGCAATTTTTTCAAAAATAGCCTTGAACTTCCCTGACTGGCCAAAGAGAAAGCCTAACTGGTGGACCCAAGAAAGGGCGTCCCGAATCAGTGGGGAGGCAGAGCAGGCAGCCTGTGTGATCAGTGGGGAGGCAGAGCAGGCATCCTGTTTGATCAGTGGGGAGGCAGAGCAGGCAGCCTGTGTGATCAGTGGGGAGGCAGAGCAGGCATCCTGTGTGATCAGTGGGGAGGCAGAGCAGGCATCCTGTGTGATCAGTGGGGAGGCAGAGCAGGCATCCTGTGTGATCAGTGGGGAGGCAGAGCAGGCAGCCTGTGTGATCAAGTTGACACAATGTGGGGCGGTGGTGGCTCAGGGGTAGAGTGGCTGGATGGTAACCGAAAGGTTACCAGTTCGATCCCTGTGGGCTCCCCCAGAGTTAGTCTCGAAGTGTCCTTGAGCAAGACACTGAACCCCTAATTGCTCCCGATGTGCAGGTTGGTGCCTTGCATGGTTTCCGCTGCCATCGGTGTATGAATGTGTGTGTGAATGGATGAATGTAATGCACAATCTATGTAAAGCGCCTTGGATAAAGGCGCTATATAAATGCACCATTTACCATTTTACCAATGTGCACCACAATGAACATAAAGCACTGTTGCCTCTTCAATATGGCCTGCTGTGTGCCGTTGTATTTCCCAGACATGTTAGCAGCCCCATCGTAACTTTGGCCACGTCAACCAGTCATGGGTAGATTTAGATCAGTAATCATGTTAGTTGTGTCAGACACTGTGAAGCCCAATGAATTCTTCATGAGGAACCAAGTGTTTGTCGACAACGCAGGCAGATAGACTCTCGGGTACCATCTACTATCAGAGGAAACTGGAGAATAGGAAGGCCCTTGATTGTGTCAATCATCTCTTGAATGATAGAATTTCCCATTTATTTTCTGAATTTCATTCTGTATAGCCCAACTTGTGTAATTAACAGTACCGTACGTGTCAGCCACTTTTGTAACAGGATCATCCTCTGATCTAAGCTTTAACAGCTGATAGAGATTTCCAGCTTCTGTAGTGTGGTCTCTAAAGGCTTGGCCCTGCCTAGCGCGGTACTGTACTGAGGTAATAATAATCTTGTTTAAGCAATGCCTTGCATCCTCTTGTTGTTTTGCCCAAGCACTGG
Organism: Electrona antarctica; assembly: GCF_951216825.1. Classification (NCBI taxonomy): domain Eukaryota; kingdom Metazoa; phylum Chordata; class Actinopteri; order Myctophiformes; family Myctophidae; genus Electrona; species Electrona antarctica. The sequence continues at coordinate 50,984,616 of NC_136794.1, forward strand.
ATAACTGTGCAGTGACAGGATTAGACTGATGTGCTGCTACAGCATGGATGGATAACTGTACAGTGACAGGATTAGACTGATGTGCTGCTACAGCATGGATGGATAACTGTACAGTGACAGGATTAGACTGATGTGCTGCTACAGCATGGATGGATAACTGCAGTGACAGGATTAGACTGATGTGCTGCTACAGCATGGATGGATAACCGTACAGTGACAGGATTAGACTGATGTGCTGCTACAGCATGGATGGATAACCGTACAGTGACAGGATTAGACTGATGTGCTGCTACAGCATGGATGGATAACTGTACAGTGACAGGATTAGACTGATGTGCTGCTACAGCATGGATGGATAACTGTACAGTGACAGGATTAGACTGATGTGCTGCTACAGCATGAATGGATAACCGTACAGTGACAGGATTAGACTGATGTGCTGCTACAGCATGGATGGATAACTGTACAGTGCCAGGATTAGACTGATGTGTGTGTGTGTGTGTGTGTGTGTGTGTGTGTGTGTGTGTGTGTGTAGACATGAATGGTAGGTAAGGTAATTGTATTTATAAAGCGCCTTTCAAAGCAATCGTTACAAGGTGCTGTACAAAGTAAAATAATAAAATCAAACAAGAAAACACAGTCGACAGCAAAACAGCAATAACAATAAGAAACAAAGCAACATAAAACAATACATGGACATATATATACAGGCAGAACAAGACTCAACAAAAAATAGAGATAATCACTATAGTAGACCAAAATATTTACGATACAAGTGTGTTTTTAGCAGCTTTTTAAAAGTATCGACTGACTCTGCATTTTTTAAGTTAAAGATGGAGTGCCACAATTTTTGGATTTTTCCAGTTTTTTATCTGTCTATGAGGTGACAGACTGACAGTACTTCATTAGACACCCTGGAGTCGTTTTTATGTGCAATGGTGTATTAACTTTGTATTTAGGGTTTCTTCCTGGAGGCTGAAACCTCGACAGTCAAACGGGCCAATGAAATAAACAGTAATATAGTGACACCACACTATCAGCCCCTCCCCTAACCCCTCCCCCTTTATCATTCAACTACAGCTGTGGGTGCGGCTTCAGTTCAGGTGGATCACCACCCATCACCGCCCAACAGGCAAACCAGGCATACTTAATGAACTGGTGGGCTGGTCCACATAAAAGCATGATTTTAACAAATGTGACCAGATTTGATCGAAGGACTGCCATTGGATTTTTTTCATTTTTGTTTTTATCATGTCATATGAAAGCAGGGAATCATAGCTTCAAATTGACATATTGGTTGTGCAGTTTGACCCACTAGTTTTTGAGATATGGCTTATAGAGTAATGTCTTGCAGAGATACAGCAATCTGAGAATTTGGTCTTCAAAGATGCAGTTCCACGGTCAGTGGCATTTGGGGGCGCTGTTTCCTCTTCATTGCTAAAATGAGGTACTCTACCCCCCCAGGCGGGGGCAGTATTGAGTCGAAAACAAGAGTGAAGCTATAGTTATTAATTCTGGGTCAGGGTATAGTAAGGAAATGAGCCTTTATAAAATTGTCAAATTCAAAAAAGTAGTAGGCCTATACTATAAATTACCCAATTGATTTACTTAAGTTAAAGTACTAGGCTACTACCCTATTCATACTAATGAATTTAAGGTTGAAGTTGTTAATGTATGTTTTATAATAATTATCAAAACAAAGTAACTATAGTAACTGGAAAATGTCAATGTTTTAGCACCTATATTATGTTATTGGGGTAGATTCAAATAGTAGTCAAAGTTGAATACATAATGCAGTTACCACAGTTTTTATTAAACGTCCCTTTGTTCTCAATAGAGGGGAACAAAAACAAAGATACAATCTGTGTAGGTGAAGTTGAAACCAGTTAATCTTTGTAGCTCTGTAGCTTTGTGTCTTTTGCAACAGCTATACAAACGCTTACATTGACAGAATGGTAGACAGCATCTTTGCATCTGCCTGGCCTGGACTGTTAGCCGTTATCTCCTGCCGCTAGCCGAATAGTACTAAGCCCGTTTTCAGCTAAATGCGGAAATGTCCAGGCTAAATAACTTATCGACGGGAGTCGTGTTAATATTATTTACTCGTCAATGTCATGTTCACTCCAAATAAACAAGTATTATGCACTTGATGCGGAGAGCCATCTTATAGAAGAGTTGCGATATTGAGGGGGCAGAAAACAGCCCGGTCACGTGGTTCATGTACTTGCACGAGCCCATAGACTGCAATGCATTCCGTAAACTTCCGGTTGTCCCTATTTGAGGCCTTCAAATAGGGACAAAGAAGGTTATGTAGAAGAGCCGCCATTGACTGACAGACTAACAGACAGTCTGGCCCCATGAAGTAAACAGAGTTTGCGTAACTCTGATGAAGTAAAGCTTCATTCACGTTAATCATAATAGCATAATAATAATATCCGTTTCTCAAACAAATCTGAGAAATCCCAACGGCAAATATTCGGTAAAACAGCGACCCCTATTGTTCCAACAAAACAAGCAAGGAAGAAGAGGCCTTAATGTTTATTAAATAAACATTTTTGTAATGTACTTAGACTAGTATTTAAGGTAGAAATACATAACGTGACTCAGGCCATTTACCTTATATATATATATATATATACACACAATATATACAATAAGTACACCAGGAATAATTAATAAAAAATCAAATCACAGCAAACATTACAATCCACACAGCAAACAACACAGCAAACAATTTCTGGTATAACATCCTATTAACACTTTGATTGCTACAAGATCTCGACAGGCCTATTTGGATGTTGCTACCGTTTAACATTGCACAAAGGCCTTGTTCGGGGGCCCACAGCAAAATGTTCTCTTATAGCGAGAATCACACGCATACATCAAAAGAAAGCTGAACTTGTCCACTTCAATTAAAAAAATACATTTTGATTTTACCATGTTCCATTCTGGAGATATTAACCTTTTTGCAACACCTGCATTTGCCTGGAAGTGGTTATCTTGAACAGCGAGCAGAGTTATGGATGGTTTAAAGTCAGAGACATTGACAGGCAGATATAAAATTGAACCCAATAAATATCCTATACATCCTATACACCGAATGAAAGCCCTGAATGTGTACTTTTACGAGGAAAACAGTAAACATTGATCCCATCTACAGTTAGACAGTAATTGGTTATTGAATGCAGCTTGTGCCCACCAGATAACTTCAGAGAAGACATGGACGTGAACTCCTCAATATTCACAAAATAAGGCCTATAGCGACATATAAATACTATATACCGTATGAAACAGAAGACTCTCTGCTTTCATAAGAAAAAAACTTCTACTGTAGTAATAATAAAAATCACACCCATGTGAAGTGAGTGGTGCAACTCTGTCCCATATTCTGTTCTCTGCTTATTCAATACAGCTCGCTATATACGGACTGAGGCAGAAAGTCATGTAAACCTTTTATTTACAGTTTGGTCTGTAAACTTCTACTGTAATAATAAAAATCACACCCCTGTGAAGTGAGCGGTGCAACTGTTCTTTATAGTTGCGCGGTGCAACTGTAGAGAACAGTTGCACCGCATATGTGGTGCATATGTGTCTAGGCAGCGTTCCGTTCAGCGTTCATCATGTTTTTTTCCGAGAGACAGAGGAGAGCATGTACCCCCTCGCAAGATCCTCCTCCTGGAGAAACAGGAGGGGAGGGGGGAATCAAATGTCCGAGGTGGAAAGCCTGGTGAGGCGAGGTTAGGTGAAATTTGATTCTTTTCACACACCGACTAAATCGGCATGGGCGCATCCATTACACTGGCTTCTACACGTAAAGCGGCCCGCCCTCCTGTTTTCAGGAGGGGAGGGTTTTTTCTGATCACGTGAGCGGGACTAAGCAGCAATGATAGGGCGATGGTTCTTCATTGTCCGGGTGGGTAAAAAGATGAATGAAAGTATGCTATAAAAAAGTGATTGAAACGTATTGATACGTGATTCGCACCCGACGTTTGATTAATTGATAACGTATTGATACGCGATTCGCGTCGGCTGTGTTAACATCCTATTCAAATTCTACAATCTACAATCTGGCTGGTGTCTTTGACTTTGTTGGGCGTGATGGTGGGCTGGGTGGTGGCTTAGGACATGTTGTGTCTTTGGCATAGTCCTTACAAAACTTAATACTGTACACTTTTTGGAAAAAGTTCTTCCTCCTTATATTATAATAATACCTGATGATCATGTTTAGGGTGAATGAAACTGAATTATAAATTAACACAAAGGTTTTACTGTAGCTTTTCCATACCAACGTTAAAAAAAACACCAGGCAGAAACTAGAATGAATCGATACGATGTCTGAATGTTTGACCTGGCACACATTTCTCAACACAAGTTTCACCCCATGTGGGCCACGGATGCAAACATCCAATCAAACGCAGGTTTCCAATATTAGTTATAAAGCTTTACATATGAAATCTACTTAATTTGACATTGACGTGTTAAATAATTCTTAATTTATTACTTACAATGCATCTCCATGTTGCATACATCATACCCCTCACTCAGGTGACCCAGCCGGGGTGATCAAGTCACGACTTACGTCCCAGTAGCTACCCTCGATCAGTCCCATTAGGGAAAAACCAGGACCACGCAATCCGTTCCTCCTGAACTCCTCTGCCGGGACTGGGAGGTACTATTCTGGCGCGTGGAAGGACTAGGCTCTGTGGCTTGACTCCTGTCCGGGCCCCTCCTATATGCATTTATATGTATATAGGCAAACCTGTTCAAGTAGAGAAATGTACATTAATTTGCTCATCATGAATGATTATAGGCATAGCTTCAAATTAATAATGCAATCAAAATGTGAACAAACAAACAAATGGCAGGCAGCTGCTGTCGTAAAGCTTCACCGATGCCCAGTGTCCACAGTACTGTCCCGTTGCAGATGGAAATCCTCTGGATCTGGCCGGTAGAGGACGAAAGATGTCCCTAATTGACAAAAGACTTGATTAGTACCGTAGACTATTGTTGGAATATTCCACTAAATATTCATTTCATTCATGTAAACGAACGATACTTGTAGGCTATTTAGCTAATTAGCTTCCAGTTCCATGTAGGTAAAGTTTGTTGAATGAATATATAATATATAATCCATACACGCATGCTCGCGTTACATAACTATCACGGATATTCCCATTTGATTCTGTGATTCTGTGGTTAGATTATCTTATCAAACCGATGCACTCAGACCATTCAGGACGCGTGCTGCGCCACCAGAATGCTGGTTTAGCTAGCAAAGAAGCTACAGCTATGCTGAAGCAGCAGCAACGCAGAGTTATTATGCAGCACCGTATGACAGTATAGCCTAGCCTGGCTTGGTCAGCCTCATAGCGTGGATTCACTGAAGCTCCTTCTCGGGGAGTGAATCCACAATATGAGGCAGCTAGCAAACATTACTTACACATGAAAACACAGCCGCTTTGATTGTTATTTTAAAACATTTTATTTGTGTTTTTTTCCTCTCTCCTCATTCTTCATCCCAGATGGCTTTCATGCCCAACTCGAACACGTCTACAGCAGAAATAGACATCTCAACCAACACCAGATAATTCACACAGGAGAGAAGCCCTACGCCTGTGACCAGTGTGGGACTAGGTTCAGCCTGAAACATCATCTGAAACTGCACCAGAGAATTCATACAGGAGAGAAGCCCTACCACTGTGACCAGTGTGGGACAAGCTTCAGCCGCAGCAGTCATCTCAAACGTCACCAGATAATTCACACAGGAGAGAAGCCCTACGCCTGTGACCAGTGTGGGACTAGGTTCAGCATGAGCAGTCATCTCAAACGTCACCAGATAACTCATACAGGAGAAAAGCCCTACCACTGTGACCAGTGTGGGACTAGGTTCAGCCACAGCAGTGGTCTCAAACGTCACCAGAATTTGCACACAGGAGAGAACTTCTACCACTGTGACCAGTGTGGGAAACGGTTCAGTCGGGACAGTGATCTCAAACAACACCAAAGAATTCATACAGGAGAGAAGCCCTACATCTGTGACGAGTGTGGAACTAGCTTCAGCACAAGTAGTGCTCTCAAATATCACCAGAATATGCACACAGGAGAGAACCTCCACCACTGCGACCAGTGTGGGAAACGGTTCGGCCAGAACAGTGATCTCAAACAACACCAGAGAGTTCATACAGGAGAGAAGCCCTACGCCTGTGACCAGTGTGGAACTAGGTTCAGATCAAGCGGTGCTCTCAGATATCACCAGAAAATGCATACTGGAGAGAAGCCCTACCAATGTGACCAGTGTGGGGCTAGGTTCAACATCAAAAGTAATCTGAAACGCCACCAGCGAATTCATACAGGAGAGAAGCCCTACCAATGTGACCAGTGTGGGAAACGGTTCAACCAGAGCAGTGCTCTCAAACAACACCAGAGAACATGTAGTCAGAGAGCAGCCAACACTGGTTTAGCTGATCTACAAGCTCCCTCGTGACACGTTGTGAGCTTGTAGATCAGCTATTTGAGTATACAGTAAATTATTAAATATGGTCTATTTTAGCCATGATACATTATTTAAAAATTGTATTGGGATTTTGGTTAAATTTAGCCTGCACAATCAAAGTATTAATTTTGCAAGCTTTCGGTCTACTGACCTTCTTCAGCCTAAAAGAAAACCAGAATGAAATTTAGATTACATTTCAATGTCCCAATGTTCAATGCAAAAAAATAAAAATAATAATTATTATTATTTGTTTATCACAATTATTGATGTGACAACGAATCGTTAAGTAAAATGATGGTGACAACACTTATTATATGCATCAATTACAAAGAAACAGCTGATGTGTGAGCTTGTAGCTCGGCTGTGTGAGCTTGTAGCTCGGCTGTGTGAGCTTGTAGCTCGGCTGTGTGAGCTTGTAGCTCGGCTGTGTGAGCTTGTAGCTCGGCTTCCGAAGTAGTGCTAATTTCGTCGACTATGACCTTTTGGACTATGACGAAAAATGTTCTTTGACTCTCCTTTTTCACTGACGAAAAAAGTCTAAATATATTAACAATTCCGTCAACTAATAAAAACTAGACTGGACAATGTTAGGCAGGGACTAGTGGAGACGAGATCCAGTAGAACTAAATGTCAGGGAGGGACTAGTGGAGACGAGATCCAGTAGAACTAAATGTCAGGGAGGGACTAGTGGAGAAGAGATCCAGTATAACTAAATGTCAGGGAGGGACTAGTGGAGAAGAGATCCAGTAGAACTAAATGTCAGGGAGGGACTAGTGGAGAAGAGATCCAGAAGAACTAAATGTCAGGGAGGGACTAGTGGAGAAGAGATCCAGTAGAACTAAATGTCAGGGAGGGACTAGTGGAGAAGAGATCCAGTAGAACTAAATGTCAGGGAGGGACTAGTGGAGAAGAGATCCAGTAGAACTAAATGTTAGGAGTGGAGAAGAGATCCAGTAGAACAGGGGTTCTCAACCCGTGGGTCGCGACCCCTCGGGGGGTCGCCAAATTATTTTAGGGGGTCCCCAAATTATTTAAAAAATATATATATATTTTTTTTTTTCTATTTTTTTTTCACGATTTAAAAAAAATAGCAGACCTACAAGCTCGTAGCGCGCCACTCGGTGGCGCGCTATGAGCTTGTAGATCTGCTATTTTTCAATAGCTAAATTATAACAATGCTTAAAACACCAAAAGGGGTTCCCGCCCAAAATGGTTTAAGGTTATTGTAGCAGTCAATTTATATTGGGGGTCGGGAGGGGGCGGGGCGGGGGTCCCGAGACATTGCCAAAGCATTTCCGGGGGTCCCCGGCCAAAAACGTTGAGAACCCCTGCAGTAGAACTAAAAGACAAGTGGTTTTATGTTGGTGTAGCTCCCAGCCATGACCCGGCCAATGGTTCTGGTCTACAAGATCCACTACACCACTAAGATACCTACTAACTACTTCCTGAATGTCAACGCCGTCCACAATCACAACACCAGAGGGAGCTCCAAAAACCACGTTCAACCCAGATTCGGCTCAAACAAGGGGTTAAACTCATTTCGATCCTATACCACTGCAATGTGGAACGCCCTACCAACAGCCATTAAGAAATGTGAATCCCTAGACTCTCAAACAGCACTCACACGGACGGCTGCAATTACAAACTGGCCCCTGTGTGATTTTTCTATACTGTACATGTTGAATTGAATAAATAGTTTATTTCGATCTTTCTCCTTTTTCAGAGAGACATTACAAATGAAACTAAATTAAAAGGTGATCGAAAAGATATAGGCAGAAGCTTATTAGTGCCTATCCTTATCACAATGTATTAAAGATATAGGCAGAAGCTTATTAGTGCCTATCCTTATCACAATGTATTAAAGATATAGGCAGAAGCTTATTAGTGCCTATCCTTATCACAATGTATTAAAGATATAGGCAGAAGCTTATTAGTGCCTATCCTTATTAGTGCCTATCCTTATTAGTGCCTATCCTTATCACAATGTATTAGTGCCTATCCTTATTAGTGCCTATCCTTATCACAATGTATTAAAGATATAGGCAGAAGCTTATTAGTGCCTATCCTTATCACAATGTATTAGTGCCTATCCTTATCACAATGTATTCCAAGATACTAATGTGAATAGGCCTATACATAACAACATTAACCCATTTAGGCCTGACGTCGAAATTAAAAAAACGTTCGCTCTGAAAGAATATATATTCAAAGATTTGTGCCGCATTTTTACGATTTTTACGAAAATAGCAGACCTACAAGTTCATAGCGCGCCACTCGGTGGCGCGCTATGAGCTTGTAGATCTGCTATTTTTCAATAGCTAAAGTATAACATAATGCTTAGTTAAAACACCAAAAGGGGTTCCCGTCCAGATTGGGTTAAAAAAAAAATACAACAAAAATATACAACATTTCCTAACCGTATATATGATGATTTCCTTTTTTTATCATCATAGTGTCTGAGCTAATAGACAAGGGCTCCATTTTCGTCACCGCTAAACCCCTTATACCTAAACTTCTTTGCCTTTTTTTTACGATTTTGAAAAACATTTTTGAATAGTTCAACTAGCCAATCTACATTGACACGCTGTGAGCTTGTAGACTGGCCATTTTAACTATGCAAATGTTTTGCAAAATAGTAAAATAAAGGCAAATTAGTTTAGGGCGGCTGTGGCTCAGGAGGTAGAGCAGGTCGTCCAATGATCCCTGGGTCGGCGGTTCGAATCCCGGCTCCTCCTGTCCACTTGTCAAAGTGTCCGTGGGCAAGACACTGAACCCTACATTGTCTCCAATGAGTCGGTCGGTGTGAGCTCGCCACCGTCGGTGTGTGAATGTGGGAAGTGAGGACGCTGGCGTTGACTGTTCGCCGCTTCACCTCCCAATGTATCAATGAATGAACCTTCACCTCCCAATGTATCAATGAATGAACCTTCACCTCCCAATGTATGAATGAATGAACCATTGTAAAGCGCTTTGAGCACTTGGAAAAGCGCTATAAAAATGCAATTCATTATTAGGGATAAGGGGTTTAGTGGTGACGAAAATAGAGCCCATAGTGTGTTCGGCATGATGATGTACGATGATAAGAGCCCCTCACTTCACCCAAGTGTGTTGTTTTGTTTTGTTTTTTGCATAACTAAAAATACATGGCATGGATGCACCTGGGACGTATCCTCACTTCCTCAGTGATGTTTCCTGTGATCAACGGGTTTTCGGGTCTACCAACATCATACCCCTCACTCAGGCGACCCAGCCGGGGTTGATCAAATCCCGATTTAGCTATACCCTCGATCAGTCCATCAGGGAATGAGCAAGGCCACACAATCCATTGCTCCGGAACTACTCTGCCAGGACTGGGAGAACCAAATTCTGGCGCGTGGAAGGACTAGGCTCTGTGGGTTGACTCCTGTCCGGGCCACTCCGACGTCTCACCAGGTCCACTCCTGCTCCCACCAGGCCCAGGACCTGTGCGTTGCACCAGAGTCCCAGCACCAGGCACTTAATTCAGGAGTGGTGGATTATAATGGCCCGAGATTTGTTGGGCTTCCTCCTCACGGAGGACACAGGCTGGGGCGCTAACCCATACTGCTCACCTCCTCATGGAGGACACAGGCTGGGGCGCTAACCCATACTGCTCACCTCCTCACGGAGGACACAGGCTGGGGCGCTAACCCATACTGCTCACCTCCTCATGGAGGACACAGGCTGGGGCGCTAACCCATACTGCTCACCTCCTCACGGAGGACACAGGCTGGGGCGCTAACCCATACTGCTCACCTCCTCACGGAGGACACAGGCTGGGGCGCTAACCCATACTGCTCACCTCCTCACGGAGGACACAGGCTGGGGCGCTAACCCATACTGCTCACCTCCTCACGGAGGACACAGGCTGGGGCGCTAACCCATACTGCTCACCTCCTCACGGAGGACACAGGCTGGGGCGCTAACCCACACTGCTCACCTCCTCACGGAGGACACAGGCTGGGGCGCTAACCCATACTGCTCACCTCCTCACGGAGGACACAGGCTGGGGCGCTAACCCATACTGCTCACCTCCTCACGGAGGACACAGGCTGGGGCGCTAACCCATACTGCTCACCTCCTCACGGAGGACACAGGCTGGGGCGCTAACCCATACTGCTCACCTCCTCACGGAGGACACAGGCTGGGGCGCTAACCCATACTGCTCCCCTCCTCACGGAGGACACAGGCTGGGGCGCTAACCCATACTGCTCACCTCCTCACAGAGGACACAGGCTGGGGCGCTAACCCATACTGCTCACCTCCTCACGGAGGACACAGGCTGGGGCGCTAAACCATACTGCTCACCTCCTCACGGAGGACACAGGCTGGGGCGCTAACCCATACTGCTCACCTCCTCACGGAGGACACAGGCTGGGGCGCTAACCCATACTGCTCACCTCCTCACGGAGGACACAGGCTGGGGCGCTAACCCATACTGCTCACCTCCTCACGGAGGACACAGGCTGGGGCGCTAAACCATACTGCTCACCTCCTCACGGAGGACACAGGCTGGGGCGCTAACCCATACTGCTCCCCTCCTCACGGAGGACACAGGCTGGGGCGCTAACCCATACTGCTCACCTCCTCACGGAGGACACAGGCTGGGGCGCTAACCCATACTGCTCACCTCCTCACGGAGGACACAGGCTGGGGCGCTAACCCATACTGCTCACCTCCTCAAGGGGGCGCTAACCCATACTGCTCACCTCCTCACGGAGGACACAGGCTGGGGCGCTAACCCATACTGCTCACCTCCTCACGGAGGACACAGGCTGGGGCGCTAACCCATACTGCTCACCTCCTCACGGAGGACACAGGCTGGGGCGCTAACCCATACTGCTCACCTCCTCACGGAGGACACAGGCTGGGGCGCTAACCCATACTGCTCACCTCCTCAAGGGGGCGCTAACCCATACTGCTCACCTCCTCAAGGGGGCGCTAACCCATACTGCTCACCTCACGGAGGACACAGGCTGGGGCGCTAACCCATACTGCTCACCTCCTCAAGGGGGCGCTAACCCATACTGCTCACCTCCTCAAGGGGGCGCTAACCCATACTGCTCACCTCCTCAAGGGGGCGCTAACCCATACTGCTCACCTCCTCAAGGGGGCGCTAACCCATACTGCTCACCTCCTCAAGGGGGCGCTAACCCATACTGCTCACCTCCTCAAGGGGGCGCTAACCCATACTGCTCACCTCCTCAAGGGGGCGCTAACCCATACTGCTCACCTCCTCAAGGGGGCGCTAACCCATACTGCTCACCTCCTCAAGGGGGCGCTAACCCATACTGCTCACCTCCTCAAGGGGGCGCTAACCCATACTGCTCACCTCCTCAAGGGGGCGCTAACCCATACTGCTCACCTCCTCAAGGGGGCGCTAACCCATACTGCTCACCCTGGAGGACACAGGCTGGGGCGCTAACCCATACTGCTCACCTCCTCACGGAGGACACAGGCTGGGGCGCTAACCCATACTGCTCACCTCCTCAAGGGGGCGCTAACCCATACTGCTCACCCGGGTGCCGTCTAAATTCCGGCTGTCACCCGTCTCTCCGGTGGTCACATAGTCTATTCCTATGAGTCACTATAAATAGAATAACTATAAATACATCGCATGGATGCACCTGGAAGGGTATATCTGCATGTATTTAAATTAATTGAAAATGGAGGACCCTTATGTAAAAAAATGTAGTCCCTTTTCTGGGTTTATGCTCATAGCAGATTTAGTATTGACCTGTACTTTCATTGGACTGTAAGGCTGAGCTCACACCTTTCATGCAATTCTCGTGCTCGTTGGATCAATGTTGTGTTGTGTCATGGCCGCCCAATGTATTTCCAATGGAGGTCACATGGTTTGACACAACATAGGGGGAGGGGTCTGTTGTATGGCTTTCAGCTGCGCCCCTCCCCCTCACACAACACAATGTTGTGTCAAACCATGTGACCTCCATTGGAAATACATTGGGCGGCCATGACACTACACAACATGCATCCAACGAGCACGAGAATTGCATTAAAGGTGTGAGCTCAGCCTTAGTCTGTACCCATTCTACAAACTGTCTGATGACATTTTTAATTCATCAATCAATCAATCAAGCCCTATTCGCACAACAGTTTGTGCGTTGCTCTGGCGAGTGGGAGACTGGGGTTCGATCGCAGCTCTGCACCAATCACTACATTTGGTTGTGTGCAGATGTCACTCTGAAAATAGCCGCTGTGAGCTTGTAGATCTGATATTTTCGGCACACAGCTAAGTATAAATCGGGCATTAAGACGCCGTCACGGCCCGCCGAAATACATTTCAGTCGACTGAATCAACTGTAGATTTAATTTCAACTCAGAGTTAAAAGTCAAAGTTAAGGTTAGGTTTAGGCTCAGTTTAGTGAGGTTAAGGTTAGGTTTAGGCCCAGTTTAGTGAGGTTAAGGTTAGGTTTAAGCTCAGTTTAGTGAGCTTAAATTAGGTTTAAACTCAGTTTAGTGAGCTTAAGGTTAGGTTTAAGCTCAGTTTAGTGAAGTTAAGGTTAGGTTTAAGCTCAGTTTATTGAGCTTAAGTTAGGTTTAGGCATAGGCAGTAAAATATATATATTTTTGTTATTGTAACTTTATACTAATTTATATTTTTCATTTCATTCACGCTTTGTAATGAACCGTTTTGCAACATTACATGATTGACTCACATGCTGGTTGGCTAGACTATGCTCCACATGCTGGTTGGCTAGACTATGCTCCACATGCTGGTTGGCTAGACTATGCTCCACATGCTGGTTGGCTAGACTATGCTCCACAATGACTAAATAAATCATATAGTGTCTAGAAAAATAACTACTTGTCTTGCATAATTATGTGTTTATGTTCTGTAACTTAGCCACTGAGTTCTCACAGAGATTGTAGCCTATAATTATATACATCTGACATGTGAGAGGAAAGGATTCCATGTAGGATTATAGAAACCAGCGATCTCCATTTATCTGTTTATTATTTTCTTTAATAAGTCAGTGTTATTGAACACCCTTTAAACGTCTGTGTGGGTTTATAAATCAGTGCTATTGAACACCCTTTCAAAAAAATGTATCCCACAATTTTGTAACCCATTTTTCACCCGTGTCAATTTTAGAATGTGATCCTGGGCTCTGTGTGTACCACGGGAATGATTTGATGATGATAAGAGCGCCCCTCACTTCACATGAGTGTGATTTTTTTTAAAGTGTACAGAAAGTGTGAAAACACTGTTTTTACTCTAGGAGTCTCTCTGGGCGGGGCTTAATACTTGACAATTATTATAGGGAGATCAATAGGGAGATTCGTCTTCCTTGATTGGTCAACCCAAACCATCGGCTTCACGGATTGGACAAACTTTGCGTGGTGTTTGTGCCTCTGAACGAATATAAGTGAAGACGCAGAATATTCCATGCATTTACACATCAGGACTTGACCAATAGAATACCATTGACAAATAGGATACCGTTGACCAATAGAATACCATTGACCAATAGGATACCGTTGACCAATAGGATACCATTGACCAATAGGATACCATTGACCAATAGGATACCATTGACCAATAGGATACCGTTGACCAAGAGGGTACCGTTGACAAATAGGATACCATTGACCAATAGGATACCATTGACCAATAGGATACCATTGACCAATAGGATACCATTGACCAAGAGGATACCGTTGACCAATAGGATACCATTGACCAAGAGGATTCCATTGACCAATAGGATACCATTGACCAATAGGATTCCATTGACCAATAGGATACCATTGACCAATAGGATTCCATTGACCAATAGGATTTATCCACTGTGGTACTGCTGTGAGTAATGTTACGCTGGGTGGTGCGTCCGAGACGACCAGGAACAGCCAATCAGAGAGCTGTGACAGTGAGACACTGTGTGTACTCCTTTATAGGTGACAAGGACCACATTGATGTGCACGTCTTCAACACAGTGTCTTTGATTTGGAGGAAGTTGACCCCTGTAAGAGGAGAACGCCACCTTGAGGTTCACTCCAGGCGTGAGAGCCACACAGCTGTGCTGATTGAATATACTGTCTACCTCTGGGGAGGGTGGACTAACCAAGGTTACTGCAACGTGCTTTCTGCCTTTGATGTTGACGCCCACACATGGTTCAAACCACAGGTTTCTGGGACTGTTCCAGAGGGGAGGAGATACCACTCAGCCTGTGTCTCGGGTAAGGTCATGTTTATCCATGGAGGAGAAACCCAGACTAGATGCACTAATGACATCTACAAGTTGGACACCACCACAATGGTCTGGTCTTTAATTAACACCAGAGGAACTCCACCTACTGCTTCACATTATCACTCTGCCACCATCATCGGGGCAAAGATGTTTGTATTTGGGGGCAGGAGGAGGGGTCAGTACCACAACACCATCAGAGTGTTTGACACAGAGACCAAGCACTGTCTGAACACACCTTCTGCACAGCTTTTACCAGAAGGACGCTGGCGTCATTCAGCCTTTTCCTACAATGGAGAGCTGTACATATTTGGTGGTTACAATAACCAGTATTTACCTGATCTGTGGAAATTCAGTCCAGAAACCTTCTCCTGGAAGAAGGTTGAGCCCAAAGGGGAAGGCTCAGGGAGGTTTAATAAGGGCTGTTGCATGGTGGGAGATCGTGTCATCCTCTTTGGAGGATCCAGTGATGACCTGTTTATCTTAGACTTCAGTCCGAGCCTCAAGACATTATGTAAGCTAGCAGTTATTCAGTACGTTCTGGATAAGTCTGAACTCCCACACAACATCAGGTGGGAACTGGCAGCCATGACTAGCAACAGCCAATACGAACTGGCAGCCATGACTAGCAACAGCCAATACGAACTGGCAGCCATGACTAGCATACATTAACAAAAATATCAAACACTGAGGCCGAAAAAATAAAGTGTCAGCCATGATGACTACCAACAGCAGCTGAATAAACCAACACATAATAAAATAAAACAATAAATAGTGAATAAATATAAATGAAATGGGACCAATAAAAACAGGGTGTGATACAGTACCAACATCTCAAGAAGACCTGTCTGTCTCTCAAGGAGTGATAGACCTATCAGAGAAGACCTGTCTATCTCTCAAGGAGTGATAGACCTATCAGAGAAGACCTGTCCATCTCTCAAGGAGTGATAGACCAATCAGAAGTCTAGAACCGATGTCTCCGCCTCAGACCTCAGGATTCTAAGATCCTGTTCCTTTTTTCTTTCTTTCTTTTTTTAAGCCGTAAGCCCCTCCCACTAAGCCGTAAGCCCATCCCACTTGCCACGTTCCATCAAGAGATCATCTGAAGGACACACCCCAAATGTAGGACTATTTTCATCCTCAAAATTTGGTCACACCCACCAGTTCATTAAGTATGCCTGGTTTTCACCTTAGCACCACCCACCTGAACTGAAGCCGCTGCCCACAGCTGCTGTCGTATGATAATGGGGGAGGGGTTAGGGGAGGGGCTTGTTTTAGTGTTTGTCACCCAAGACGGATTGGATTTGGGGGTTTAGACTAGTGACACTGCCACATACAATGTGTGAAATAATGTATTTCCTGTTCTTGTATGTGTATTGAAAGAAAATGAAACATACTGGGGTTATAACAAGAGAACAAGAGCCTGGGTTCCATTTTGGGCAGTTAGAAGAGTGTTTGTTGTGGTTGTTACTCATTTGTCAAACACTCTTTTCAAGCCAGCACTTAAAGGGGAATTTCTCCCTAAACCTTTTTTTTACAAAAGTAAGTTGATAATTATGTATATTGACAAAAAATATATATTAAAAAATAAATAAAGATATAGGGGAGCTGGGGCTGCAGCTGGAGATGAAGCTGGGGCTGGAGGGGTCTAACGCTAGAACTCCTATTCAATCTCGCAATTAGTTTTTGTTTTTTGTTCACATCTGTTCTAGATGATGTGACAGCAACACTCCATGCATTGTTGACACTGCACTCTTCCTGGTCTACGTCAAGGACTGTCTAAAGAGGACGAGACGCGAAGACCGTACGGGCGACGCCATGTTGCTCCATGGTGCTCCATGGAAGGAAAGAAACATGCGCAATTTTCTATATGCAGCCAACACTTCCGCGTTCAGCTTCCTTGGTCTCAACTGCGCATGTTTCTTTCCTTCCATGGAGCACCATGGAGCAACATGGCGTCGCCCGTACGGTCTTCGCGTCTCGTCCTCTTTAGACAGTCCTTGGTCTACGTGAGCTGGTGTTAGACCCCCCCAGCAGCAGCCCCAGCTCCAGCTATTTTTGGTCAATATACATTATTATCAACTTACTTTTGTAAAAAAAGGTTTAGGGAGAATTAAAGCTAAATCAGAACTGAACTCAAACCAATACGCAGTTTGACCGAAGAACTTTAGGTGTGGAAGAAGTAAAGTTTGGTGGGACATTTCTGAAGCTTTGAACTCTAAGATGTTCATTTATCAGAAAATGAAAAATCACACCCGTGTGAATGTGAAGTGAGGGGCGCTCTTATCATCGCACATCATCTCATTCTGGCCAATCACAATTTGCGTCCTCTCTTTTGTCTTCAGTGTTTGTGTTCACACAGACCCTCAAAGCTGGACATAAGAGGGGATAGCGCCCCTCAAAAATATACATTTTTTAGGAAATGAAGAAAACCTTGTATTTTGAAAACAAAGCAATACTGCCTCATCAAAGTTGGTGTTGTGACTTTATATATTGTCAATTACTTCTACGAGAGGTGGTGGAGTTAGCTGCTTTATAGCAGGCAGTTTGAGAGAGGGAGAGGTGGTGGAGTTAGCTGCTTTATAGCAGACAGTTTGAGAGGGGGAGAGGTGATAGAGTTAGCTGCTTTATAGCAGACAGTTTGAGAGGGGGAGAGGTGGTGGAGTTAGCTGCTTTAGCAGACAGTTTGATGGTCCAATGGAGTTAAGAGGTTTTCTTCGAAGCACTTTTTACTACTTTCCATTGGTTCAATATTTTCTAAACAACACACAGACGTAAAGGGTGTTTAATAGCACTGATTTATGCCAACAAAATCAAAAACCTCTAAAATGGAGTTAGGTGGTTTCCTCCCTACTGTAATTATGAACAAAAACACTTCATCACTGTCTTCTAGATGTAGTATAGTGTTAAAACAATCAGTAAAACACACTATAAACAACAGTACTGATTTGTTAAGTGTTTATTATTGACAGAATGTATAAATACATTTATTGGGTCAACAAACACTCGTCTCTTTAATGTAACGTTACCACAAACAGTGTTACATAGAATGTAATGGTACAGTAACAGTGTTAATGGTACAGTAACAGTGTTAATGGTACAGTAACAGTGTTAATGGTACAGTAACAGTGTTAATGTAATGGTACAGTAACAGTGTTAATGGTACAGTAACAGTGTTAATGTAATGGTACAGTAACAGTGTTAATGGTACAGTAACAGTGTTAATGGTACAGTAACAGTGTTAATGGTGCAATAACAGTGTTAATGTAATGGTACAGTAACAGTGTTAATGGTACAGTAACAGTGTTAATGGTACAGTAACAGTGTTAATGTAATGGTACAGTAACAGTGTTAATGGTACAGTAACAGTGTTAATGGTACAGTAACAGTGTTAATGTAATGGTACAGTAACAGTGTTAATGGTACAGTAACAGTGTTAATGGTACAGTAACAGTGTTCATGTAATGGTACAGTAACAGTGTTAATGGTACAGTAACAGTGTTAATGGTACAGTAACAGTGTTAATGGTACAGTAACAGTGTTAATGGTGCAATAACAGTGTTAATGTAATGGTACAGTAACAGTGTTAATGGTACAGTAACAGTGTTAATGGTACAGTAACAGTGTTAATGGTAAAGTAACAGTGTTAATGGTACAGTAACAGTGTTAATGTAATGGTACAGTAACAGTGGTAATGGTACAGTAACAGTGTTAATGGTACAGTAACAGTGTTAATGTAATGGTACAGTAACAGTGGTAATGGTACAGTAACAGTGTTAATGGTACAGTAACAGTGTTAATGGTACAGTAACAGTGTTAATGTAATGGTACAGTAACAGTGTTAATGGTACAGTAACAGTGTTAATGTAATGGTACAGTAACAGTGTTAATGTAATGGTACAGTAACAGTGGTAATGGTACAGTAACAGTGTTAATGGTACAGTAACAGTGTTAATGGTACAGTAACAGTGTTAATGTAATGGTACAGTAACAGTGTTAATGGTACAGTAACAGTGTTAATGTAATGGTACAGTAACAGTGTTAATGTAATGGTACAGTAACAGTGGTAATGGTACAGTAACAGTGTTAATGGTACAGTAACAGTGTTAATGGTACAGTAACAGTGTTAATGTAATGGTACAGTAACAGTGTTAATGGTACAGTAACAGTGTTAATGGTACAGTAACAGTGTTAATGGTACAGTAACAGTGTTAATGTAATGGTACAGTAACAGTGTTAATGGTACAGTAACAGTGTTAATGGTACAGTAACAGTGTTAATGGTGCAATAACAGTGTTAATGTAATGGTACAGTAACAGTGTTAATGTAATGGTACAGTAACAGTGTTAATGGTACAGTAACAGTGTTAATGGTACAGTAACAGTGTTAATGTAATGGTACAGTAACAGTGTTAATGGTACAGTAACAGTGTTAATGTAATGGTACAGTAACAGTGTTAATGGTACAGTAACAGTGTTAATGTAATGGTACAGTAACAGTGTTAATGTAATGGTACAGTAACAGTGTTAATGTAATGGTACAGTAACAGTGTTAATGGTGCAATAACAGTGTTAATGTAATGGTACAGTAACAGTGTTAATGTAATGGTACAGTAACAGTGTTAATGGTACAGTAACAGTGTTAATGGTACAGTAACAGTGTTAATGTAATGGTACAGTAACAGTGTTAATGGTACAGTAACAGTGTTAATGTAATGGTACAGTAACAGTGTTAATGGTGCAATAACAGTGTTAATGGTACAGTAACAGTGTTAATGTAATGGTACAGTAACAGTGTTAATGGTACAGTAACAGTGTTAATGGTACAGTAACAGTGTTAATGGTACAGTAACAGTGTTAATGTAATGGTACAGTAACAGTGTTAATGGTACAGTAACAGTGTTAATGGTACAGTAACAGTGTTAATGGTACAGTAACAGTGTTAATGGTACAGTAACAGTGTTAATGGTGCAATAACAGTGTTAATGTAATGGTACAGTAACAGTGTTAATGTAATGGTACAGTAACAGTGTTAATGGTACAGTAACAGTGTTAATGTTACAGTAACAGTGTTAATGTAATGGTACAGTAACAGTGTTAATGTAATGGTACAGTAACAGTGTTAATGGTACAGTAACAGTGTTAATGGTACAGTAACAGTGTTAATGGTACAGTAACAGTGTTAATGTAATGGTACAGTAACAGTGTTAATGGTACAGTAACAGTGTTAATGGTACAGTAACAGTGTTAATGGTACAGTAACAGTGTTAATGTAATGGTACAGTAACAGTGTTAATGGTACAGTAACAGTGTTAATGGTACAGTAACAGTGTTAATGGTGCAATAACAGTGTTAATGTAATGGTACAGTAACAGTGTTAATGTAATGGTACAGTAACAGTGTTAATGGTACAGTAACAGTGTTAATGTTACAGTAACAGTGTTAATGTAATGGTACAGTAACAGTGTTAATGGTACAGTAACAGTGTTAATGTTACAGTAACAGTGTTAATGGTACAGTAACAGTGTTAATGGTACAGTAACAGTGTTAATGTAATGGTACAGTAACAGTGTTAATGGTACAGTAACAGTGTTAATGTTACAGTAACAGTGTTAATGGTACAGTAACAGTGTTAATGTAATGGTACAGTAACAGTGTTAATGGTACAGTAACAGTGTTAATGTTACAGTAACAGTGTTAATGGTACAGTAACAGTGTTAATGGTACAGTAACAGTGTTAATGGTACAGTAACAGTGTTAATGTAATGGTACAGTAACAGTGTTAATGGTACAGTAACAGTGTTAATGTTACAGTAACAGTGTTAATGGTACAGTAACAGTGTTAATGGTACAGTAACAGTGTTAATGGTACCGTAACAGTGTTAATGGTACAGTAACAGTGTTAATGGTACAGTAACAGTGTTAATGTAATGGTACAGTAACAGTGTTAATGTAATGGTACAGTAACAGTGTTAATGGTACAGTAACAGTGTTAATGTAATGGTACAGTAACAGTGTTAATGTAATGGTACAGTAACAGTGTTAATGGTACCGTAACAGTGTTAATGGTACAGTAACAGTGTTAATGGTACAGTAACAGTGTTAATGGTACAGTAACAGTGTTAATGGTACAGTAACAGTGTTAATGGTGCAATAACAGTGTTAATGTAATGGTACAGTAACAGTGTTAATGGTACAGTAACAGTGTTAATGGTACAGTAACAGTGTTAATGGTACAGTAACAGTGTTAATGTAATGGTACAGTAACAGTGTTAATGTAATGGTACAGTAACAGTGTTAATGGTACAGTAACAGTGTTAATGGTACAGTAACAGTGTTAATGTAATGGTACAGTAACAGTGTTAATGGTACAGTAACAGTGTTAATGGTACAGTAACAGTGGTAATGGTACAGTAACAGTGTTAATGTAATGGTACAGTAACAGTGTTCATGTAATGGTACAGTAACAGTGTTAATGGTACAGTAACAGTGTTAATGGTACAGTAACAGTGTTAATGTAATGGTACAGTAACAGTGTTCATGTAATGGTACAGTAACAGTGTTCATGGTACAGTAACAGTGTTAATGGTACAGTGTTAATGGTACAGTAACAGTGTTAATGGTACAGTAACAGTGTTAATGTAATGGTACAGTAACAGTGTTAATGGTACAGTGTTAATGGTACAGTAACAGTGTTAATGGTACAGTAACAGTGTTAATGTAATGGTACAGTAACAGTGTTCATGTAATGGTACAGTAACAGTGTTAATGGTACCGTAACAGTGTTAATGGTACAGTAACAGTGTTAATGTAATGGTACAGTAACAGTGTTCATGTAATGGTACAGTAACAGTGTTAATGGTACCGTAACAGTGTTAATGGTACAGTAACAGTGTTAATGGTACAGTAACAGTGTTAATGGTGCAGTAACAGTGTTAATGGTACAGTAGCAGTGTTAATGGTACAGTAACAGTGTTCATGTAATGGTACAGTAGCAGTGTTAATGGTACAGTAACAGTGTTCATGTAATGGTACAGTAACAGTGTTAATGGTACAGTAACAGTGTTAATGGTACAGTAACAGTGTTAATGGTACCGTAACAGTGTTAATGGTACAGTAACAGTGTTAATGGTACAGTAACAGTGTTAATGGTACAGTAACAGTGTTAATGGTACAGTAACAGTGTTCATGTAATGGTACAGTAACAGTGTTAATGGTACAGTAACAGTGTTAATGGTACAGTAACAGTGTTAATGGTACAGTAACAGTGTTAATGGTACAGTAACAGTGTTCATGTAATGGTACAGTAACAGTGTTAATGGTACAGTAACAGTGTTAATGGTACAGTAACAGTGTTAATGGTACAGTAACAGTGTTAATGGTACAGTAACAGTGTTAATGGTACCGTAACAGTGTTAATGGTACAGTAACAGTGTTAATGGTACAGTAACAGTGTTAATGGTGCAGTAACAGTGTTAATGGTACAGTAGCAGTGTTAATGGTACCGTAACAGTGTTAATGGTACAGTAACAGTGTTAATGGTACAGTAACAGTGTTAATGTAATGGTACAGTAACAGTGTTAATGGTACAGTAACAGTGTTAATGGTACAGTAACAGTGTTAATGGTACAGTAACAGTGTTAATGTAATGGTACAGTAACAGTGTTAATGGTACAGTAACAGTGTTAATGGTACAGTAACAGTGTTAATGGTACAGTAACAGTGTTAATGTAATGGTACAGTAACAGTGTTAATGTAATGGTACAGTAACAGTGTTAATGGTACAGTAACAGTGTTAATGTAATGGTACAGTAACAGTGTTAATGGTACAGTAACAGTGTTAATGGTACAGTAACAGTGTTAATGTAATGTAGTAACAGAGCTACATAGCATAGAGCAGAAAACCACTGAACACATTGTGGTTGTCTGAGGTATCATAGAGCCTGTACCCACCAGGTAAACGCATGTAAACAGTGTCTCCCTTCTCCAGCTCTAGGATCATTCCATTAGACACATATGTCTGACGACCAGTAGGAGTAACATATGCATGGTTATAAATGAGTCGCTGATCATTTTTATACATGTAGATGCTCACAGACTCTGATGACCAGTGGTGATGTGCACTGAACCTGAACTGATAAACCCCTTTCACGTCTGATGTGAAGATACCTGAGAGAGAGAGAGAGAACACCACACACACACACACACACACACACACACACACACACACACACACACACACACACACACACACACACACACACACAAAACACATGACTGAACCATCCCATATTGTAGACCAGGGGTTCTCAACGGGACCCCCGTAAATGGTGTGGCCATGTCTCGTGACCCCCGCCCCGCCCCGCCCCGCCCCACTGTGAAACCCCCAATACAAACTGACTGCAAAAATAACATTAATAATAGAGAAAATATATCATAAATTAATACTGAAACCAGATATAATTAAGGAAGGTTTATGCATGTGTACTATGTAAACTCTTCATTTCTATTTTCCAGCCATTCATTCATTTAAAAAATTAAAATAATAATCCCACGGGTTGAGCACCCCTGTTGTAGACTGTTAGAAATATCAGATCTACAAGCTCACAACCAATGACATTAAACTTCTCTCCTCTCATCCTTCCTGTCTATTGGTTTAAATAGTAAAGTAATGTATTCTATGAAGTGAATTAACATTAATTAATCCTAACCAACCTGTAGATGGATTGTAATGAATCCTAACCAACCTGTAGATGGATTGTAATGAATCCTAACCAACCTGTAGATGGATTGTAATGAATCCTAACCAACCTGTAGATGTAATGAATCCTAACCAACCTGTAGATGGATTGTAATGAATCCTAGCCAACCTGTAGATGGATTGTAATGAATCCTAACCAACCTGTAGATGGATTGTAATGAATCCTAACCAACCTGTAGATGTAATGAATCCTAACCAACCTGTATGTGACCCCGCTAAATAAATTGATTGGACAGGATACTGGAGTATGGTACAAGCATAACAATAGTTTTATTTATAACAAGGTACAAAAGACTTTAATTGTTTGTATATCAAAAATTGTAAGAAGCAGTGTTTGAGAGAGTAAAAATGGGGAGAAGTGGTTCACAAAAACATCAAAACTAAAATCAAGGGAAAAGGGACAACAGTCCTTTACAGGGCCGTTTGTTCAACTTGAACCTATGAAGGACAAACAGAGTCAGTGATGTGCACAGAGAATAATAGCCTACATCCATATGCAATGGCCAGTTGAAATATACAGATTAAAATAGCAATTAGGCAACATCTATATACCATGTAATGCCCAACAGTCACCATTTAATGTAGCATAATATATGAACACAATACAAAGCACAAACATCAGTAATATAATAATACTAGGCAAGCCAACACAAGTATCACCTTACCAGGTATAGCTCTTATGTCTAAACACCTGAACTGTCTCTCAATGGTGTCATACAAGCAAGCATCTCCACCTGTAGCTGTTACAATTACATAGTACATGCAGGTTAGAGACCATGTGACAGAACGTTGCATATGATTCCCTCAACGTAAGAAACATCCAACATGCCATTTCATTGTTCCGCTCTGCATAATCGTATATATATATGGTAGTACTCACATTCCTCCACGTTAATTGCCTACACAGTACTGGGGAAGCCACACCCCAAACATTGGAACATCCAAGGCTACACTACAGCGCACTGCAACAAGTGTGGTGTAGACCTGACAACATGAAAATACTCTCATTTTAGATCATACCAAAAACCCCAAAATCAATAGTTACATATAAAACGAGCATATAGGCTTACCAAATGACAAGTCTGCAGCCGAGTATACCTCTCTCACAACGCATGAACGTTACGGCGTTTGTGAGGACCCACAACTGATGTCCTGTCAGCTGCCTGTTCAGAACACTCTTAAATATACGTCTCACTTAGGACTCTACTACCCTCTAGGGGTTACATTCTACCCCCCCATAATTGAATCGTCGCCCCGACGATTCACCATAAACATAGGGATAGTACAAGTTGCTAGGGAAGCCGCAGCCACCATACTCTACCATGCAGTCTGGGTTTCCTGCTCCGACCATGCCGACTGGGGGAGATGATTGGGGTTTGAGTGCTGTCCTGCTGTCTCTCGGGTGGTCCGCCGAGGCCTATAGTGCGAGTCGCCCACCTCTATAATGGTGTAACTTGGCTCTTCTAGACCCGGCGAAGATGGCCTGCTTGAGGTGGGAGAGTCAGTCATAGAATAATCATTATCAGAGTCATAAATACTATCATTGTCCTCCAGAATGACCTCATCATTGTCCTCCAGAATGACCTGATCATTGTCCTCCAGAATGACCTGATCATTGTCCTCCAGAATGACACATATTGATTCTCCATTTTCTGAATCTGAATCATCTGCTTCTTCCGAGTCAGACATCCTGGCCAGGGTCTCTGGTACTGCTCCTGCACCGACAGCCCTCATCTCCGACCGATGTACCTGCTTAACTGGGCCGTCCTGGTCAATAGGCACCACAGAGTAAACGGTCCCCAGGGCCCCCGGACATCTCACGACCCTGTACATACCCGGGCTCCAAACATCCTGAATTTTGTTTCTCCCTCTAACCTGATGGTTTTTCAAGTACACCAGCTCACCCTCTTGGAACCCCATGTCCTGTGTGCCGACATCATGTTTGAGGTTTCTACGCTCCAGTCGCTCCTGTAGACGTTCTCTCACTTGGCTGTAGGCCTCACTCAAGTTGTGTTGATGCTCCTGTATCCAGTCCTCCACGGATCCACCACTGGGTTCTTCGCCGCTGCTGCCAAGCAAGAAATCAACAGGTAACTGTGGTTGACGACCAAACATCAAAAAGTATGGACTCACCCCTGTAGTCTGGTGTGCTGTGGTGTTATAGGCATACGTCAACTGAGAGAGGTATTGGGGCCAACGTTTCTTCTTATCTGGGGGCAGTGTGCGCAGCAGATCATGCAATGTCCTATTGAAACGTTCACATTGACCATTGCCCTGTGGATGATATGCAGTGGTGCGACTTTTCTTGATGTTATAGAGCTTGCATAACTGTTGAATGATGTTACTTTCAAAATTTCTTCCCTGGTCTGAATGGAGACGACCTGGCACGCCGAGAAGATGGAACCAACTTCGGACCAACACATCAGCCACCGTGCTAGCACGCTGATCTCTTGTCGGGATGGCCAATGTGTACTTTGTGAAGACGTCAGTCAGGACCAGGACATTCTCCCTCCCATCACTTGCAGGCTCCAGCATGGTGAAGTCGATGGCCAAGATCTCATTGGGGCTGGAGGCCTGGAGTGTGCCCATGTAGGTTCTCACTTTTGGCCTCACGGCCTTGGCTAGAATGCACCGCTCACATTCTCTGCACCATCTATCCACATCTCTCAGCATACCTGGCCAGAAGCAGCGGCTCCTCACCAGGTCAGTAGTACGGTCGACCCCCTGGTGGCCATGG
The DNA here is from genome assembly GCF_951216825.1 of Electrona antarctica. NCBI lineage: Eukaryota > Metazoa > Chordata > Actinopteri > Myctophiformes > Myctophidae > Electrona > Electrona antarctica. The sequence continues at coordinate 51,010,834 of NC_136794.1, forward strand.
GCATCATGGAGGCTGGTGAAAACTTCTTTCTGCAGCATCTGTGGCAGCAGCAGTTGGTGGACTTCCTTATTCCCATCTGAAGAATAGGTGAGGCGGTACAGGCATCCCTCCTTCTCCAACAAACGATCCCACTTCCGGATCAACTCTTTACTGTCCTTCCTTAGCCCCTCTTTCTCCCTCCCATCAGGCGGGCGCCCTCTCCGCCAGAGTGTCAAGACAGGGCCCACAACCGGGTCTGCGGCTTGTAGCGAGGCAAGGTCTGGTCGGATACAGCAGGGAAGGGTGGTTATCTCACTGCACGTGGCCTTCATCCACTCCTTCGGTCCACCAATACTTGCCGCTAGCTGCCTGGGGACCGCCATACCAGGGGACGCCTCCTCCAGGGGTAGTCGAGACAAGGCATCAGCATTTGAGTTGGAGCGTCCTGGACGGTATTTGAGCGTGAAGTTGAAAGAAGCCAGCTCCGATGCCCAACGTTGCTCGATTGCTCCCAGTTTAGCAGTCTGCAAATGACAGAGGGGATTATTATCTGTGTACACTATAAAAGCATTTCCTAATAGGTACTCCCTGAACTTCTCACAGACTGCCCACTTGAGAGCCAAAAACTCTAGTTTCATTGAACTGTAATTTTCCATGTTCCGTTCCGTTCTCTTCAAGCTGCGACTTGCATAGGCAACAGGTCTGGGCTTCCCATCATGCTCCTGTGATAAGACAGCTCCCAGTCCTTGGTGGCTGGCATCGACTTCAAGGATAAAAGGTTTTGTAAAGTCTGCAAATGCCAATACTGGTGTTGTACAGAGCTTCTCACGTAGTGCCTGGAATGCTTGTTCACACTTCTCATCCCACCGAGGCAGTAATGGGATATTTGGGGTCTTACCCTTTCGAGGACTCAGTTGGCCAACCAGGTAGTGGAGCGGGGCAGCCAGTTTGGAGTAGCCCTCCACAAACTTTCTGTAGTATGATGTGAAGCCCAGGAATGAACGCAAGTCTCTCAGGTGTGTAGGCCGCCTCCAGTTGCGTACAGCAGCAACCTTCTCTGGATCAGTGGCCACCCCCTGTTCGGACACAACGTGCCCCAAGTATAACACCTGCTTCTGAAAGAAATGGCATTTAGACAGTTTGACTTTTAAGTTTTGCTCCTGGAGGCGTTTAAAGACCACCTCCAGTCTTTCCATGTGCTGCTGAACTGTTGAGGAAAAAACAATCACGTCATCCAAATATAATAGGACAGACTTGTGCCGCTGGTCGCCAAACAGTCGCTCCATCAGCCTTTGAAAGGTTGCTGGTGCATTGCATAGCCCAAAGGGCATCCTATTAAATTCAAACAGGCCAAAAGGAGTACAGAATGCAGTTTTTTTCCGGTCATGTTCTGCCATCTCTACCTGATTGTATCCACTGGCTAGGTCCAAGGTGGAGAACCAGCGGGCTCCCGTGAGGGCATCCAGGGACTCGTCGATTCTGGGTAGTGGGTATGCATCTTTATGGGTTTTGGCATTGAGTTGGCGATAGTCGACACACAATCGGATACCCCCATCCTTCTTCTGTACCACCACAATTGGTGATGAGTAGGGGCTGCTACTTTCCCTAGCAACTTGACTATCCACCAACTGCTGAATGTGGGCTCGCACAGTTTCATACTGTGCTGGGGGGATCCTACGATATGGCTGGCGGACTGGAGCCGAATCTAATAATGGGATTTCATGAGTAATGAGTTTAGTACACCCCACATCACCCTCCCCCTTAGAAAAGATAGACTGATATCTACATAGTAGCTGTTTAGCTTGGTTTGCATCCCCTTCTGACAGGTTTGTAAAACTAGGCATGGGAAAATCAACACCCTGGTCAATCACATCCTGAACCTCCTGTGAGGAAATCTGGGCTATATACTCATGTGAAAATTCATCAAATGACAGTTCCACAGTAGGACTTGAATGTCTCAGAGCTGCTTTTGCTATCTGCACAGACCCAATTACTCTACGTGGTGTAATCCACACATCTCTAGTACCCACATTTGTAACTGGAGCATAAAGGAGACCTCTCTCCGCCTTAACTAAAGCTGGTGAAATCAACAGACCTTCAGGGAGGGTACCTTCATCTGGGCCAAGGGGCTCCAATAAAAACTCAACAGTACTAGAAGATGGGAGCTGTGGGCAGGTGACAGGGATCATAGTTAATGTGCCTGCAGCTACATACACTGGTGTCTTGCCCTGAACCCTCACTTTGTAAGCCTCTGTAGAATTTAAAACTGCTTCCATTTTCTCACAATAGCGTAGGGCCAGTTTCCATGCTGGGTGGGCTGACTCAACCTGAGGAGTCTGAAACAGTGATGAACCATGTTGGCGAAACAAAGTATAGTAAAAATCCCTTACAATATTCATACCCAGAACTCCCGGAACACATCTTTTCTGCTCTTGGCCACTGGGAGTGGGGGGATCTTTTACAACTAGGACTCCACAGTTAGGAACCTGTGTTCCATAGACATTTATAGTTATTGTTACATAACCAATATATGGAATATCGAGACCATTTGCCGCCTTAAGGCCTAGCCAACGGCATTCCTCAATATTCTGCTCACCTAACGCTGAAAAGTGCTCGTTAAAGAAACTCTCTGTGACAGTGGAAACCATTGACCCTGTATCAAGCAAGGAAGGAACGTCAACATCACACAGTTTCATTGATACCACAGGACAAGTACCAACCAACTTCTTAAATACCTTAGCACGGTCTGAGTGTTTAACATTTGAGCCCAATGCCCCCACCTCCAACATGTGGCTCTGCACGCTGGGAGGTTCTAGTTTTTTTGCTGTTCTGTCTCTTCTCCATGCTGCCCGTTGTCAGAAGTGACTGTAGCCTGACTATTCTGGTTATTTTTTCTACAAAAGCGAGCTATATGTCCTGCGTTATTGCAGCGAAAACAGATGGGCTGTCCCTCTGGAGACCATTGATACCGGGTGGCCTGTCTAGGCCTCTGCATGCCCCTGTTGTACCCACCCTGTGCCCCCAGAGTTTTAATCAACATATCTAGTTGCTCCTGCTGTTTCATTACAATTTCCTTCAGTTCTGAATACTCAGATTGCTTAGCATTGACTGCCACACACGTTACTATAGCCTGGGTTTCATGAGAGTGAGACGTTGGGCGAGTGTACTTTACCCCCTGAGGCTGCCCCTCCTCAACCCAACGAATGGCCTCCTTCCTCAGGTCTAGGAGTGACACCCCAGGGGTCTGGCGCACAAGCCTTTTCAACTCTCTGCGAAGCATATGGTCCCGTACCCCTTCAGCAAACTGGTCTCGTAAAACCTGAGCAAAGTTGGGCATAGCATCAGAGTTAGATTTTTCTATTTTGTCCATGATAGACAACAGTGATAATGAAAATTCTTGTAAGGACTCACTTTCTTTTTGTCTACAATCAAAGAATTGACGTTGTAATGAAACATAGGAGTTTGAGCAGGAATACAGTTCCGTCAGCACATCAGAAATTATTTTAGGATCTTCCCTTTCCACACGTGGCCTAAACTTTATCTCAGACCTCGCCTCCCCCTCCAAGTGATCATACATAAAGAGAGCTTTATCGGTTTCTGACATATGCCGACCCCTTGTGGAACACTCAACCTCTTCTATCCAGTCTTCTATGGACAAGGACCCAGGTCCACCAGAAAACTGTGGGCATTTTCTTTCACGGGGGATATACATGACCTCCCGCCGTTGGCTGCTCTCACCCTGAGCCCCATTACCTCGGCCAGGTGGTTCTTTGAGTCTCTCATTTTCCAATCTCATTTGTTCAAGCTCCTCCCTGAGCGTCGCCAGTTCCTCTTCCGCCATGACTGGTCCAGATGGTCAGCAGACAAACTTGTGGGCGACGGGGCGTGGTCTTCTTCGACTGCTGTCCCTTTCCCTTTTACAAATGGTTTACTAAAAAAAATAAACCCTCTCCCACATTAATTGGTCTCAAAACACTAATTGTACCGTCCTGCCGACCTACGCCAAAATGTGACCCCGCTAAATAAATTGATTGGACAGGATACTGGAGTATGGTACAAGCATAACAATAGTTTTATTTATAACAAGGTACAAAAGACTTTAATTGTTTGTATATCAAAAATTGTAAGAAGCAGTGTTTGAGAGAGTAAAAATGGGGAGAAGTGGTTCACAAAAACATCAAAACTAAAATCAAGGGAAAAGGGACAACAGTCCTTTACAGGGCCGTTTGTTCTCAACTTGAACCTATGAAGGACAAACAGAGTCAGTGATGTGCACAGAGAATAATAGCCTACATCCATATGCAATGGCCAGTTGAAATATACAGATTAAAATAGCAATTAGGCAACATCTATATACCATGTAATGCCCAACAGTCACCATTTAATGTAGCATAATATATGAACACAATACAAAGCACAAACATCAGTAATATAATAATACTAGGCAAGCCAACACAAGTATCACCTTACCAGGTATAGCTCTTATGTCTAAACACCTGAACTGTCTCTCAATGGTGTCATACAAGCAAGCATCTCCACCTGTAGCTGTTACAATTACATAGTACATGCAGGTTAGAGACCATGTGACAGAACGTTGCATATGATTCCCTCAACGTAAGAAACATCCAACATGCCATTTCATTGTTCCGCTCTGCATAATCGTATATATATATGGTAGTACTCACATTCCTCCACGTTAATTGCCTACACAGTACTGGGGAAGCCACACCCCAAACATTGGAACATCCAAGGCTACACTACAGCGCACTGCAACAAGTGTGGTGTAGACCTGACAACATGAAAATACTCTCATTTTAGATCATACCAAAAACCCCAAAATCAATAGTTACATATAAAACGAGCATATAGGCTTACCAAATGACAAGTCTGCAGCCGAGTATACCTCTCTCACAACGCATGAACGTTACGGCGTTTGTGAGGACCCACAACTGATGTCCTGTCAGCTGCCTGTTCAGAACACTCTTAAATATACGTCTCACTTAGGACTCTACTACCCTCTAGGGGTTACATGTAGATGGATTGTAATGAATCCTAACCAACCTGTAGATGGATCGTAATGAATCCTAGCCAACCTGTAGATGGATTGTAATGAATCCTAACCAACCTGTAGATGGATTGTAATGAATCCTAACCAACCTGTAGATGTAATGAATCCTAACCAACCTGTAGATGGATTGTAATGAATCCTAACCAACCTGTAGATGGATCGTAATTAATCCTAACCAACCTGTAGATGGATCGTAATGAATCCTAACCAACCTGTAGATGGATTGTAATGAATCCTAACCAACCTGTAGATGGATCGTAATGAATCCTAACCAACCTGTAGATGGATTGTAATGAATCCTAACCAACCTGTAGATGGATTGTAATGAATCCTAACCAACCTGTAGATGTAATGAATCCTAACCAACCTGTAGATGGATCGTAATGAATCCTAACCAACCTGTAGATGGATTGTAATGAATCCTAACCAACCTGTAGATGGATCGTAATGAATCTTAACCAACCTGTAGATGGATCGTAATGAGTCCTAACCAACCTGTAGATGGATTGTAATGAATCCTAACCAACCTGTAGATGGATTGTAATGAATCATAACCAACCTGTAGATGGATTGTAATGAATCATAACCAACCTGTAGATGGATTGTAATGAATCATAACCAACCTGTAGATGGATTGTAATGAATCATAACCAACCTGTAGATGGATCGTAGCGGTTGCCCACGTTGGTGATGACTCTCTGGTAGATCAGAGTGGTGTCAGACTTCCAAGTTCCAACTTGTCCATCGTTACTCAACCCAACAGAGAACGCCACCTTCGGTGAGTCTGTCAACACAGAGACATTATCACAGTGTTAATGACATTAATATAAATAAAAGCATATTATAGACATACTGTTATTTCAATAATTCACCAATCAAATGTATTAAATGTATTGTCTTGCAGTGCAGCAGCTTTACATCCAACTATCAGCTCAGATGAAACAGTACTACAGTACAGTAGAGTACATTATAGTATCTACAGTATATAGTATTCTACAATACTTCAGAGTACATTATAGTATCTATGTAGTATTCTACAATACTTCAGAGTACATTATAGTATCTATGTAGTATTCTACAATACTTCAGAGTACATTATAGTATCTATGTAGTATTCTACAATACTTCAGAGTACATTATAGTATCTATGTAGTATTCTACAATACTTCAGAGTACATTATAGTATCTATGTAGTATTCTACAATACTTCAGAGTACATTATAGTATCTATGTAGTATTCTACAATACTTCAGAGTACATTATAGTATCTATAGTACTACAGAAAATGGAGTCTGAAAACTCTCCTCTTCAGACTCCATCCTAACCCGTAGCACTTACTGTAGAACTTGCCGTAACCTCGACGACAAAGTCTCAACTTATGTAACTTAGATAGCGTTATATAGACATAGCACTCTATAGAGTATACTCATAGTTTCATTACATAGATATTCCACTGTTAGAATTAGTCATCTAGGATCATAAGTAAGCTAAGAACCTAAGTATTTGATGTATTACCACGTGGTGTTGTAAGAGCACCTACATTGTAAATTGTAACCACCTAGAACTCAGTTCATTATAACATGATGTATAATAAATAAACTCCCTCCCCAGATCATTATAACATAATGTATAATAAATAAACTCACTCCTCAGATCATTATAACATAATGTATAATAAATAAACTCACTCCTCAGATCATTATAACATAATGTATAATAAATAAACTCACTCCTCAGATCATTATAACATGATGTATAATAAATAAACTCCCTCCCCAGATCATTATAACATAATGTATAATAAATAAACTCACTCCTCAGTTCATTATAACATGATGTATAATAAATAAACTCACTCCTCAGATCATTATAACATAATGTATAATAAATAAACTCACTCCTCAGATCATTATAACATAATGTATAATAAATAAACTCACTCCTCAGTTCATTATAACATGATGTATAATAAATAAACTCCCTCCTCAGATCATTATAACATAATGTATAATAAATAAACTCACTCCTCAGATCATTATAACATAATGTATAATAAATAAACTCCCTCCTCAGATCATTATAACATAATATATCATAAATAAACTCACTCCTCAGTTCATTATAACATAATGTATAATAAATAAACTCACTCCTCAGATCATTATAACATAATGTATAATAAATAAACTCACTCCTCAGATCATTATAACATAATGTATAATACATAAACTCACTCCTCAGATCATTATAACATAATGTATAATAAATAAACTCACTCCTCAGATCATTATAACATAATGTATAATAAATAAACTCACTCCTCAGTTCATTATAACATAATGTATAATAAATAAACTCACTCCTCAGATCATTATAACATAATGTATAATACATAAACTCACTCCTCAGATCCTGTACTTGGTTGTCAGTAGCATTCAGGTGTGTTTCTAGGCTGGACAGCTGAGCAGTATGAGCTGAAATCAACACAAGATTACCATTAATCAATTAATCAATCAATAGTTACATAATTAATCACAATCATAATGTAGTTTAATGTGCTTTCTCATGTGTGGATTGTATGATGAATACAGTAAATTACATTATCTATTCTCTGAGCTCATCTGAATTAATGAACACTCAGACAAGCCGTCCATCGTCGCTTCATTCACACACACACACACACACACACACACACACACACACACACACACACACACACACACACACACACACACACACACACACACACACACACACACACACACACACACACACACACACACACTCGATCGATGGAGGAGGAAACCATGCAAGGCACCAACCTGCACATCGGGAGCAAATTCTTGCTCAAGGCCCTAACTCTGGGGGAGCCCACAGGGATCGAACCGGTAACTTCTCGGTTCCCATCCAGCTGTTGTACCGGCCACTCTGCCGCTGATCCACTGCCACCCCCAAATAAATTACCTTCACTTTCTTTCGCCAAGTCTGCAACCTGAAGCTCTGTAGCTTCTAGCCTGCTCAGGTGGTCTTCAACATAGACCTCGGTGGCCTCCAGTATGGTCTCTGTAGTGTTCAGTCTGGTCTCTATGGCGTTCATCCTGGTCTGGAACAATGCAACCTGGGACTCACTCTCACTCAGTTTGGCAGCCATTACTGGAAACAATATCACAGAGAAATAAATGTATGTTAAAACTCATTCTGTGCCTCTGACCAATAAATACGTAATTTGTTTATTTCTGTTGATTAAGATAGATGGAGCTCGTTGCCACCGTCTCAATGACCCTCGGTTGCTAGGCGACCGAGGAAACATGCAGGAAATAAGCGGAAGTTAAATTAATCTTGTCGTCTGCATTCATTCCTCCAACAGCTAAATTAATTCATTCCTCCAACAGCTAAATGTTATAGTTAAATTAATTAATTCCTCCAACAGATTAAAGTTAAAGTCATCTTGTCGTCTGCATTAATTCCTCCAGCAGCTAAATGCCTTTTTGATCAAAACAAGCTTTATTCATGGCCCATACAGCGCCGTCGCTACGCATAGGCCTATGCACAAGATGTAGTGTAGGGCAACACGCCAAGGGTGGCAGCACACCGAGGGTGGCAGCACAAACATTATGCATAGGGCAACACACTGAGGGTGGCAGCACAAACATTATGCATATGGAAACACACCGAGGGTGGCAGCACAAACATTATGCATAGGGCAACACGCTGAGGGTGGCAGCACAAACATTATGTGTCGGGCAACACAGCGAGGGTGGCAGCACAAACAGTATGCATAGGGCAACACACTGAGGGTGGCAGCACAAACATTATGCATAGGGCAACACGCTGAGGGTGGCAGCACAAACATTATGCATAGGGCAACACACTGAGGGTGGCAGCACAAACATTATGCATAGGGCAACACGCTGAGGGTGGCAGCACAAACATTATGCATAGGGCAACACGCTGAGGGTGGCAGCACAAACATTATGCATAGGGCAACACACTGAGGGTGGCAGCACAAACATTATGCATAGGGCAACACACTGAGGGTGGCAGCACAAACATTATGCATAGGGCAACACACTGAGGGTGGCAGCACAAACATTATGCATATGGCAACACACTGAGGGTGGCAGCACAAACATTATGCATATGGCAACACACTGAGGGTGGCAGCACAAACATTATGCATATGGCAACACACTGAGGGTGGCAGCACAAACATTATGCATAGGGCAACACACTGAGGGTGGCAGCACAAACATTATGCATAGGGCAACACACTGAGGGTGGCAGCACAAACATTATGCATATGGAAACACACCGAGGGTGGCAGCACAAACATTATGCATATGGAAACACACCGAGGGTGGCAGCACACCGAGGGTGGCAGCACACCGAGGGTGGCAACACAAACATTATGCATAGGGCAACACACCGAGGGAGGCAGCACAAACAGTATGTGTAGGGCAACACACTGAGGGTGGCAGCACACTGAGGGTGGCAGCACAAACATTATGCATATGGCAACACGCTGAGGGTGGCAGCACAAACATTATGCATAGGGCAACACGCTGAGGGTGGCAGCACAAACATTATGCATAGGGCAACACGCTGAGGGTGGCAGCACAAACATTATGTGTAGGGCAACACACTGAGGGTGGCAGCACAAACATTATGCATATGGCAACACACTGAGGGTGGCAGCACAAACATTATGCATATGGCAACACACTGAGGGTGGCAGCACAAACATTATGCATATGGCAACACACTGAGGGTGGCAGCACAAACATTATGCATAGGGCAACACACTGAGGGTGGCAGCACAAACATTATGCATAGGGCAACACACTGAGGGTGGCAGCACAAACATTATGCATATGGAAACACACCGAGGGTGGCAGCACACCGAGGGTGGCAGCACACCGAGGGTGGCAACACAAACATTATGCATAGGGCAACACACCGAGGGAGGCAGCACAAACATTATGCATATGGCAACACACCGAGGGTGGCAGCACAAACATTATGCTTAGGGCAACACACTGAGGGTGGCAGCACAAACATTATGCATAGGGCAACACACTGAGGGTGGCAGCACACTGAGGGTGGCAGCACAAACATTATGCATATGGCAACACACTGAGGGTGGCAGCACAAACATTATGCATATGGAAACACACTGAGGGTGGCAGCACAAACATTATGCTTAGGGCAACACACTGAGGGTGGCAGCACAAACATTATGCATAGGGCAACACACTGAGGGTGGCAGCACAAACATTATGCATAGGGCAACACACTGAGGGTGGCAGCACAAACATTATGCATAGGGCAACACACTGAGGGTGGCAGCACAAACATTATGCATAGGGCAACACACTGAGGGTTGCAGCACAAACATTATGCATAGGGCAACACACTGAGGGTGGCAGCACAAACATTATGCATAGGGCAACACACTGAGGGTGGCAGCACAAACATTATGCATATGGCAACACACTGAGGGTGGCAGCACAAACAGTATGCATAGGGCAACACACTGAGGGTGGCAGCACAAACAGTATGCATATGGAAACACACCGAGGGTGGCAGCACAAACATTATGCATAGGGCAACACACTGAGGGTGGCAGCACAAACAGTATGCATAGGGCAACACACTGAGGGTGGCAGCACAAACATTATGCATAGGGCAACACACTGAGGGTGGCAGCACAAACATTATGCATAGGGCAACACACTGAGGGTGGCAGCACAAACATTATGCATAGGGCAACACACTGAGGGTGGCAGCACAAACATTATGCATAGGGCAACACACTGAGGGTGGCAGCACAAACATTATGCATATGGCAACACACTGAGGGTGGCAGCACAAACATTATGCATATGGCAACACACTGAGGGTGGCAGCACAAACATTATGCATATGGCAACACACTGAGGGTGGCAGCACAAACATTATGCATAGGGCAACACACTGAGGGTGGCAGCACAAACATTATGCATATGGCAACACACTGAGGGTGGCAGCACAAACATTATGCATATGGAAACACACCGAGGGTGGCAGCACAAACATTATGCATATGGAAACACACCGAGGGTGGCAGCACACCGAGGGTGGCAACACAAACATTATGCATAGGGCAACACACCGAGGGAGGCAGCACAAACATTATGTGTAGGGCAACACACTGAGGGTGGCAGCACAAACATTATGCATATGGCAACACGCTGAGGGTGGCAGCACAAACATTATGCATAGGGCAACACGCTGAGGGTGGCAGCACAAACATTATGCATAGGGCAACACGCTGAGGGTGGCAGCACAAACATTATGTGTAGGGCAACACACTGAGGGTGGCAGCACAAACATTATGCATATGGCAACACACTGAGGGTGGCAGCACAAACATTATGCATATGGCAACACACTGAGGGTGGCAGCACAAACATTATGCATAGGGCAACACACTGAGGGTGGCAGCACAAACATTATGCATAGGGCAACACACTGAGGGTGGCAGCACAAACATTATGCATATGGAAACACACCGAGGGTGGCAGCACACCGAGGGTGGCAGCACACCGAGGGTGGCAACACAAACATTATGCATAGGGCAACACACCGAGGGAGGCAGCACAAACATTATGCATATGGCAACACACCGAGGGTGGCAGCACAAACAGTATGTGTAGGGCAACACACTGAGGGTGGCAGCACAAACATTATGCATATGGCAACACACTGAGGGTGGCAGCACAAACATTATGCATATGGAAACACACTGAGGGTGGCAGCACAAACATTATGCTTAGGGCAACACACTGAGGGTGGCAGCACAAACATTATGCATAGGGCAACACACTGAGGGTGGCAGCACAAACATTATGCATATGGCAACACACTGAGGGTGGCAGCACAAACATTATGCATAGGGCAACACACTGAGGGTGGCAGCACAAACAGTATGCATAGGGCAACACACTGAGGGTGGCAGCACAAACATTATGCATATGGAAACACACCGAGGGTGGCAGCACAAACATTATGCATAGGGCAACACACTGAGGGTGGCAGCACAAACATTATGCATAGGGCAACACACTGAGGGTGGCAGCACAAACATTATGCATAGGGCAACACACTGAGGGTGGCAGCACAAACATTATGTGTAGGGCAACACACTGAGGGTGGCAGCACAAACATTATGCATAGGGCAACACACTGAGGGTGGCAGCACAAACATTATGCATAGGGCAACACACTGAGGGTGGCAGCACAAACATTATGTGTAGGGCAACACACTGAGGGTGGCAGCACAAACATTATGCATAGGGCAACACACTGAGGGTGGCAGCACAAACATTATGCTTAGGGCAACACACTGAGGGTGGCAGCACAAACATTATGCATAGGGCAACACACTGAGGGTGGCAGCACAAACATTATGCATAGGGCAACACACTGAGGGTGGCAGCACAAACAGTATGCATAGGGCAACACACTGAGGGTGGCAGCACAAACATTATGCATATGGCAACACACTGAGGGTGGCAGCACAAACATTATGCATAGGGCAACACACTGAGGGTGGCAGCACAAACATTATGCATAGGGCAACACACTGAGGGTTGCAGCACAAACATTATGTGTAGGGCAACACACTGAGGGTGGCAGCACAAACATTATGCATATGGCAACACACCGAGGGTGGCAGCACAAACATTATGTGTAGGGCAACACACTGAGGGTGGCAGCACAAACATTATGTGTAGGGCAACACACTGAGGGTGGCAGCACAAACAGTATGTGTAGGGCAACCAAATCAACGACGTCCCTGGGCCCAGAACGAAAGCGTTGATGTTTCACACTTACAAAATGCTTCACCTCCATGCCACGCCCCATTGATTAAATGATTTGTTCAAAAGTAGCCCAGAGCAAGTATTGACTGCATACATTAATGTACTTTTCAGATGGTCGACATTTTTCGTTTAAAAAAAACATTTTTTTAGTGGTCTCGTAAAATATTCTAATTCATTGAAATAGGATTTTTAGATTTTCATGAGCTGTACATGATGTGTTAATCTGGTGCGTTAAAACGACCGGATTAAGGTTGGTGAGGGGTGCGTTAAAACGACCAGATTAAGGTTGGTGAGGGGTGCGTTAAAACGACCGGATTAAGGTTGGTGAGGGGTGCGTTAAAACGACCGGATTAAGGTTGGTGAGGGGTGCGTTAAAACGACCGGATTAAGGTTGGTGAGGGGTGCGTTAAAACGACTGGATTAAGGTTGGTGTCATGTAATTTCTATAAATGAACCAAGATTTGCTATTTTCACTAATATAAGTCAGTAGGCCTACAAAGTTAAAAGCTAGTCAGAGTTTAAATTGTTCTCCCCCAGGCTGGTTTTAAGATTAGGACCTTTTGGTCAACAGCATTCCGTTCCTAGCCGACACCTCACAAGCACAGATTCTTGTCTGTTGCAAATTCCTTTTGTCTCGTCCCTTTGAAGCTCTTGTGAGGTGATTCTTATTGTCCTGGCAGGAACTGCTAAGTATTGTATTGTAAATGTTATTCTCTTTTTACAGCTTTGACCAGATGGCAAAGATAAACTTAAGATCAAATTCGACTGAAGTATAGGTTAGTTTATATTCTGGTTAATTTAAATATCCTAAATTGAACATTCTTAAATAAAATGGGTCCTAATATCTATTTGTCATTATAGATTAATGAGAAACGTTACTAGAGTGAGTGCATTCTGTACTGATTTAAATTGTATTTTTCATGATTATAGTTTTCTTCAGTGGGTTAAACAGTTCATTCATTTCTTAATATAGAGTCTGTTTAGTTTCATATATTTCCGTTATGTTTAACTATATCTTAATTGTATCTTTAAAAACATTATTACTGTTTTGTGCCATCAAGTTAAAATGTATGCATTAGCCCATAGAGGCACTGTTTTTTTTGCAAATCTAAGCTAGCAAATATAAGACTTCCAGTGGACGATCTCTTCAAAATAAGAGTACCCTCTAGAGTATTGAAAAAAAGATTAATTTGCACCTTAAAACTATAAATTAAGCATTTAAACGATGCTATAAGACACACATTATGTAAAAATGTAAAAATAAGTAATAAGTAATGTTTCTGTGTAAAGATAAGTAATTCAAAAGTTATCTTTTTATTTTGATGAATTGAACATTGTGGACCCTATTGGAAACAAGTGTAATGCTTAATTGGGTCGTCCACTCACAGTTAACAGCCTTTGTATTGAGTTTGTGCTTGAAATGTACTGTAATTCTGCAAACTGTTAATACATTTTTCAATCAATCAATCAATCAATATCTAAATGGATAAATGCTATTCACTGGAGTGCATGGTCTTTATAAAGTGGACGCTGGACAAAAATCCCTGCTATGTATCGACTAGTGTGACACCTCTGCTGCTTAGCGGACAGTGTGGTGTTGTAGAGGAGGTCTCCCCGGACATGTGCATATGTCACACTAGTCGATACATAGCAGGGATTTTTGTCCAGTGTCCACTTTAGTTCACTTTAGTCTGGAAATGGGATATTGTTTACCTTTCACCTCGCTGTATGGTGTGCCAATTTTATTTTTACACCTCTGCTGCTTAGCAGACAGTGTAGTGTTGTAGAGGAGGTCTCCCCGGACATGTGCATATGTCACACTAGTCGATACATAGCAGGGATTTTTGTCCAGTGTACACTTTAGTTCACTTTAGTCTGGAAATGGGATTTTTTTACCTCTGACCTCGCTGTATGGCGTGCAATTTTGTTTTTACACCTCTGCTGCTTAGCAGACGGTGTAGTGTTGTAGAGGAGGTCTCCCCGGACATGTGCATATGTTACACTAGTCGATACATAGCAGGGATTTTTGTCCAGTGTCCACTTTATTTCACTTTAGTCTGGAAATGGGATTTATTTTTACTTTTCACCTCGCTGTATGGTGTGCCAATTCTTTTTTTACAACTCTGCTGCTTAGCGGACAGTGTAGTGTTGTAGAGAAGGTCTCCCCGGACATGTGCATATGTCACACTAGTCGATACATAGCAGGGATTTTTGTCCAGTGTCCACTTTAGTCTGGAAATCGGATTTGTTTTACCTTTCACCTCGCTGTATGGTGTGCCAATTATTTTTTTACACCTCTGCTGCTTAGCGGACGGTGTAGTGTTGTAGAGGAGGTCTCCCCGGACATGTGCATATGTTACACTAGTCGATACATAGCAGGGATTTTTGTTCTGTGTACACTTTAGTTCACTTTAGTCTGGAAATGGGATTTTTTTACCTTTCACCTCGCTGTATGGTGTGCCAATTATTTTTTTACACCTCTGCTGCTTAGCGGATGGTGTAGTGTTGTAGAGGAGGTCTCCCCGGACATGTGCATATGTTACACTAGTCGATACATAGCAGGGATTTTTGTCCAGTGTACACTTTAGTTCACTTTAGTCTGGAAATGGGATTTTTTTTACCTCTGACCTCGCTGTATGGCGTGCAATTTTGTTTTTACACCTCTGCTGCTTAGCAGACGGTGTAGTGTTGTAGAGGAGGTCTCCCCGGACATGTGCATATGTCACACTAGTCGATACATAGAAGGGATTTTTGTCCAGCATCCACTTTGGCATTTATCCATTTAAATAACTTTTTTACGTTATTTCATTACTTATTTTTACACAGAAACATAATGTGTGTCTTCACAATAACTGTAATGTAATAATAATATTAATAATGTAATGTAATAATTATTTAATTAAATACACTTTTATTCTGAAAGCAACCGGATGTCTTAAATTTTCTAGCTCTCAAACAGGAAACTCTAGATTTGCCAAAAAGACGGAGCCGTTCATAGACGCGTTTAGAATTAGGTTCCTCCTCTCAAGACAGGATGTGCTGGTGGGCCGCGATTGGTAGAAGCGACCGGCAGTAGGCCTACGCCTTGAGAGAGGGCGGGTCTAATATGGAGCTATTATTGCGCCAAAAGGTTTGATCGTTTAACAGAAGTTGAAAAGTAAAAATGTAACCTGAAAGTCTCTTATTTTTTTTCTTGAACTTGAAAAATACCAAGATTTATTCAAAAGTTTTTTTTTGTATTCAAAAGTTTTTTTCAGTTTAATTTTTTACTTTAATATACATTTAGATTTTTGAGTATATATTTTTTCAGTTTCAGATTTTATTTTTTTCATTCAGATCTTTTTTTTTCATTCAGATCTTATTTTTACAGATTCAAATCATATTTTTTTGTTTTCAGGTGTGTTTTTTTTTCGCTTCTCACTTTGCTCACTTTCAGGTGCCAAAAAGTTTCAGATTAATTTTGGCACAGATCTTGCATGGGGGTGCGGCCTCAACCCTCCTGCCCCGTGATGTCATCAACCTGCATCCAGGAAATGTAGTTTAGAACAACTCTATGGTTTAGAAGCATACTGGTACCTACAGTTCAGGCAATACTAATAGTACTACTACTACTACTACTACTAGGCATAATAATACTAATAATAATAATAATAATAATAATAATAATAATAATAATAATAATAATAATAATAATAATAATAATTTATAATAATAAACACAACCCGTTCCACTGCGCGTGCGCACACACGCACGCACGCACGCACGCACGCACGCACGCACGCACGCACGCATGCACACAGGGCGCAGTAATACAGTACAGTACAGTACAGCACAGTATGGTACAGTGCGGCACAGTATAGTATAGTACAGTACGGTACAGTATTGCACAGTACAGCACAGTACAGTACAGTCTGCTACAGTACAGCACGGTACAGTACAGTACGGTACAGTATATTGTACAGTACAGCACGGTACAGTACAGTACAGTATAGTACAGTACAGTACAGTACAGTACAGTACAGTACAGTACAGTACAGTACAGTACAGTAGTGTGGTACGGTATGGTACAGTACAGTATGGCACAATACAGTACAGCAGCGGTTCTCAACGTTTTTGGCCGGGGACCCCCGGAAATGCTTTGGCAATGTCTCGGGACCCCCCGCCCCCTCCCGACCCCCAATATAAATTGACTGCTACAATAACCTTAATAATAAATAAATACTGAAACCAGATATAATCATTAGGGAAGGTGTATGCATGTACTATGTGTACTATATGTAAACTCTTCATTTCCACTTTCCAGCCATTCAGTTGGAACATATTGTAGTAGAACTAGAATTCTTTTTTAAATCATTTGGGGACCCCCCAAAATAATTTGGTGACCCCCCGAGGGGTCGCGACCCACGGGTTGAGAACCCCTGCAGTACAGTACAGTAAATGGATCCATTTGTACACTCTCATAATTACAGACCCATAAGGGTCCATTTGGTTCCAAACTAGCTGGGGACCCCCTGGAACTCCCTCAAGGACCCCTGGGGGTCCCCAGACCCCACTCTAGGAACCACTGGTCATAGCCCTATTTCCAGCAAGACATATAATTGAGTACAGTTGAGTAGGCCTACATGCATGCACGTATACGCACACACAGTCACTCACATGCACATGCATACATATAAGCCTGTGTCACTCTAGCGCTACGCCATGCCATCCAGGTGGCCAGTGTACTGTTCCATACAGTACTGCCTCCCCAGTGTCCCCCCAGTGCCTCCCCAGTACCTCCCCAATGTCTGCCCACTGTGCCCAGGGCCTCCCTATAGTGCCTCCCCAGTGTCCCCCCAGTGCCTCCCCAGTGTCCCCCCAGTGCCTCCCCAGTGTCCCCCCAATGTCTGCCCAGGGCCTCCCTAGTGACACCCCAGTGCCCCCCCATGGCCAACTCTGTATGCCCAGTGTTCCCCCAGTGCCTCCCCAGTGTCCCCCCAGTGCCTCCCCAGTACCTCCCCAATGTCTTCCCAGGGCCTCCCTAGTGCCTCCCCAGTGTCCCCCCAGTGCCTCCCCAGTGTCCCCCCAGTGCCTCCCCAGTGTCCCCCCAATGTCTGCCCAGGGCCTCCCTAGTGACTCCCCAGTGCCTCCCCAGTGTCCCCCCAGTGCCTCCCCAGTGTCTCCCCAGTGCCCAGTGTCACCCAGTGCCTCCACAGTGCCCCCCCCAGTGCCTCCACAGAGCCTCCCCAGTGCCTCCCCAGTGTCTCCCCAGTTCCCAGTGTCCCCCCAGTGTCCCCCCAGTGCCTCCCCAGTGTCCCCCAGTTCCTCCCCAGTACCTCCCCAGTGTCTCCCCAGTGCCCAGTGTCACCCCAGTGCCTCCCCAGTGTCCCCACAGTGCCTCCCCAGTGTCCCCCCAATGCCTCCACAGTACCTCCCCAATGTCTGCCCAGGGCCTCCCCAGTACCTCCCCAGTGTCTCCCCAGTGTCCCCCCAGTGCCTCCCCAGTGTCTCCCCAGTGCTCAGTGTCCCCCCCAGTGCTAACTAAAATGTTAGCATGTTGCATGCTGAAAATAGCCGATCTACAAGCCCACAACGTGTCGCGCTGCGACTCGTTGTGAGCTTGTAGATCGGCTATTTTCACCATTACGGCGGCATCAAGGCCCGCCAAAATACATTTTGTTCGACTAAATCAACTGTAGATTTAGTCGACTAAAATCTAATGATATTTAGTCGACTAAAACTAGACTAACACTAAACCATTCCAGGTGACTAAAATGTGACTAAAACAAAATTAAAACTATTCAAGAGACTATGACTAAAACTAAAATCAAAATTTGCTGCCAAAAACAACACTGTACTGTACTGTACTGTACTGTACTGTACTGTACTGTGCCATGCTGTGCCGTGCCGTACTGTACTGGGCTGTGCTGTACTGTACTGTACGATACTGTACTGTACCGTGCTGTAGCAGATTGTACTGTACTGTGCTGTACAATACTGTACCGCACTGTACTATACTGTGCCGCACTGTACCATACTGTACTGCTGCGCCCTGTGTGTGTGTGCACGTGCGTGTGCGTGCGTGCGTGCATGCGTGCGTGCGCGCGCAGTGGAACGGGGTGTGTTTATTATTATAAATTATTATTATTATTATTATTATTATTATTATTATTATGCCTAGTAGTAGTAGTAGTAGTAGTACTATTAGTATTGCCTGAACTGTAGGTACCAGTATGCTTCTAAACCATAGAGTTGTTCTAAACTACATTTCCTGTATGCAGGTTGATGACATCACGGGGCAGGAGGGTTGAGGCCGCACCCCCATGCAAGATCTGTGCCAAAAGTAATTTGAAACTTTTTGGCACCTGAAAGTGAGCAAAGTGAGAAGCGAAAAAAAACACACCTGAAAACAAAAAAATATGATTTGAATCTGTAAAAATAAGATCTGAATGAAAAAAAAAGATCTGAATGAAAAAAATAAAATCTGAAACTGAAAAAAAATATATATACTCAAAAATCTAAATGTATATTAAAGTAAAAAATTAAACTGAAAAAAACTTTTGAATACAAAAAAAAACTTTTGAATAAATCTTGGTATTTTTCAAGTTCAAGAAAAAAAATAAGAGACTTTCAGGTTTTTTTCAAGTTCAAGAAAAAAAATAAGAGACTTTCAGGTTACATTTTTACTTTTCAACTTCAATTTTATTTTTTTCGATGGAACAGTTTCTGTTAAACGATCAAACCTTTTGGCGCAATAATAGCTCCATAGTCTAAGCTCTGGTTAGGCATATTTAAGTAGGTGCCCAGCTCACAATAGGGTGCTGGATCCGGCCATCATATTGGAAACGGAACGCTGTGTGTTGATAATACCAGACCAAAGGCATGAGGATTTTCTTGTGCTGTTTGCAACGACTCTTTGACTCTGTACTTGACGAAAATAAATACGGAGTTGATTTTGAAGCTACTTCCAGCCAGGCGTCTGCGTTTTGTCCTTGAATGCGTGCTCAATTGTGCTGAATCTTCAGACCGGAAACGACATTGGTGTGGGGTGCGTTAAAACGACCGGATTAAGGTTGGTGAGGGGTGCTTTAAAACGACCGGATTAAGGTTGGTGAGGGGTGCTTTAAAACGACCGGATTAAGGTTGGTGAGGGGTGCGTTAAAACGACCGGATTAAGGTTGGTGAGGGGTGCTTTAAAACGACCGGATTAAGGTTGGTGAGGGGTGCGTTAAAACGACCGGATTAAGGTTGGTGAGGGGTGCGTTAAAACGACCGGATTAAGGTTGGTGAGGGATGCATTAAGACGACCGGATTAAGGTTGGTGAGGGATGCATTAAGACGACCGGATTAAGGTTGGTGAGGGGTGCGTTAAGGGTTGGGAGAGGGTTAAGGTTAGGTTTAGGTGTGCTGCCCCGTGAGAGGTTAGGGTTAGGGTGAGGGATTTATAGGTTGTAGGACTAATGACTGGTCTAACCAATGACTAGTCTAAACTAAGTAACTTTAGACCATCCTTACCTCTCACTAAGCTCCTCTGCTCCTGGACTTCTTTCTCCATGTAGGTCAGATGAACCCGTTGTTCCACCACGGTGGCTCTGAGGTCCTTGGAGTCTTCCTCGCTGGCTGACAGCCTGGCCTCGGTGTTTTTCAGCTGGACTGTCTGCCCCACCACCATGTCCCTGAGATCTCTTAGCTCCCACAGAAGGTCAGGTTGTTGTACCAGGGAACCAGCTGGTCCAGTCTGAGCCTCAGACAGACAACAGAGCAGCAGCAGAACAGCCACACAGCAGAGCTTCATTCTGGAACAGAGTGAGCGTGTCAGCGTCTCACAGCCTCCTTTCATGCCCCAAAAATACACAAACTCGACGAACCAGTGTCGGCCGCGCGGTCGTGCCCAGTGGAAAGTTAATGTACAACCGCACGCCGGCATGTCGCAACCGTACCGGCGCTGAAAACAGCCTCTGAGAAAATGTCTGTGTAATCATGTCTGTGTAATCATGTCTGTGTAATCATGTCTGTGTAATCATGTCTGTGTAATCATGTCTCTGTAATCAGCTGCTGTTGTTGTTCAGATACATGCAGTACAGGGTTGTTCTGCTGAGCTGAGCATACTGTCACCCCAAAGCAACATGTACTGTACTGCACTGCACTGCACTGCACTGCACTGCACTGTACTGTACTGTACTCCTCCCTGGCGTGCGTGCGTGCGTGCGTGCGTGCGTGCGTGCGTGCGTGCGTGCGTGCGTGCAGCTATACATACACATTCATCCGCAATAGCAATGGTTAGGCGCCACTCTAAAATCACACCTGTGTGAAGTGAGGGGCGCTCTTAACGTCACACATCATCATACAGCACATTCTGTGTTCAGCCAATCAGATGTGCTCAATCATACACACACACACACGCACACACACACACACACACACACACACACACACACACACACACACACACACACACACACACACACACACACACACACACACACACACACACACACCTATTACAGCAACTACACTGTAGGTATTCATATCATACAAAGATGTAATGGATATTTATTCATTGCACATAAAACCACAGAGGTGGTCAGATACATACATTGACACATTGTGAGGTTGTACATTTTTTGCTTTTTTTTTTTTACATAGTACACATAGTACATGCATAAACTTTCCTTAATGATATCTGGTTTCAGTATTTATTTATGATATATTTTCTCTATTGCAAGGTTATTTTTGCAGTCAGTTTATGATGTGGGGGGGGGGGGGGGGGGGGGGGGGGTCCTGGGCGAGGGTCGCGAGACACGGCCAAAGCATTTCCGGGGGTCCCCAGCCAAAAAGGTTGAGAACCCCTGGCCTAGTGTGGCCAGGGCTGCCTATATCGTATCTGTATGTTTTAAGTAAGGGATAATATCTGGCTAGGTGGTCATTGTCGGGAGATAATTCACCGACAGGGAGTTTAACCACCGAGGCGAAGCCGAGGTGGTTACACTCCCTGAAGGTGAATTATATCCCGACAATGACCACCTAGCCAGATATTATCCCGCTTATTACATGGCTAACTAACATAAATGAATACATTGACCCAAAACACAACACAAAAAGTATTCCATAAATTCGCGCTGGCTGCGTCTGGCCAGCTGCAGGGCTGCAGCACTGTCAGAAAACAAGGAAGTGAGTTGATCAAATAGAATCCATTTTGGGGTCCTGCTTCGTCTATTTCTCGCTCAAATGTTTTCAAAAACATTTTTAAGAGCAATGTTTAGCTGTAAATTACATTGTGTGTCACTAGTGTGTGTGTTTACATGGCTGTTATGTTGGAAACGGCAGTAAATCAAGCGGGGCGCAGCTGGTGGTGCTCAGAGGGTTTGATTAGGCAGCGGTCATTATACAGCGGAGCGGTCATTATCATGAGATAACTCACCGCTGAATTAAGCGATTGACCAATCAGAATCAAGCATTCAACCAAGCCATGTAATAAATTGTAATAAGTATTGTTTATTAATAATGTTTTGCCTCTGCTGTTTTTGTTACTATTATTTTGGTTATTTGATGTTTTGTTTTGTTTGTGCAAACCAGCTGTTTTAGTGATTTAAATTAATAGTTCTTCAGAACCGTGTACATTTGGCCCCGGCCGTGCCAGTACAGCAGTTGGTTCAAATAGTCGTCTGACAGGTGGGTACGAAGCACTCGGTCGAAGTCACTGAAGGGCCCTGCGTATCAATTAAATGTTTCGAATTTGCACATAATGCAGGAGGCAGCAGTATGACCCGTTAATAAAAACGAGTGCTTCCAAACTCCAACACTTAGAAAACTAATCACCTGCACAAAATGTCTTGACAGAAAGTAGCTCATAACAACATGTCTACGGGGGATTTATGAACCAAAAGCTTGGCAGATTGAAAGAGGATAATTCAAGTTTGGCCTAGAGCTGCAATGTTGGTGAGTTTAACGTTGTTTAATACAAGCAGATCGCAAACGCAAATTGGGTGAATGGGATGTCAATGGAGGGAATTGCAACTCTAGATTCACCCCATTATAAAACAAATCTAGAGTTGTAAATGGCGGCTAGGGTGGTATAGGTGGCTAGGGTGGTAGGCTGTGTTTGGGATTCAGTATAATCTGCTTATTCCCAGTTTATTGTGAGTGACGAGTGCTAACCTGTATCTCTTGTTTTGCCGTGCTTGTGTTGCGGTGTGTGTGCTCTTTGGTGGCGGTTAGACATTCTCCCTGGCTCTCTCTGCGGTGTGTGTGTGTGTGTGTGTGTGTGTGTGTGTGTGTGTGTGTGGGTGTGGGTGTGGGTGTGGTGTGTGTGTGTGTGTGTGTGTGTGTGTGTGTATGTATGTGTGTGTGTGTGTGCGTGCGTGCGTGTGTGTGTGTGTGTGTGTGTGTGTTTGCGCATGCGTGTGTGTGTGTGTGTCCATCAGGCGCCCCGGCTGGCCAGGGGGAGGCAGTTTGTTTAGAGACCAGGATTACTTAAGCAATAAGCCACGAGAGGTCTCAGGTTACCAGGTATTTTACAATGGCTGGGGGAGTAGGCAGACCCGACGCACAGCGGAGGGTCTTCTACCCCCCAGCCATTGTAAAATACCCGGTAAACTGGGGCCTCGAGTGGCTTATTGCTTTTCTAAAACGGTTACAAACATATAGCAATATTAACCTAATACAACTATAGCTACCCCCCTTTTCCCCTCACTGTATATGTTTCTTTTCCCTTTTTACCTCCATTATGATGAATTCCTGTACTGTTCTTTGTCTATATAGAAGTGTCTATTTGTACGTCTCTAAATGTTTTGATGAATTGAACATGGTGGACCCTGTTGTAAACAAGTGTAATGCTTAATTGGGTCGTCCACTCACAGTTAACAGCCTTTGTATTGAGTTTTGCTTGAAATGTACTGTAATTCTGCAAACTGTTAATACAATTTTCAATCAATCAATCAATCTACGCTTTGCGCCACCAGAGCGAGCCACATCACTTCCTTGTTTTGCTTGGCAAGTAGGCTATGTGACGGGAGAATAGCGCTTGATGTCTTTACGGGGCTGTCTGGAGCCACACATTCACAGTCATATGAGTCGGGCGGTGGTTAGACGCCCGCACGGCATGGGTTTGTATGGTAATCAAGCGCTCACCTTCCCCAGTACAGCTACAGAGATGCGGAATCAGGTGCGAATGATATAAAGTGATTGAAGGTGTGGGTTATCGGTGAAATTGACGTGACGGTAACCCGGGGAGAACATGCAAACTCCGCCTCGGGTATGGGCACTGATGACGCGGAGGAGGAGACACGCCGCCAGCACCCACAGCGTCCCGAGCGGGAATCGAACCCAGGACCTTCTAGCTGTGAGGCGACAGCACTACCAACTGTGCCACCGTGCCCCTCTTTTTGAAATGTCTATGAGGAAAATGCATTGGGAATCATTTCCTGGGCCGTCGTCATGAAAGGGGACGGGACTGCGACGCTCTATATAGCCTTGCTCAGGCTGTCTGGAGTTACCATCGTACTCATGTCACATGTTATAGGCCATGAGGGGTTCTCAACGTTTCTGGCCGGGACCGGCCATTCAGTTGCAAAAAAACCCCCAAAAAACAAAAACAAAAACATTTTAAAAAAATTATAATTTGGGGACCCCCAAAACAATTTGGCGACCCCCCTGAGGGGTCGCGATCCACGGGTTGAGAACCCCTGTTAATATAGGCTACATGATAATATATATATATATATATATATATAAATAATATGTGTTATATGTGTGTATTGTGGTTTCCAGATACTACAGATGTTTGTTGACATTTTAACCACGATTCATAACTAATTTGCATACTTAAATGATTGACGTTCGGAGGACTCCTCTCATTCCCCTGGTGGTGACGTATATAATGAACTGTGGGTCATTTCTTTGCCAAAGTCAGCATCGATGCTGACTTTGGCAAAGGACACATAAAGGGGCGGGGCTGAGCCCTCACTGACTTAAGGTGGCCTTGATAATCGGGCAAAGTAGTTCTAAATTACAGTATTGGTACTGTAACTGCCATTTTTCACCTTCCAGCCAGGACCTATTGTCTCCTGTGCAGTTATTCCTTCACAGGTGGGAGTGATCCTACGCAGTACACACACAGAAAACCGTAAAGTCTTTGATCCAGTTTGAGTGTTATTTATTGAACAGAAAAGTGAGCAGTTGAAATCATGAACATACTGGTTATATTGAATTGTTCTTTCCTTTCTGTCTGTTTGTGGTTGTTGAGTGCTGCTGAGCTGCTGAGCTGCTGTGCTCCTGAGCTGCTGTGCTGCTGAGCTGCTGTGCTGCTGAGCTGCTGAGCTGCTGTGCTGCTGAGCTGCTGAGCTGCTGAGCTGCTGAGCTGCTGTGCTGCTGTGCTGCTGTGCTGCTGTGCTGCTGTGCTGTGTAGCCTGGCTAATAAGCCAGACTCAAATCACACTGTCGTGTGGTATTTGAGTCTGGAGATGCTGTGTATGGATCATGTTTCCCGGGGGGCGGGTTCAAACATTTTCTCTTTGACGCAATTGGTCAGAGCTACTGTCAGTCAAAAGTCTCAAGCATTGAACGTCACTGTACCAAAGCGCGCCCATATTGCATACCGTGTCCCGATTGGCCACACCAGTTTTCTGGTGTATGAAATGGGCGTACAATTGAGCCTCTCCAGACCGTAATCCGCCGGCAGGCAATTTTTTTTTTGCCAACGGCTGATTCGGTCTGGCTTATTAGCCAGGCTATGTTGGAGGCACATCTCTAGAGAGTTCTACAGGGTGGGGAACACACAGGGTGGGGAACACACAGGGTGGCCACACCGAACGCTTGTCCCCCAAAACATGTAGGTACAACGAGCAGGCCTAATAAACATGTAGGTACAACGAGCAGGCCTAATAAACATGTAGGTACAACGAGCAGGCCTAATAAACATGTAGGTACAACGAGCAGGCCTAATAAACATGTAGGTACAACGAGCAGGCCTAATAAACATGTAGGTACAACGAGCAGGCCTAACAAACATGTAGGTACAACGGGCAGGCCTAATTCGACTACTTCTCTACTTCTCTGCCTGGGGTCCATGATGACCCATCTTTTTGCAACCCATTTTGAGGATGTCTAACGTTTAAAATTGTAAATGCAACCTTGCCCTCTGCAAATCACTGGCGTCCTTTAAAACAGGCCTGACAGTCCACCTTTCAGCAGGCCAGGGAGAGGAAATGATCACCCCCACACACACACACACACACACACACACACACAAACACACACCTCTTTATAACATCCTCCCCTTTCCCCCAACCTGTACATGTCCTTTTTTTGTGATGATGAGAATTTTCTCATGTCACGATTATGAATTAAATACCCAGAACCTGAATGGAAACAAAGACAGCAATGACTTTTTTCTGTGATATTCTTTTAGATTAAGTGTTTGACTGTACGGTTTACATTTCTGACTAATAAAGTAATCAATCAATCAATCAATCAATCAATCAATCAATCAATCAATCAATCAATCAATCAATCAATCAATCAATCAGTCATGTGAGAGACTGTTCCAACGGTCAATCTGTGTCTGGCAGTTCCTGCTGCCGTCCTAAATTTAGACCATTATCAGTTGGTAATAATACAACAAAGCTTCCATGTCATTTTAAAACATTTTATTTGTTTTTTTCCTCTCTCCTCATTCTTCATCCCAGATGGCTTTCCTGCCCAACTCGAACACGTCTACAGCAGAAATAGACATCTCAACCAACACCAGATAATTCACACAGGAGAGAAGCCCTACCACTGTGACCAGTGTGGGACTAGGTTCAGCATGAAAGGTACTCTAACACGCCATCAGAGAATTCACACAGGAGAGAAGCCCTACGCCTGTGACCAGTGTGGGACTAGGTTCAGCCAGAGAGGTCATCTGAAACAACACCAGATAATTCATACAGGAGAGAAGCCCTACGCCTGTAACCAGTGTGGGAAACGGTTCAGCACGAGGGGTGAGCTCAAACGTCATCAAATAATTCATACAGGAGAGAAGCCCTACGCCTGTGACCAGTGTGGGAAACGGTTCAGCATGCAATATACTCTAAGACGTCATCAGATAATTCATACGGGAGAGAAACCCTACGCCTGTGGCCAGTGTTGGAAACGGTTCAGCACGGGGGGTGAACTCAGAAAGCACCAAAGAATGCATGCGGGAGAGA
>NC_136794.1:51042907-51085407 GCF_951216825.1 Electrona antarctica
GAAATGTACTGTAATTCTGCAAACTATTAATAAACATTTCAATCAATCAATCAAACAAGTTAGGAAGGGCAGCTCAGAACTGGGATTGAGCATTTTGGTTTATATTTCTTGGCCAATGGAGAGCGACGTTGCTACGTGGCGGCCATCTTACCTCGGGGCAGCATAACATTGTGTCTATGGGGCATGTACTTTTAAATAACCACAACTTGCTCAATTTTCAACCGATTTTCAAACGGTTTGGTTTGTTATAAACATGAGAGACGTACGCATACTTATAGGCCTATGTCGTTATACGACGTTCATATAAAAAAAACAAAATTAAGCAGATAAGCGTCCTGAATCATAGCACGATGACAACGTTTGTAATAAACCAACCCGTTTGTAAATCCGTCAAGTTTTGAGCGAGTTATGACTGTTTTTGTTTGAGCTGCCATAGAACATACTGTACTGTAGCCCCGAAGTAAGATGGCTGCCGGGTGAACGACGTCAGAGATTCCGCCTTGAGCCATCTAGACTTTATATATATCTATGCTCTTCTCCCGCCCCACCAAGCAGTCCCACCCCCCCACCGACCCAGACAGCCACCACCCCCAGCCCTCCCGGACCCCCCCCCCCCCCCCCCCCACCCACCCAGAAGGCCACCCCTCCCAGTCCCCCACCCAGACGGGAGCCAGCCAGGAAAACCTCTCTCTCCATTGTCCCGTTCACACCCCACACCACCAGCCTCCCCTCCACTTCCCGGTCACAAGGATTTCAGGGCAGAATTTGCTCTTTTGTATCAAAGCTCTCTCAGAACTCTAGCTGGAGCGACTAGTTCAGCCCTACTTTGACTATTAGTCTAGTAGTCTAGTAGCCAGCCCATAGAGCCCCATTGTGAACCCGGACATGTTGAGTACACCAACGTTTTATGTTAGAAATGTTGAGTATGGGTCCCCAGCATGTAGAAACTGCCTGATGCTAATTTGAATATGTTGAGCAATTTTCATAATTGGCATAATCTGTGACCATACCATTAACAACCTATAGAAGGCAAAATATTCAAAATTTCATCATGCTTTATGTAGCATGTGATGTGTCAAACTAGGGGGTTTTCATGATGCTGAATCCATTCCAAGCATTAGTTTTGCAAAAAAAAAACACTCATTGGGCTAAAAACAGCCATGCCCACTTATAAATAAGAGCAGTAATGCAATACAGTGAGTAGCCTACATGAATAACAAGGAATTTAAAAGATTAACTAAAAGCAAGAGTGTAGAAGTAGGTATTGAGCTGTGCTTTAAAAATGTCTGGCGGAGTTTGTTCCACGCCGTCGGCCCCTAGAAGCAGAAAGCTGCTTCACCGTGTTTTTTAGTTGCCATTTTTTTTAGGTACAATGAGCAGGCCTAATTCGACTACTTCTCGGCCTGGGGTCCATGATGACAACCCATTCTGATGATGTCTAGGTAGGCGCCGGGTGGAAAACAGAGTTAAGTAATTGAAATTGGGACTGACGTTTAAAATTGTAAATGCAGCTTTGCCCTCTATGAATGAATACCCAGAACCTGAATGGAAACAAAGACAGCAATGACTTTTTTCGGTGATATTCTTTTAGATTAAGTGTTTGACTGTACGGTTTACATTTCTGACTAATAAAGTATTCAATCAATCAATCAATCAATCAATGTGAGAGACTGTTCCAACGGTCAATCTGCCGTCCTAAATGTAGATCATTATCAGTTGGTAATAATCCAACAATGCTTGCATGTTATTTTAATAGATTGTATTAATGATTTTTTCCTCTCATTCTTTATCCCAGATGTCTTTCCTGGCCAACTCAAACACATCTACAGCAGAAATAGACATATCAACCAACACCAGAGAATGCATACAGGAGAGAAGCCCTACGCCTGTGACCAGTGTGGGAAGCGGTTCATTGCGAAAAGTGATCTAATAAAACACCAGAGAATTCATTCAGGAGAGAAGCCCTATGCCTGTGACCAGTGTGGGAAACGGTTCAGCCAGAGGGGTCATCTCAAATCTCACCAAAGAATGCATAGCGGAGAGAAGCCCTACACCTGTGACCAGTGTGGGACTAGATTCAGCATGAAATGTTATCTGAAATGTCACCAGAGAATTCATACAGGAGAGAAGCCCTACGCCTGTGACCAGTGTGGAACTAGGTTCAGCAGGAGCAGTCATCTGAAACTGCACCAGAGAATTCATTCAGGAGAGAAGCCCTATGCCTGTGACCAGTGTGGGAAACGGTTCAGCCAGAGGGGTCATCTCAAATCTCACCAAAGAATGCATAGAGGAGAGAAGCCCTACACCTGTGACCAGTGTGGGACTAGATTCAGCATGAAATGTAATCTGAAATCTCACCAGAGAATTCATACAGGAGAGAAGCCCTACGCCTGTGACCAGTGTGGAACTAGGTTCAGCAGGAGCAGTCATCTGAAACTGCACCAGCAAATTCATAAAGTAGAGAAGCCCTACCACTGTGACCAGTGTGGGAAACAGTTCAGCCAGGGCAATAATCTCAAACGTCACCAGAACACGCATGCAAGGGAAAAGCCCTACACCTGTGACCAGTGTGGGAAACGGTTCAGCCAGAGGTGTGATCTCAATTCTCACCAGAGAATTCATACAGGAGAGAGGCCCTACCACTGTGACCAGTGTGGGACTAGATTCAGGACAATCAGTAATCTGAAACAGCACCAGAAAATTCACACGGGAGAGAAACCCTACGCCTGTGACCAGTGTGGGAAACGGTTCAGCACAAACTTTGTTCTCAAATGTCACCAGACAACTCATACTGGTGAGAAGCCCTACGCCTGTGACCAGTGTGGGAAACGGTTCATTAAGAAAAGTGATCTGATAAATCACCAGAGAATTCATTCAGGAGAGAAGCCCTACCACTGTGACCAGTGTGGGAAACGGTTCAGCACGCTCAGTAATCTCAAAAAGCATGAGAGAATTCATACAGGAGAGAAGCCCTTCATCTGTGACCAGTGTGGAGCTAGCTTCAGCCAGAGCAGTAATCTGAAAGGGCACCAGAGAACTCATACAGGAGAGAAGCCCTACACCTGTGACCAGTGTGGGACTAGCTTCAGCACGAGCAGTATTCTAAGAAGTCACCAGAGAACTCATACAGGAGAGAAGCCCTTCACCTGTGACCAGTGTGGTAAACGGTTCAGCCAGAACAGTGGTCTCAAACATCACCAGAGAACTCATACAGGACTCTCTAAAGATGTCATGTAGTCAGAGAGCAGGTATCACTGGTTTAGCTGATCTGCAAGCTCCCTCGTGACACGTTGTGAGCTTGCAGATCAGCTATTTGTGCTGGTTAAAACAACATTATGAGTAGGCCTCATCGGGCAATACCAGAGTTTTTGAGTGGTGCAACCACTCCTATACGGAGCTTTGTGATGTCCCTGGCTGTGTCCAAGCACGAAAATAGCGTTTTCATCACCAAGTGTCACTGTTGCGCAGCCTAACACACACACACACACACACACACACACACACACACACACACACACACACACACACACACACACACACACACACACACACACACACACGTATATATGATGATTTTGGGTGTGACAGTACAGTACAGTACAGTACAGTAGAGGGACCTCCTGGGGACCCCCACACGGTAACTCTGTCATTTATTGACCGTGTACTCTGACTATAGGCTACTGTACTCTGACTGTATACTGTACTATACTGTGCTCTTGTACTGTGCTTTTACTGTTCTCTTCTGTACTCTGATTGTACTGTGCTCTACTGTACTCTGATTGTACTGTGCTCTACTGTACTCTGATTGTACTGTGTACTGTACTCTTGCTGTGTACTGTAGTCATATAGGGCCCTTACTGTACTCTTACTGTATACTGTACTGTACTGCTACTGTACTTTGACTGTGGTCTTGCTGTACGGTATACTGTAATCTTGCTGTGTACCGTACTCTTACTGTACTCTTACTGTATACTGTACTGTACTGCTACTGTACTTTGAC
Source organism: Electrona antarctica (assembly GCF_951216825.1). NCBI lineage: Eukaryota > Metazoa > Chordata > Actinopteri > Myctophiformes > Myctophidae > Electrona > Electrona antarctica. Next base: position 51,046,908 of record NC_136794.1, read on the forward strand.
TGTGGTCTTGCTGTGTACCGTACTCTTACTGTACTCGGAATGTGATGATGTTTAGTGTAATAAGATCATGTTTAATAATAATAATAATAAAACTTTATTTGTATAGCACCTTTCATGACATGAAATGCAGCTCAAAGTGCTTTACACAAAAAAGAAAAGAAAGGCAGGGCATAAACAATACAGTGAGGACATGAATATTTTTTTTTTTTAAAAGACAAATAAATCAATTAAAAGCAAGGGTGTAAAAGTGGGTCTTGAGTTGAGCTTTAAAAATGTCTACAGAGGCTGCCTGTCGAAGGTACAGTGGGAGTTTGTTCCACGCCGTCGGCCCGTAGAAGCAAAAAGCTGCTTCCCCATAATGTATGATGATATGAGCGCCCCTCACTTCACACACGTGTGATTATTGTATGATTGGCCTGTTGTACCGATATTTGTTGTTTGTCTTTTTACTGTATACTGTGATCTTACTGTATACTGTACGTTGACTGTACTATTGCTGTACTCTTACTGTACTTTTTTTTTGCCCTCTCTTGTTTACTTGGAATGTCCAACCTGGCAACCTGTGATTTTTTTCATATACCCACCTGCTTTTTAAACTAGTCACTTTGAAAATAGCCACTGTGAGCTATTTTTATTATTTTCTTTAATAAATCAGTGTTATTGAACACCCTTTAAACGTCTGTGTGTGGGTTTATAATTCATCGTGATCATTAGTGGGGACCAATTATATGAAGATAAAGCTGAAAATTGGTGAAGTGGTCCTTTAAATCCTCCTAGCAGACCTTGTATTGAACTGTAGTTTCCTGTGATTTTTCTGCAAACTGTTAAAGTAATCAATCAATCAATCACCCCCTCTATTACTTTTATTGTTGTATTTATTTGATTCTACTCTGTTATCACCATTATCCATATGTTTGCACAAGTTCACTAATTAATTATTCATGATCTCTCCCAGCTGATTGGTCCTTGGCCTGAAAGACGTTGATAAAGATTCCTGAATGACAATAGATAACTTCCATGTCGTTCCACAATTCAAGGATATTTGGTGCCATCTAGTGGACATCTAGTAGGGGTACACCTTTGCATTGACAGTAACTGACCATCACAGGATCTTGTCTTAAATCTTATTTATTACAATAAACACAGCGATGTCAAACCTCTAGAGCACTTTATGTAGACTTATTCTTGAGCGAGAAATAGACGAAGCAGTACCCGGAAATTCTATTTCTATTTGATCAACTCACTTCCTTGTTTTCCACACAATTTATTAATTTATGTTAGGTGGCCATGCAACTATAATATAATATAAGCGGGATACTATCTGGCTAGGTCACCTAGCCAGATATTATCCCGCTTATATTATATTATTAAATTTGACCACCTAGCCTAGGTGGTCAAATTTGTCGGGAGATAATTCTCCGACAGGGAGTTTAACCACCTGGCCAGATAGTATCCCTTTAGAACTAGTGTATTCACATAGTTTCATTATGTAGATATTCCACTGTTAGGTGCATAGCTTAGCCTACGTATGATTCATGATGACTTGATTGATTGGTCACGGCCACACAGCCAACTCAAGGTACGGCCACGGAGCCGACTTGGGGACCCAACGCAGCTCCTCCAAGGAAAACAAACAAATGAACGGAGCTGAACGTGAATCCCCCCCACCGCCCACCCCTTTTTTCCCTCACTGTATGTGTGTGTGTGTGTGTGTGTGTGTGTGTGTGTGTGTGTGTGTGTGTGTGGACAGCTGCAATTCGAAACTGGCCCCCGTAAAATCTGAATCCCCCCCACCGCCCACCCCTTTTCCCCCTCACTGTATGTTTCTTTTCCCTTTTTACCTCCTTTATGATGAATTCCTGTTCTGTCCTTTGTCTATATAGAAGTGTCTATTTGTACGTCTCTAAATGTTTTTGATGAATTGAACATTGTGGACCCTATTGGAAACAAGTGTAATGCTTAATTGGGTCGTCCACTCACAGTTAACAGCCTTTGTATTGAGTTTGTGCTTGAAATGTACTGTAATTCTGCAAACTGTTAATACATTTTTCAATCAATCAATCAATCAATTTATTAACAGATTGCAGAATTACAGTACATTTCGAAGTAGCCTACAACTCAATACAAAAACTGTTAACTGTGAGTGGACATGACACCATAAAGCATTAGGCCTACACGTGTTTACAATAAGAACCATCATTTTCAATCCATCAAAACATTTTGAGACCTACAAATATACATTTCTGTAACAGTATAGCCAGCCACTATGTCTATTGTTAGGTATCTAATCTAAAGAGATGATCTTCATCTCTTTAGTTTTTGTGGTGTTTAACATAAGGTGGCTAATTATGTTTATTGTTCTTGCTTACTGTAAATCACTCTGGATTAAGAGTGTCTGATAAATGCCTGAATTGTAAATTGTCCCGGACCCCCAGATGGTGATACAATAACAATACAAAATATAGCTGCAAGCAGTGATAAAGCGGGACCAAGATAGAAGAAGAACAATGCGCAATTAGAACAAAATGCACAAATGAGACTGACAAGCTGAGTTGTCGGTACCGGGAGTTGAACTCACAACCTTGTGGACCGAAGGCGGGAGCTCTACTGACTGAGCTACACAGAGACAATCGGTTACTACATTGTAAACTGTAAAACCATTCAGTGATTTGGTAACAGGTGTGTTCCTCATTTTGGGCATGTCTTTCCATTACTACAGTGTGTTTTCATGCACAGTTTGTGTGTGTGTGTGTGTGTGTGTGTGTGTGTGTGTGTGTGTGTGTGTGTGTGTGTGTGTGTGTGTGGCATGCGTGTGGCATGCGTGGCTGCATGCGTGTGTGTGCGCGCGTGGCTGCGTGTGTGTGTGCGTGTGCGTGCGTGCGTGCGTGCGTGTGTGCGTGGCTGCATGCGTGTGTGTGTTAGGCAGACAATCGTTCATAACCATGGATTTGGATTGAAGATCATCTCTTTAGTTTTTGTGGTGTTTAACATAAGGTGGCTATTATCACACCAGTCTTTAAAGTTATTGATCTCACTGATATAGCCCACAGGGCGTTCAACAATATGTACAAATAAGACTGACAAGCTGAGTTGTCAGTGGCTGGATTTGAACACACAACCTTGCGGTCCAAGGGCAAGAGCTCCATTGACTGAGCTACACGGAGACAATCAGTTACTCCATTGTTAACAGGAAAATCATTCAGTGTTAGTTCAGCATAAGTACTCAAACTTTAGTGTGTGTGTGTGTGTGTGTGTGTGTGTGTGTGTGTGTGTGTGTGTGTACTCCATTGTTAACAGGAAAATCATTCAGTGTTAGTTCAGCATAAGTACTCAAACTTTAGTGTGTGTGTGTGTGTGTGTGTGTGTGTGTGTGTGTGTGTGTGTGTGTGTGTGTGTGTGTGTGTGTGTGTGCGTGTGCGCGCAATTTTCATTGGCTCATAAAAACTTCATTTTTTCACTTAGAAAAAATGTGCTACGATTATTTGTCCGTATAGGTCCAAAGTTCACGTGTAGAAGTTTTCGTGCATTTTGAGCAAAGATTCTGGGAGGAGTTACATTTTAACTGTTTTTCATATAATTCAAAATGGCGGGTGATCTAAAGGTCAGAGGTCAAAAGTCAGAACACGAAAGTTGTTCGGCATGAGGAGACACATATGTGTATCAAAGTGTCATTGCCAACGGTCAAACGGTGAGATATGCACGTTCAAAGTTTGCAAGTTTGCAAGTTTTGCATCAATTGAGTGCTATAGCGCCACCATTTGGCCAATCGTGATGGGCTTCGCATAGTAAAGTGACATAAGCATATGTGTGTATTAGAGGCAGAAGAATAATTTTCACAAACCAGCAATTTTCATTGGCTCATAAAAACTTCATTTTTTCACTTAACAAAAATGTCCTACGATTATTTGTCCGTATAGGTCCAAAGTTCACGTGTAGAAGTTTTCGTGCATTTTGAGCAAAGATTCTGGGAGGAGTTACATTTGAACTGTTTTTCAAATAATTCAAAATGGCGGGTGATCTAAAGGTCAGAGGTCAAAAGTCAGAACACAAAAGTTGTTCGGCATGAGGAGACACATATGTATCAAAGTGTCATTGCCAACGGTCAAACGGTTCATGAGATATGCACGTTCAAAGTTTGCAAGTTTGCACGTTTTGCATCAATTGAGTGCTATAGCGCCACCATTTGGCCAATCATGATGGCTTCGCATAGTCACCGTTTGGCATGGTCCTCTATCATGTTGACAAGTTTTGCGAAAACCGACTGCACGGTTCAGTCAGAACAGCTATTTTTGGCGGAAGGAGAAGGAGAAGAAGTACTGATCATATAATTCAAAATGGCGGGTGATCTAAAGGTCAGAGGTCAAAAGTCAGCATGAGGAGACGCATATGGGTATCAAAGTGTCATTGCCAACGGTCAAACGGTTCATGAGCTTTGCACGTTCAAAGTTAGCATTTTCAATTGAGCGCTATAGCGCCACCATTTGGCCAATCGTCTTGGGCTTCGCATATTCACGGTTTGGCATGGCCCTCTACCAGATTACCGCGTTTCGCGAAAACCGACTGCACCATTCAGTCAGAACAGCTATTTTTGGCGGAAGGAGAAGGAGAAGAAAAATAAACACAAAAACAATAAGTGACCAAAGTCACTGCGTGACTTCTTGGTCCCTAAATATTACATTTAGTTTGACTCTGTTCCACAGAATGATATTGTGAAAATAGCTGATCTACAAGCTCACACCTCGTTATTGTTATTTAACAAATGTTGCCTCTATAAAAGTTAAATGTGTGTTTTCGTCCTGTCACTCTAATAATGTATGATGTATTTAAAATTAAATAACTGATGGTCTTCAGTGTGTATTAATGTCCATTTGTGTGTAATCTGTGTCCAAATAAAGTTGGTCAAAGAGAAGAGAGGGAAAAAAGGAAAGGGGACGCACCCTCCATGCACGGAGCATGCGCAGTGCCTACAAGGCAATGTTGCCATGTCTGCTTATTATAAGCGAATTTGGGTTTTTCTGAAAAGTCATCTGTATATTGGTAGAAGTTATTTGGGGACTTGTTTCTAAAGTGTAGTTGTTTATTTGGGCTTGTTTCTAAAGTGTAGTGTTATTTGGTCTTGTTTCTAAAGTGTAGTGTTTATTTGGTCTTGTTTCTAAGGTGTAGTTGTTTATTTGGGCTTGTTTCTAAAGTGTAGTGTTTTTAGTGTGGTTGCCCTAAAGGGCATTTTCTCACATTCAAGTATTTTTTCCTCAGAGACTGTAAGCACTATAGTTACAAAACTTGGAGGTTCATAATAATTACTAAAATTAATCAACTTATAATGTTATCGGTCGGCCTCATGGTGGCGCTATAACAGCCCACTTTACATTTTGGCTTATAACTCTTGAACCGTAGGTCGTAAAATCAAAATAATTTTTTACCTGATTTCCTTGGGTCATGACGCATCTCCTCATATAGGCCACGCCCATTTGCGTCATGATAGATTTTCCGCCATTTTGAATTTTCTCCAAAACACACTTTTTGCTCCTCCTCCTACAGATTTTGTCCAAATCTCACAAACATTGGTACACATGATCTCTGGACCTTTCCGATTAAAACACCATCGGCAGAACTTTGGTAGTGCATATCGTTCGGCCGTAATCGTCGTCCGAAGTTAGTAGGAGGGGCCTATATCACAAAAAATGCCATAAATCACGAACGGAATGTCCAATCCATCCCAAATTCACATGTCTGGGGTGGTTTAATCAACCAAAAGCCAAAAGCAATTCCATTTTCATCTATAGGGGGCACCGCAAATGCGAGAAATGTAACCGTTTGTCGCAAAAACATGATTTTTGGGGGATAAATCCCATCCGAATTACTTACGCATGATTGCAGGGGTCACGTGACATTGTAATTGGCTGGCAATATTAGTGGGAGGGGCATATGTAAGCCACTGCGGCAACCACACTTTGCAATTTTTTAAAATTGCGACCTTTCTAGTTTGGTCTTGTTTCTAAAGTGTAGTTGTTTATTTGGTCTTGTTTCTAAAGTGTAGTTGTGTATTTGGTCTTGTTTCTAAAGTTTAGTTGTTTTTTTGGTCTTGTTTATAAAGTGTAGTATTTATTTGGTCTTGTTTCTAAAGTGTAGTGTTATTTGGTCTTGTTTCTAAGTGTAGTTGTTTATTTGGTCTTGTTTCTAAAGTGTAGTTGTTTATTTGGTCTTTGGTAGCCTGTTTAAAAATCACACATGTGTGAAGTGAGGGGCACTCTTATCAGGCCATATACATCATCATGGTTACGCAAATTGTCCATTCATTGTCATCAATGGCATTTAATGTTTTTTTTGGGACAAAGTTTGTGTTTACACCCACCCTCAACGCTGGACATACGCCCCTCAAAAATATAACACTTTTCTCTTTTCATTAGTTTTATTTTATAGCTTAATTGTAGATTGGCTATTTCCCAATAAAATAGGTCTAAAGTGCTGTGTGTGTGTGTGTGTGCGTGTGCGTGTGACCGTGTGTGTGTGAGTGTGTGTGTGTGTGTGTGTGTGTGTGTGTGTGTGTGTGTGCGTGTGTGTGTGTGTGTTGTTCTATGAGCAGGGTGTGGCTGTAAACAAGCATCTCGAGCTTAGTCCACTTCCCTGGGGTAAACAAAGAACTTTGCTTTGCTTGTGTGTGTGTGTGTGTGTGTGTGTGTCCCGTGCGTGCGCTCGCTCGCTCCTGTGCGTGTGTGTGCGTGCGTGTGTGCGTGCGTTCGTTTGTGTGGTCGCTTTTTTTTTTATCCCCTCACAGACAGGTTTACTTGCTTCCTTCTCAGAACCTGGCAACACCGATTCCAAAACATTGGTGGTTGGAAGCTAGTGTAGTAGCCTCGCACGCAACCCACACACACACACACACACACACACACACACACACACACACGGTCACAGTGCGTGCGCGTTGATCAGCGCTGTGTTGAATTAATCATGTTTATTTAAATGTTTTTATTACTGTTGCTAATTAAAGACATGACAGAACAGCTGCTGTTGGTCCAACAACTGTCGCTCAGCACAACATCACAGAGACTCTCAGAGCTGGAGTTGTTGTTGTGTTTGTCTGTCTGTCCGACTCTGCTGTGACCATCCACCCGGCCGTCTTCGACCGCTTATCCGTGCTCGGGTCGCGGGGGCAACAACAACGGGAGAGGTATAGCTCCAGACTTCCCCCTCCAGAGCGACGCCAGGATAACTTAATTCTGTGAGGAGAGGTATAGCTCCAGACGTCCCTCTCCAGAGCGACGCCAGGATAACTTTCAGTCTAAATAGTTTGTGAGAAGACCGAGAGATGTTCCAACAGACGCTGAGGAACTTCTCCATCAACCTGGACGCTCTGAACGAGCGGAACACCTGGACGGGAGGAGACCTGATGACCGGACGGCTGACCTTCGACCTCACCAAGGACACCAAGGTGTCCTCCATAGTGCTCACTGTCAGAGGTAATGTAGATCTGATATTTGATCTATAAGATCTCCTCCATAGTGATCACTGACAGAGGTAATGTAGATCTGATATTTGATCTATAAGAGCTCAATCCAATCCAATCCACTTTATTTATATAGCACGTTTCACAACTCAGGGTTTACAAAGTGCTGTACAGGTAAATAAAAACAAATGCACTATAGCTACCACACAGAAACAACAACAGCGAGAAAACAAAGTACAAACAGTAAAAACAACTCCGACACATCACAAAAAAACAGAAAAGCAACAGCATCACAGAGAGACAAAACATGTACAAGGACCGAAGGAACTCAAGCGGGGTTAAAAGCCAAGGTATAAAGGTGGGTCTTAAGGCGAGATTTAAAAGTCTCGATGGAAGGAGCCAATTTGACGTGGGAGGGGGGTGCGTTCCATAGTTTGGGGGCTACAACAGAGGAGGCCCGGTCGCCTCTAGACTTTAAGCGGGTCTTCTTTGTGACCCTGAGATAGAGGTAATGTTTACAGAGGTAATGTAGATCTGATATTTGATCTATAAGATCTCCTCCATAGTGCTCACTGTCAGAGGTAATGTAGATATGATATTTGATCTATAAGATCTCCATAGTGATCACTGACAGAGGTAATATAGATCTGATTTATAACAGTGGTGTGTTCCATCCTGGAGGGCGCTGTTGATCAGTGCTAGGAGGATTATAGGCCCTAATACGGTCCCCTGTGCGACTCCACATGTGGGGTATTCCCAATCAAGTTTAATGTTTGTCTTGTCTAGACAAACATTAAAAACACCATTGACAATGGACAGAGTTTAATGTTTGTTTTGTCTGTCACTGAGCAAATCGGCATACAGTATGATGTTATGTTGTGATATTGCGATGATGTAAGATGGTGTTGGTAAAGCACCCCTCACTTCACACAGGTGTGATTTGTTTTCTTCATTTGCTGCTTTTATTTCTTTAGTTTTAACGATCAACCGAACATTCCACCACTGGTTCACAGGCAAAGCTTGTTTTCATTGGTCGGTGTGTTCGTCTGTTCACAGGCAAAGCTCACGTTCATTGGTCGACCAGCGGGGGAGGGGGAGGCAGGCGGAGACGGAGGAGACGTAACCACAGCGCCAAACTGGAATTCTTCAACATCAAGAGCGCTCTGCTGCAAGTCACTAGCGGTAAGGCTAACCCTGCTACAAGACACTAGCGGTAAGGCTAACCCTGCTACAAGACACTAGCGGTAAGGCTAACCCTGCTACAAGACACTAGCGGTAAGGCTAACCCTGCTACAAGACACTAGAGGTAAGGCTAACCCTGCTTCAAGACACTAGCGGTAAGGCTAACCCTGCTACAAGACACTAGTGGTAAGGCTAACCCTGCTACAAGACACTAGCGGTAAGGCTAACCCTGCTACAAGACACTAGCGGTAAGGTTAACCCTGCTACAAGACACTAGAGGTAAGGCTAACCCTGCTATAAAGACACTAGCGGTAAGGCTAACCATGCTACAAGACACTAGCGGTAAGGCTAACCCTGCTACAAGACACTAGCGGTAAGGCTAACCCTGCTACAAGACACTAGAGGTAAGGCTAACCCTGCTACAAGACACTAGCGGTAAGGCTAACCCTGCTACAAGACACTAGAGGTAAGGCTAACCCTGCTATAAAGACACTAGCGGTAAGGCTAACCCTGCTACAAGACACTAGCGGTAAGGCTAACCCTGCTACAAGACACTAGCGGTAAGGCTAACCCTGCTACAAGACACTAGCGGTAAGGCTAACCCTGCTACAAGACACTAGAGGTAAGGCTAACCCTGCTATAAAGACACTAGCGGTAAGGCTAACCCTGCTACAAGACACTAGCGGTAAGGCTAACCCTGCTACAAGACACTAGCGGTAAGGCTAACCCTGCTACAAGACACTAGAGGTAAGGCTAACCCTGCTATAAAGACACTAGCGGTAAGGCTAACCCTGCTACAAGACACTAGCGATAAGGCTAACCCTGCTACAAGACACTAGAGGTAAGGCTAACCCTGCTATAAAGACACTAGCGGTAAGGCTAACCCTGCTACAAGACACTAGCGGTAAGGCTAACCCTGCTATAAAGACACTAGAGGTAAGGCTAACCCTGCTACAAGACACTAGCGGTAAGGCTAACCCTGCTATAAAGACACTAGCGGTAAGGCTAACACTGCTATAAAGACACTAGCGGTAAGGCTAACCCTGCTACAAGACACTAGAGGTAAGGCTAACCCTGCTATAAAGACACTAGCGGTAAGGCTAACCCTGCTACAAGACACTAGAGGTAAGGCTAACCCTGCTACAAGACACTAGCGGTAAGGCTAACCCTGCTATAAAGACAATAGAGGTAAGGCTAACCCTGCTATAAAGACACTAGCGGTAAGGCTAACCCTGCTACAAGACACTAGAGGTAAGGCTAACCCTGCTACAAGACACTAGCGGTAAGGCTAACCCTGCTACAAGACACTAGCGGTAAGGCTAACCCTGCTACAAGACACTAGCGGTAAGGCTACCCCTGCTACAAGACACTAGCGGTAAGGCTAACCATGGTACAAGACACTAGAGGTAAGGCTAACCCTGCTACAAGACACTAGAGGTAAGGCTAACCCTGCTATAAAGACACTAGCGGTAAGGCTAACCCTGCTACAAGACACTAGCGGTAAGGCTAACACTAGCAGTAAGGCTAACCTGCTAGCGGTAAGGCTAAAGGCCTATTATACTCCAGTTTGAGGTGAACCACAGTGTAGTTTTGTAAAGGTTATAAAACTACAAAATTACGTCACTCGCCCGACACATCTCTCTGTTATTACTGTCCGACAAGTCCTTTCACTCTGAGGCTATCACCTCGTTCACTGATTGGTCTAGAAGTTGGGTGGGCGGCCTTGGTTTTGCATCTGAACCAGAGGGAGGCGGGGTCAATGCTTAAGGACATCGCCGTGACTCTCATGGCCCCACCCCATTATCACAGTTAACACATTTTGTGCCCAAGACGTCTGTGGACGTCCTTGGTATTACCGCACGGGCATAGCCCAAGACGTCTGTGGACGTCTTTGAAAAAAAATCAAAACAATGATTTCTTTTTTTTTTAATACTTGGTGCCAAAGTTTGTGTTTTCGCCATTGAGAATGCATTTGGCGTTTAAATTAAATAACTCAGAAACTATAAAACATTTCAAAGTAAAAAGTTCCAGCATGTGTCTCCACAGTCAGCTGAATTATAAAAAATGTGAATGGATTTTCTAGGTGAAAGTGATTTTTGGGCAGTTTTGCGTGGGCTCTCAGGCCCTCATTTATCAACCGTGCGTACGCCAAAATATGGGTGTACGCCGAAATTACCGCAATTTTCGGCATTTACCATTTGCGCCAACGTTTGATTTTGAACTTGAGCCAGGACAAAACTCACGTCTGGTCGGGAGCTGTCGTACGCTTTGTCCTCACCTGTTTTTCTGTCGTAGAACAGCGGAGCAGCATTGTCTGAACTGCTGACACGCTGTCACAGGCATCTAAACATATGTTTTCACTCCTAAAATGTTAATATAAAACTGTATGTATATACATGTAAAAAGAAAAAGAAAAAGAGAGATTTCCAACTTTACAAGTAATTAAAATCGCGCAATTAAAAACAATATAACATGTTTACAATGTATTAGTTTGTGCTTAATCAAACAGTGCTTTACTGGCCTTGTTATGCGAGCGCACTTGTGAGATGATTTGGGAGCGCATCGCATGCGGCATGAGCGTGCCTATAGAATCACTGTGATATTATTTAAAAAAAAAGGCACATGGACTGCACGCCTTTATTTCCAAGTGACAATGACAATCATACAGCTTGCCTATTTGCAATTGTAGCAGGCTATAGGCGTAAGGGGCTTAATCATTCACCATTTAAATAAGCGCTTTGACAGTTCAGATAAAAGCGAGATCATTTTCGGGGGTCGGGAGGCGTGCGTCGCCAGCCCAGGCCAGCACATACCGGCACACATGCAAACCTTCATCCATATGTTTATGATTCGTTCATCAATGATCAAATCACTCCATAAACGTTGATTATGACTGCCTTGACGACATGGTAGCCTATCTCTCATGCAGGCATCACTGACTCACCCACAGGACTTATCACAGCAGTGCGCAGTCTCACTGATCGCCTTCGCCGTGCACTGCGCACGAATGGGTAAAATTATTATAGGCCTACAAACGTATTCCATTCATGGCGATGCGATGTGTCATGTAGCCTTGAGGTGCGTGCGTGCGTGCGTGGACATGACAGAAAGGCAAGCGAGGTGAGAGGGAAACAGGTGAGAGGGAATTATTTAATTCATGCAGGTGTTCGTTCTTTATTTATTTAAGATACAACACACCAGTTAGTTGGGCTTGCAAGTTGTGTGTGTGTGTGTGTGTGTGTGTGTGTGTGTGTATGAGAGAGGGGGGTGAGGCGGGCAGTACGTTTTTCCTGTATCCATGGTTTCCAGGTCGTATTGCAGTTGTTCATGTCGCAAAAACGAGGGCGAGGCTTGATTTCATAGGGCGTGCCAGATAGATTTCAGCCGTCACATTTATAAACGTCCGAACGAAATTAAGGAAGAAACAGCTGTCTGCGATCACTTTGTAAATGCCGACCCGACGTGGGTGTACTACGAATCCTACACTCGAATTTGGGGCAGATTTTACACTCGATTGATAAATGAGGGCCTCAATGTGTTAAATAGGTGATTAGTTATCACCTAAACCTGGAGTATGTATGAGTTTATAAAACTTTATTCATACAGTAGTGATTGACTGGGAACATTTTTGAAAGGGCTGTTCAAAAAAATGGATTCACTCAAATATTGCAGTTTGTAAGGCTACACGTTTTAAAATCGATTTTACGAAGTACAGAATCAATAAAAAGCAAAGCTTTTGCACACCTACAGGCGACAGGTGCGTAGGAGAGGGTGCGGCGACAGCACTACCGACTGCGCCCACAAAGTTTTTCTCCTCTGGTGAAAAGCTGGAATTTGCGCAATCTTTCAGTCAAATCTGGTCACATTTGTTGACTGCAGTGCGGTGCAGTACAGTACAGTACGGTGTGGTGCAGTGCAGTACAGTACGGTGTGGTGCAGTGCAGTACAGTACGGTGCAGTGCAGTGCAGTGCGGCGCAGTGCAGTGCAGTACAGTACAGTGCAGTACAGTACAGTACAGTACAGTACAGTACAGTACAGTGCAGTGCAGTGCAGTACAGTGCAGTACAGTACAGTACAGTACAGTACAGTACAGTACAGTGCAGTGCAGTGCAGTGCAGTGCAGTGCGTCTGATGTCTTTGTGTTCTACTTTGCAGTGACCACGAAACTCCAACCTGGGACCCACGTGTACCCTTTCTCCTGTCAGCTTCCCCAGGGGTGGGTACTGTGTGTGTGTGTGTGTGTGTGTGTGTGTGTGTGTGTGTGTGTGTGTGTGTGTGTGTGTGTGTGTGTGTGTGTGTGTGTGTGTGTGTGTGTGTGTGTGTGTGTGTGTGTGTGTGTGTGTGTGTGTGTGTGTGTGTGTGTGTGCACACATATGTTTGTCAGCGCCAAACGTCCTCACAAGTCCAGTGGAATTGATCTGAAAATGTGTTTCCTGTTTCCTGTGTGTACAGGAACTTCCCGTCGTCGTTCCGCGGCGCCCACGGTCAGATCTCGTACACGCTCAGCGTGTCCGTCTCGCGGCCCTGGCACCTCGCCAAGGACTTCGTCACAGAGTTCAACTTCGTTCACCACATCGACGCCAACCAGAGCGACATGCTGGTGAGTATTCTGATTCTGGCAGCATAATTTAGATGTTTTTTCTTGAATAGTTTTCAATTTGTTTTAGTCACCTGGAATGTTTTAGTGGTGTCTAGTTTTAGTCGACTAAATATCGATAAGAACCCGGCTCGATAAGCCTGATCGATAAGGTGCTCATTATCAATCGAATGAGCTACTAAATAAAAACCATTTGAGCCACGGACCACCATGTGATGACATTTAGCCTCTCAGACCCATCTGAGCCACGGACCACCATGTGATGACATTTAGCCTCTCAGACCCATCTGAGCCATGGACCACCATTTGATGACATTTAGCCTCTCAGACCCATCTGAGCCACGGACCACCATGTGATGACATTTAGCCTCTCAGACCCATTTGAGCCACGGACCACCATGTGATGACATTTAGCCTCTCAGACCCATCTGAGCCATGGACCACCATGTGATGACATTTAGCCTCTCAGACCCATCTGAGCCATGGACCACCATCTGATGACATTTAGCCTCTCAGACCCATCTGAGCCACGGACCACCATTTGATGACATTTAGCCTCTCAGACCCATCTGAGCCACGGACCACCATTTGATGACATTTAGCCTCTCAGACCCATCTGAGCCACGGACCACCATTTGATGACATTTAGCCTCTCAGACCCATTTGAGCCACGGACCACCATTTGATGACATTTAGCCTCTCAGACCCATTTGAGCCACGGACCACCATCTGATGACATTTAGCCTCTCAGACCCATCTGAGCCACGGACCACCATTTGATGACATTTAGCCTCTCAGACCCATTTGAGCCACGGACCACCATCTGATGACATTTAGCCTCTCAGACCCAAAACTAAATAATATTTTGTTGTTGTTGGATAAGATTTTGTCCACAATTCCATGCTGTATTGATGTTGGTACAAAACATATTTTGATATTATATTTTGATATTATTATTTATTTTATATATAAATTGTTATGTTGTGTGATACTATGCATGTTAAGGGCTGTCATTGCGGGGCCTGGCCAAGAGGGGGCACAGTTACACAAGGTAGCCAGTAGAAAGCTCATCATGAGAACTTAAAATATCCCCAAAATGAGAGCGCTGTATGACTCCCCCCCAAGCCCCCCTAGCAGGCTGTATATGACTCTGTGATGTTCCCCCCCAAGCCCCCCTAGCAGGCTGTATATGACTCTGTGATGTTCCCCCCCAAGCCCCCCTAGCAGGCTGTATATGACTCTGTGATGTTCCCCCCCAAGCCCCCCTAGCAGGCTGTATATGACTCTGTGATGTTCCCCCCCAAGCCCCCCTAGCAGGTTGTGTATGACTCTGTGATGTTCCCCCCCAAGCCCCCCTAGCAGGCTGTGTATGACTCTGTGATGTTCCCCCCCAAGCCCCCCTAGCAGGCTGTATATGACTCTGTGATGTTCCCCCCCAAGCCCCCCTAGCAGGCTGTATATGACTCTGTGATGTTCCCCCCCAAGCCCCCCTAGCAGGCTGTATATGACTCTGTGATGTTCCCCCCCAAGCCCCCCTAGCAGGCTGTATATGACTCTGTGATGTTCCCCCCCAAGCCCCCCTAGCAGGCTGTATATGACTCTGTGATGTTCCCCCCCAAGCCCCCCTAGCAGGCTGTATATGACTCTGTGATGTTCCCCCCCAAGCCCCCCTAGCAGGCTGTATATGACTCTGTGATGTTCCCCCCCAAGCCCCCCTAGCAGGCTGTATATGACTCTGTGATGTTCCCCCCCAAGCCCCCCTAGCAGGCTGTATATGACTCTGTGATGTTCCCCCCCAAGCCCCCCTAGCAGGCTGTATATGACTCTGTGATGTTCCCCCCCAAGCCCCCCTAGCAGGCTGTATATGACTCTGTGATGTTCCCCCCCAAGCCCCCCTAGCAGGCTGTATATGACTCTGTGATGTTCCCCCCCAAGCCCCCCTAGCAGGCTGTATATGACTCTGTGATGTTCCCCCCCAAGCCCCCCTAGCAGGCTGTATATGACTCTGTGATGTTCCCCCCCAAGCCCCCCTAGCAGGCTGTATATGACTCTGTGATGTTCCCCCCCAAGCCCCCCTAGCAGGCTGTATATGACTCTGTGATGTTCCCCCCCAAGCCCCCCTAGCAGGCTGTATATGACTCTGTGATGTTCCCCCCCAAGCCCCCCTAGCAGGCTGTATATGACTCTGTGATGTTCCCCCCCAAGCCCCCCTAGCAGGCTGTATATGACTCTGTGATGTTCCCCCCCAAGCCCCCCTAGCAGGCTGTATATGACTCTGTGATGTTCCCCCCCAAGCCCCCCTAGCAGGCTGTATATGACTCTGTGATGTTCCCCCCCAAGCCCCCCTAGCAGGCTGTATATGACTCTGTGATGTTCCCCCCCAAGCCCCCCTAGCAGGCTGTATATGACTCTGTGATGTTCCCCCCCAAGCCCCCCTAGCAGGCTGTATATGACTCTGTGGTGATGTTTGTCCCGCCCAAGCTCCCCTAGAGCAGGGGTTCTCAACCCGTGGGTCGCGACCCGTCTAGGGGTCGCCAAATTATTTTGGGGGTCCCCAAATTATATTTAAAAAAAAATCTTTTTTCTTTTTTTGTTTTCTTTTTTTTTGCAACTGAATGGCTGGAAAATGGAAATTAAAAGTTTACATAAAGTACACATATACACCTTCCCTAATGATTATCTGGTTTCAGTATTTATCTATGTTGTATTGTCTCTATTATTAAGGTTATTGTAGCAGTCAATTTATATTGTGGGTTGGGAGGGGGCGGGGCGGGGGTCCCGAGACACTGCCAAAGCATCTCCGGGGGTCCCCGGCCAAAAACGTTGAGAACCCCTGCCCTAGAGGGCTGTATATGACAATGTGATGTTTGTGTCGTCCCCCCCCCCCCCCCCCCCCCCAGGCTCCCCTAGCCGGCTCCAACAGCATGACCCTGTGCTGCCTGTGGTGTGCTTCCGGGCCGATCTCCATGACCGTCCGCCTGGAGAGGAAGGCCTTCGTTCCCGGTACGACCAGGATTGATGGATTGATGGATTGATTGATTGATTGATTGATTGAAAATGTTATTCAGTTTGTATAATGGCTATGGTTAAAGCTGCTATAAGCAATAATAAGTCAACATTTTAATTACCCCCTGTGACACATCTAGGGGGCGCAATCTGCATTCAAAGATTTTCCTAGAAGCTTTGTCATTGGTCGATTTGCCTGTCTACTTCCTGATTGGTTGGTCATTGCGACCAGGTTTTTTTTTTCGACCAATGACTAGGGATTCACATTTCTTAATGGCTGTTGGTAGGGCGTTCCACATTTTAGTGGCATAGGAGCGAAATTAATTTAACCTCCTCGTTTGAGCCGAATCTGGGTTGAACGTGGTTTGTGGATTCATGGATTATAGCTATATGAGTACTATGAGTACTATCACAATGTTAACATTTCACTGTTTGAAATGAGAGAATCCCAGTACAACCTCAGGGGGACATGTGTATTAAAACAAAAAGGACCAACACAAAGGGTAGATGTATATCCAAAATAGGGGTTGACTTGTGGAATAGCCTGGATAATGAACTAAAGCTATGCACATCACTTATCAAATTTAAAAAGCTATTTAAAAGTAGAGTATTAAATAGATATAAAACATTATCATAAGATCATTATTATTATTATTATCATAAGATCATTATTAAACATAAGATTATTATCATAAGTTCTAAAAATGACTAAGTTCTAAAAAATGCTTTATTTATTTCTGTTTCCTTTGTATTTGTTTCTTTTCTTTGTATACATTTTGTATTTTGTTTATTTTCTTAAAGGCAAAATAAGCTTCGGCTTCAGCCTAGACCTTTTCGGTGCTACCCCTTTGTAAAAAAAACTTAAAGGACCATTCAGTGATTTGGGTGATTTGGAAAACCCCCCGGGTCCGCCCCGGTAACAAGATGTGCACATGCACACACTACAGTGGGGGGGACACGCGACAGGCCAACAGCACACACACCAAGGCCCGCCCCCGCTCGATCATGATTCGCGGAAGGCCCCTCTCTATCCTGATTGGATGAAGACTTGGCCACCTAGCCAAAAACTAAACCTAGGGTTTTTTGACCCCTGGGGTTAACTGGGGACAGGGAGGAACTCCTTATATGGTCAGCACACTCTATAGTAGGGAGAATTATCACAACAAAAAGTGATATTTGCATTTATACCTTTAAATGCAAATGATGAAACTTAACATGTAAATGTAAAGCACCGAAATAAACTATTCAAACAAACTAACTCAAAAAGGACTAACGACTAAACCTAAATCTTGTCAAACTAAAACACACAGGCGAGACGGTGAAGATCGCCTGCGAGTTCGGCAACGGCTCGTCGCGCACGGCCACGGCCAAGGCGTGCCTGTCCCAGAAGCAGGCGTTCTACACGCACAACAAGATCAGCAAGATCATCCTGTCCAAGCAGCTGGCCGCGGCGCAGGGCCCCACCGTCAAGCCACGCACCGACGAGGACCGCGCTGTCACCACCGACATCATGCTCGGCATCCCGACGTCCGTCGCTTACACCGTCTCCAACTGCAGCATCCTGGAGGTCTCCTACTGCATCACGGTAAGGCCTCCTATAGCCTACTGCATCACGGTAAGGTCTCCTATAGCCTACTGCATCACGGTAAGGCCTCCTATAGCCTACTGCATCACGGTAAGGCCTCCTATAGCTTACTGCATCACGGTAAAGTCTCCTATAGCCTACTGCATCACGGTAAGGTCTCCTACTGCATCACGGTAAGGTCTCCTATAGCCTACTGCATCACGGTAAGGTCTCCTACTGCATCACGGTAAGGTCTCCTATAGCCTACTGCATCACGGTAAGGTCTCCTACTGCATCACGGTAAGGTCTCCTATAGCCTACTGCATCACGGTAAGGTCTCCTACTGCATCACGGTAAGGTCTCCTATAGCCTACTGCATCACGGTAAGGTCTCCTATAGCCTACTGCATCACGGTAAGGCCTCCTATAGCCTACTGCATCACGGTAAGGCCTCCTATAGCCTACTGCATCACGGTAAGGCCTCCTATAGCCTACTGCATCACGATAAGGTCTCCTATAGCCTACTGCATCACGGTAAGGCCTCCTATAGCCTACTGCATCACGGTAAGGCCTCCTATAGCCTACTGCATCACGGTAAGGTCTCCTATAGCCTACTGCATCACGGTAAGGCCTCCTATAGCCTACTGCATCACGGTAAGGTCTCCTATAGCCTACTGCATCACGGTAAGGCCTCCTATAGCCTACTGCATCACGGTAAGGCCTCCTATAGCCTACTGCATCACGGTAAGGCCTCCTATAGCCTACTGCATCACGGTAAGGCCCCTACTGCATCACGGTAAGGCCTCCTATAGCCTACTGCATCACGGTAAGGTCTCCTATAGCCTACTGCATCACGGTAAGGTCTCCTACTGCATCACGGTAAGGCCTCCTACTGCATCACGGTAAGGCCCCCTATAGCCTACTGCATCACGGTAAGGTCTCCTATAGCCTACTGCATCACGGTAAGGCCTCCTATAGCCTACTGCATCACGGTAAGGTCTCCTATAGCCTACTGCATCACGGTAAGGCCTCCTACTGCATCACGGTAAGGTCTCCTATAGCCTACTGCATCACGGTAAGGCCTCCTATAGCCTACTGCATCACGGTAAGGCCTCCTATAGCCTACTGCATCACGGTAAGGCCTCCTACTGCATCACGGTAAGGCCTCCTATAGCCTACTGCATCACGGTAAGGTCTCCTATAGCCTACTGCATCACGGTAAGGTCTCCTACTGCATCACGGTAAGGCCTCCTACTGCATCACGGTAAGGCCTCCTATAGCCTACTGCATCACGGTAAGGCCTCCTATAGCCTACTGCATCACGGTAAGGCCTCCTACTGCATCACGGTAAGGTCTCCTACTGCATCACGGTAAGGTCTCCTACTGCATCACGGTAAGGCCTCCTATAGCCTACTGCATCACGGTAAGGTCTCCTACTGCATCACGGTAAGGTCTCCTACTGCATCACGGTAAGGCCTCCTATAGCCTACTGCATCACGGTAAGGCCTCCTACTGCATCACGGTAAGGCCTCCTATAGCCTACTGCATCACGGTAAGGCCTCCTACTGCATCACGGTAAGGTCCCCCTAAAGGGACTCACTGTACTCTGTACGCCCCCTCGTACAGGGGTTCTTAACGTTTTTGGCCGGGGACCCCCAGAAATGCTTTGGCAACGTCTCGGGACCCCCGCCCCGCCCCCTCCCGACTCCCAATATAAATTGACTGCTACAATAACCTTAAGAATAGAGACAATACACCATAAATAAATACTGAAACCAGATATAATCATTAGGGAAGGTGTATGCATGTACTATGTGTACTATATGTAAACTCTTCATTTCCACTTTCCAGCCATTCAGTTGCAAATATATATATATATATATATATATATATATATATATATATATATATATATATATATATAATTTGGGGACCCCCCAAAATAATTTGGCGACCCCCCCCCGAGGGGTCGCGACCCATGGGTTGAGAACCCCTGCCCTAGTGGGCTGGTCCTCCTTAACGTCTCGCAGGTTGCTACATTGGTATATTCTCACCTATAAACAGGGCGCATGCGTCGTCAAAACGTTTGGTGTGCGGTAGATCAAAGGCATGGAGGCGCACCAGCTGAGAGACAGGGATTTAGAGACCAGCTGAGAGACACCAGCTGAGAGACGGGGATTTAGAGACCAGCTGAGAGACACCAGCTGAGAGACGGGGATTTAGAGACCAGCTGAGAGACACCAGCTGAGAGACAGGGATTTAGAGACCAGCTGAGAGACACCAGCTGAGAGACGGGGATTTAGAGACCAGCTGAGAGACACCAGCTGAGAGACAGGGATTTAGAGACCAGCTGAGAGACACCAGCTGAGAGACGGGGATTTAGAGACCAGCTGAGAGACACCAGCTGAGAGACGGGGATTTAGAGACCAGCTGAGAGACACCAGCTGAGAGACAGGGATTTAGAGACCAGCTGAGAGACAGGGATTTAGAGACCAGCTGAGAGACACCAGCTGAGAGACACCAGCTGAGAGACAGGGATTTAGAGACCAGCTGAGAGACACCAGCTGAGAGACAGGGATTTAGAGACCAGCTGAGAGACACCAGCTGAGAGACAGGGATTTAGAGACCAGCTGAGAGACACCAGCTGAGAGACAGGGATTTAGAGACCAGCTGAGAGACACCAGCTGAGAGACAGGGATTTAGAGACCAGCTGAGAGACACCAGCTGAGAGACAGGGATTTAGAGACCAGCTGAGAGACACCAGCTGAGAGACGGGGATTTAGAGACCAGCTGAGAGACACCAGCTGAGAGACGGGGATTTAGAGACCAGCTGAGAGACACCAGCTGAGAGACACCAGCTGAGAGACGGGATTTAGAGACCAGCTGAGAGACACCAGCTGAGAGACACCAGCTGAGAGACGGGATTTAGAGACCAGCTGAGAGACAGGGATTTAGAGACCAGCTGAGAGACGGGGATTTAGAGACCAGCTGAGAGACACCAGCTGAGAGACGGGGATTTAGAGACCAGCTGAGAGACACCAGCTGAGAGACAGGGATTTAGAGACCAGCTGAGAGACACCAGCTGAGAGACACCAGCTGAGAGACGGGGATTTAGAGACCAGCTGAGAGACACCAGCTGAGAGACACCAGCTGAGAGACGGGGATTTAGAGACCAGCTGAGAGACACCAGCTGAGAGACACCAGCTGAGAGACGGGGATTTAGAGACCAGCTGAGAGACGGGGATTTAGAGACCAGCTGAGAGACACCAGCTGAGAGACGGGATTTAGAGACCAGCTGAGAGACACCAGCTGAGAGACACCAGCTGAGAGACAGGGATTTAGAGACCAGCTGAGAGACACCAGCTGAGAGACAGGGATTTAGAGACCAGCTGAGAGACACCAGCTGAGAGACGGGGATTTAGAGACCAGCTGAGAGACACCAGCTGAGAGACAGGGATTTAGAGACCAGCTGAGAGACAGGGATTTAGAGACCAGCTGAGAGACAGGGATTTAGAGACCAGCTGAGAGACAGGGATTTAGAGACCAGCTGAGAGACAGGGATTTAGAGACCAGCTGAGAGACACCAGCTGAGAGACGGGGATTTAGAGACCAGCTGAGAGACACCAGCTGAGAGACAGGGATTTAGAGACCAGCTGAGAGACACCAGCTGAGAGACACCAGCTGAGAGACACCAGCTGAGAGACGGGGATTTAGAGACCAGCTGAGAGACACCAGCTGAGAGACAGGGATTTAGAGACCAGCTGACAGGCATTCAAAAGGAACTCAAATGAGATGTTAACGTCCTGTAAGTAGAATTAGAAATAAAACGAATGTTGACTAATCATTGTGGCTCTTATTTTGATGAGGCAGTTTCTGCACAGGAAGTCTGTTTCACTTGTAAACAAGCTACGATGGATGAGCTGTCAAAGCGCTAGTCGCTAAACCACGTTAGCGACCATATTTACAATATGAAAACTGTCACTTAGACCATGTAGGTTACACACCGCTGGAATTAAACATGGAACCTGCAGTAGGGGCAGCATTAGGTGAGTAATTCATTGTATGTGTTGGACGTTTGTGGTTGTGCTAATGATAAACGGACAGCTGCTGCCAGTGGGATATACTGCTGCTTAACGACGACACTGTCTGTGACTAGGTGTACTAGTGTAGCTTAACGACAACACTGTCTGTGACTAGGTGTACTAGTGTAGCTTAACGACAACACTGTCTGTGACTAGGTGTACTAGTGTAGCTTAACGACAACACTGTCTGTGACTAGGTGTACTAGTGTAGCTTAACGACAACACTGTCTGTGACTAGGTGTACTAGTGTAGCTTAACGACAACACTGTCTGTGACTAGGTGTACTAGTGTAGCTTAACGACAACACTGTCTGTGACTAGGTGTACTAGTGTAGCTTAACGACAACACTGTCTGTGACTAGGTGTACTAGTGTAGCTTAACGACAACACTGTCTGTGACTAGATGTACTAGTGTAGCTTAACGACAACACTGTCTGTGACTAGGTGTACTAGTGTAGCTTAACGACAACACTGTCTGTGACTAGGTGTACTAGTGTAGCTTAACGACAACACTGTCTGTGACTAGGTGTACTAGTGTAGCTTAACGACAACACTGTCTGTGACTAGGTGTACTAGTGTAGCTTAACGACAACACTGTCTGTGACTAGGTGTACTAGTGTAGCTTAACGACAACACTGTCTGTGACTAGGTGTACTAGTGTAGCTTAACGACAACACTGTCTGTGACTAGGTGTACTAGTGTAGCTTAACGACAACACTGTCTGTGACTAGGTGTACTAGTGTAGCTTAACGACAACACTGTCTGTGACTAGGTGTACTAGTGTAGCTTAACGACAACACTGTCTGTGACTAGGTGTACTAGTGTAGCTTAACGACAACACTGTCTGTGACTAGGTGTACTAGTGTAGCTTAACGACAACACTGTCTGTGACTAGGTGTACTAGTGTAGCTTAACGACAACACTGTCTGTGACTAGGTGTACTAGTGTAGCTTAACGACAACACTGTCTGTGACTAGGTGTACTAGTGTAGCTTAACGACAACACTGTCTGTGACTAGGTGTACTAGTGTAGCTTTGCATCTGTTGCATCTGCCCGTGTGAAAGCAGCATAACGTTGTGGCAGGATACGAACGTCTGTACCCCCCCGCTTTGCGCACCAAACTACATGGGCAGGTGCTCCTTTGAGTACTAGCCCAAAATAATAGTGTGCACCCCTGCCTATAAAGCCATTCTTGATAACCTCCCACGTTACATTGGTTCTAAATTTGAACTTGTCCAAAACTCTCAACCTCGGATCAAACGCTTGGCTGCGCTACGTTGTGCCCCCAACAGAATCTGATGATGTCGTAGCGATACCATCCGCTCCAGACCGGTTCACACAGCTTCACCAGGCTTTCCTCCGAGGTGGAAAGCCTGGTGAAGCGAGGTTAGAACAGCTGTGTCACTTATTCTGCCTCTTCTCTTGGCCAGTTCACACGTGTAAAAGAGACTTTATACTATTTGTAGTCTCAATTCTCAATTAGTTTTTTACTGGTTAAATAATGGTTAACCCATTTAGGCCTGACGTAAAAAAAAAAAAAAAAGTCTTCTAAATCCTGACAGTTTTCTGAAATACCTATGTTTCTAGGCCTATATCACTCAATATTTCATGTCAAGGACTCCAAAAATTATATGTAATTGGCCGCCGACCCCCATCTCAAAATGTGTTGTTCCAGGGGCCCCCCCAGAAGCAAAGATTTGAGTTAAAATCGGTCGCTCTGAAAGAATATTCTAAGGTTTGTGCCACATTTTCACGATTTTTCAAAAATAGCAGACCTACAAGCTTGTAGCGCGCCACTCGGTGGCGCGCTATGAGCTTGTAGATCTGCTATTTTTCAATAGCTACATAACATAATGCTTTAAAACACCAAAAGGGGTTCCCGCCCAGAATGGGTTAAATAATAAAAATAAAAATAAAAGATCCTGGGGGTGTCCTACTGCAGTGGTTCCCAAGGACCCCCAAATTGACACTAATTATCCCGCAGACCCCCGTTTGAAAATATATGCCAGGCACCCCCATAAGAGAAGATTTTTACGGCTCTAGCAGTGATTCTCAACCTGTTTAATTTCAAGGACCCCCAGTTTGACATGCATTAGTCTACGGACCCCCCATTTAATGGCATTTCTATCTCTGGGACCCCCAATTTATATTGTGTACAAATAGAACCGAGTTACAGACCCATAAGGGTCCATTTGGTTCCTAACTATCATTGAGGCCTCTTTCAGCTTGTGACCCGAAAGACATTTTAGACTGTGTGTTCTCTCTCTCTCCTGTAAATGGTGCTGTTTCACAAGATGTCTAACATGTGCTCTCTCTCTCTCTCTCTCTCTCTCTCTCTCTCTAGGTAATGTAATGTAATGTAAAATTAATGTCTCTCTCTCTCTCTCTGTCTCTCTCTCTGTCTCTAGGTAATGTAAAGTGAATGTTTCTCTCTCATGTAATGTAAAATTAATCTCTCTCTCTCTCTAGGTAATGTAACGTAATGTAAAGTGAATGTCTCTCTCTCTCTCTCTAGGTGAGTTTGGGTGTGAAGGCGTCTCCTGACCTGGTGGTTCTGTTTCCCATCGTCATATGCGACACCCCGCCCTACGTGGCCCCGCCTCCGTATTAATGACCCCACCCCGCCCCCGAGGTTCCGGTTCTTTCTGAGGGAACGTGATTGGTTGGTCGGTTGGTTGGTAAAAAAAACAAACAAACATCACTTTACTTTTTATGAGACTTCATTCACATCCAGGACGGTGATGACAGGCAGAACATCACAACTCCTCAAGGTGCGTTTTGGGAGTCGCCAAAAACAATCGATTCACTCGAATATCGTGATTTTTACTGCCACAATCCAGAATCGATTTTCTTGAACAACAACAAAAAAGTCATGTCAGAAAAACTATGTCTTCATTGAAGTGGGATTCAACATT
Organism: Electrona antarctica; assembly: GCF_951216825.1. Lineage (NCBI taxonomy): Eukaryota > Metazoa > Chordata > Actinopteri > Myctophiformes > Myctophidae > Electrona > Electrona antarctica. The sequence continues at coordinate 51,071,700 of NC_136794.1, forward strand.
TCATAGTTTATATTGTGTTTAGTTGTTGTCGAAGCAAACATCAAGCTAGGAGCTACTGACATGCGCGGTTGCCGCGGTTAACCGCAGTTTAGGATCATTAAAATATATTATAAATTAATATTGGATAAACCGCGGGTGAAATAATGCGGGAAATGAATGAATGGCATCTATCTATAGGTTTATTATAGCTTTTAAAACGCACAGAATCTCGGCAAAATCTCGCAATCCGATTCATAAATTGGAATCATGAATCAATGCGGTCGGATAACGGGACGATTATAAATATGCACACACGGATGTGGGTAGGAACATATCGTAACTCTTCTATTAGAGGTCTCTGGTGGAGAGGAACATATCGTAACTCTTCTATTAGAGGTCTCTGGTGGAGAGGAACATATCGTAACTCTTCTATTAGAGGTCTCTGGTGGTGAGGAACATATCGTAACTCTTCTATTAGAGGTCTCTGGTGGGGAGGAACATATCGTAACTCTTCTATTAGAGGTCTCTGGTGGAGAGGAACATATCGTAACTCTTCTATTAGAGGTCTCTGGTGGAGAGGAACATATCGTAACTCTTCTATTAGAGGTCTCTGGTGGAGAGGAACATATCGTAACTCTTCTATTAGAGGTCTCTGGTGGGGAGGAACATATCGTAACTCTTCTATTAGAGGTCTCTGGTGGAGAGGAACATATCGTAACTCTTCTATTAGAGGTCTCTGGTGGAGAGGAACATATCGTAACTCTTCTATTAGAGGTCTCTGGTGGTGAGGAACATATCGTAACTCTTCTATTAGAGGTCTCTGGTGGAGAGGAACATATCGTAACTCTTCTATTAGAGGTCTCTGGTGGGGAGGAACATATCGTAACTCTTCTATTAGAGGTCTCTGGTGGAGAGGAACATATCGTAACTCTTCTATTAGAGGTCTCTGGTGGAGAGGAACATATCGTAACTCTTCTATTAGAGGTCTCTGGTGGAGAGGAACATATCGTAACTCTTCTATTAGAGGTCTCTGGTGGGGAGGAACATATCGTAACTCTTCTATTAGAGGTCTCTGGTGGAGAGGAACATATCGTAACTCTTCTATTAGAGGTCTCTGGTGGAGAGGAACATATCGTAACTCTTCTATTAGAGGTCTCTGGTGGAGAGGAACATATCGTAACTCTTCTATTAGAGGTCTCTGGTGGAGAGGAACATATCGTAACTCTTCTATTAGAGGTCTCTGGTGGAGAGGAACATATCGTAACTCTTCTATTAGAGGTCTCTGGTGGAGAGGAACATATCGTAACTCTTCTATTAGAGGTCTCTGGTGGAGAGGAACATATCGTAACTCTTCTATTAGAGGTCTCTGGTGGTGAGGAACATATCGTAACTCTTCTATTAGAGGTCTCTGGTGGGGAGGAACATATCGTAACTCTTCTATTAGAGGTCTCTGGTGGAGAGGAACATATCGTAACTCTTCTATTAGAGGTCTCTGGTGGAGAGGAACATATCGTAACTCTTCTATTAGAGGTCTCTGGTGGGGAGGAACATATCGTAACTCTTCTATTAGAGGTCTCTGGTGGAGAGGAACATATCGTAACTCTTCTATTAGAGGTCTCTGGTGGAGAGGAACATATCGTAACTCTTCTATTAGAGGTCTCTGGTGGAGAGGAACATATCGTAACTCTTCTATTAGAGGTCTCTGGTGGGGAGGAACATATCGTAACTCTTCTATTAGAGGTCTCTGGTGGAGAGGAACATATCGTAACTCTTCTATTAGAGGTCTCTGGTGGAGAGGAACATATCGTAACTCTTCTATTAGAGGTCTCTGGTGGAGAGGAACATATCGTAACTCTTCTATTAGAGGTCTCTGGTGGAGAGGAACATATCGTAACTCTTCTATTAGAGGTCTCTGGTGGAGAGGAACATATCGTAACTCTTCTATTAGAGGTCTCTGGTGGAGAGGAACATATCGTAACTCTTCTATTAGAGGTCTCTGGTGGAGAGGAACATATCGTAACTCTTCTATTAGAGGTCTCTGGTGGAGAGGAACATATCGTAACTCTTCTATTAGAGGTCTCTGGTGGTGAGGAACATATCGTAACTCTTCTATTAGAGGTCTCTGGTGGAGAGGAACATATCGTAACTCTTCTATTAGAGGTCTCTGGTGGAGAGGAACATATCGTAACTCTTCTATTAGAGGTCTCTGGTGGGGAGGAACATATCGTAACTCTTCTATTAGAGGTCTCTGGTGGAGAGGAACATATCGTAACTCTTCTATTAGAGGTCTCTGGTGGAGAGGAACATATCGTAACTCTTCTATTAGAGGTCTCTGGTGGAGAGGTCCTGAAAGGAGAGAAAAAACAAGTATTTTGTTGAATCAGACATTGTTTGTTACCATTGAAAGTGCAATTTATTATTATTTCTGTAGTTTATTTTAGGTAACTGAAAATGTAAATGACATTTGCACATTTGCAGCTTTAAACATGATCACTATCGATCACAGCTGTTTGTTACAACATGCTATAAACATGACCACTACCAGGCATTTACACCTGTGTGTGTGTGTGTGGGGGGGGGGGATTTGTGTTCATCAAAAAATATATATATTTAAAAAAATATAAAATATAAAAAGATATATATATAGGAATCATTTAACTGGAATCATTAAGGAACCGGTATTGTTAAAAAAAATAAAGTAAAATGCTAAAGTGTCCCAACTGTAGAACTATTGTTGTAGAACTGACATCCAACGTAAAAAAAAAAAAACGTTTTTTTCCCCTTTTCATTGTATTGTATTGTATTTTATTGCTCAGGGGTTCAACGCGTACGGGTTTCGTACCACTCCTCCATCTGTTGGTTTATTTGTGGTGTGTTATTTTTGTATTGCTTTAACTGTCTTCTAAATGTTGCCATGTTGGTGCTTCAACCCAGCGTTTTATAGCTCTAGTCTATAGTGTCACTACATGTTGGTGCTTCAACCCAGCGTTTTATAGCTCTGGTCCATAGTGTCACTACATGCTGGTGCTTCAATCCATCGTAGCGTAGCTCCAGGTTGTAAGAGGACCAGAGCACAGCGTCGTAGCGTAGCTCCAGGTTGTATAGGGTTAGCGGGTTAGCGTCGTAGCGTAGCTACAGGTTGTATAGGGTTAGCGGGTTAGCGTCATAGCGTAGCATAGCTCCAGGTTGTAAGAGGACCAGAGCATCGTATAACTCCAGGAATGTTTCCGCTGTCACTTTTCGCACATTTTTGAACAATGATTTTGTCACTACTTTAACGTGAGGAAGCTGTTACTTTATGTGTCAATCTAAAGTGTCCACGGTCTGGACATATCTTTATTTTACTGTTGTTTTTAAACATGTTTTTAAATAGTATTCTGTCAAGTTTGTTTTTTGTACTCAAACTATTCAAAAGTAATTTAAAACCACATGCTAAAGCTAATTGCGTGCTAAAGCTAACTATGTGCTAAAGCTAACTGCTTGCTAAAGCTAACCGCGTGCTAAAGCTAACCACGTGCTAAAGCTAACCGCGTGCTAAAGCTAACCGCGTGCTAAAGCTAACCACGTGCTAAAGCTAACCGCGTGCTAAAGCTAACCGCGTGCTAAAGCTAACCGCGTGCTAAAGCTAACCGTGTGCTAAAGCTGCTCATTCGTGCCTGTCCAGAGTTATTGTTGTTGTCGTCGGGAGGAAACCTTCTGACTCCATATTTTTTTAACTTACATTTACATTTAACAGCGTGCACCACTCAGTTAACACGGGTGTGATTTTTACTCGTAAGTGAATGCCTTAACCGTATCACTGCCACCTGGTGGACGCAAATGCCAGCGCTTGACTGCCGACCCGGATCTACTTGGTTTTAGTGTGATGCACGTCCGGTTTGGGCGTCCATTTTAGATTCTAAATAATTAGCGTCAATGCTAGCAAGCTAAAATGAGGCCATCCTTGCTCTAGAAAGCGCCAATGTTCCATCACCGGATAATCAGAAGAGACCTCCGAACATTGCGCGTTTTGTCAAAACCATGGAGAGCTCCGTAGATTTAGAGTTATTCAGCTCTTCAGGCGGCCGCTATACAAGAAGTGAGCGGCAGTGTGAATGCACAAAACCGTTCTGACGGAATGTTCCGCCAGAAGCAGTTGCCGGTTGGATTCTATATGGCAACGTAGCAGTTTTTGTGTTATTAAATTCGTCAAACAAATTCAGCAAAATATGCCGATCTACAATTTATCTCAAAACGCAACGTGTTTTGAACTAGATAGGCCTGACACAATTATTACGCAAGCAATTATTAGAGATAAATATGTTGGAAGATGTCAACTCTTTTTCCCGTAACACCAGAAAACTACAAGCTACGGAAGAAGCTAGCTAAGAAGAAAATGTTAAAAAAAAGATATTACAATAAAAATGAATGTGAATGTCAAAAAAAATACAACTACAATTACTGTCTGGATTATTTTATGTTATGACAGGAAAACCAATAAGTAAAAAGATTTGTTTCAGTTGACGACAAAAACAAAATATTTCAAAGCCGTGTTGATTTTGACAGCAAAAAGTTTATGTGCAATTTGTGATTATTATTTAAAGGCAAACATAAACACAAACTAACGTTCCAATGTTCAATGCAAAAAAACCAAAAAAAAACAATTGCATTTTTTTTGTGTGACAATCGTTAACTTAAATTTGTAACAATCGTTAACAGCCCTACTTTAGACCGGCACAATAATATCGCTATTTTTAATCCTGAAAAGTTAGATTTGCGGTTTGGACACAATACGGTTTCACCCCGACAACAACAGCCTTAATATAAAGATGAGATTACATTTAATATGTAATCTCATTACATTACATTAATTAATATAAAGATGAGATTACATTTTATATGTAATCTCATTACATTAATAACATGAGATTACATTTTATATGCCAGAAGAATGTCATATTCAAAGATCTTTTCATCGGTGCCTCTCTTTCCATAACATGAAAACATTACATTTTATACCAGAATGAATCATTTTTATTATTTTTGTACGGCAAAATATATGAATGTCAAGGCAACGCCACACCTAAATAAATGTACACCTGTACATTTATCACCCGTTTTAAACACCTGTACATTTATCACATGTTTTAAACACCTGTACATTTATCACCTGTTTTAAACACCTGTACATGTAACACCTGTTTTAAACAAAGACAAATACCACTTAGCCTACCCTTTACTTTGTTTAAAATAAGTGTTTGTCAATACTTATCAATAGGGATGGAGCTCGATAACCGATTCCCGAAAAAAAAAATCCGATGACATGATTATCCAGTACCCGGTATCAATAAGCGTTGGGCTTATCAAGCCTGTTATGGAGCATAGCGGCCCATGACGTCATGTTTAAAACGATCAAGACAAGAGGAAGATCAAGAAATAACTGTAATCATCCACGCTGGCACAAACATGTCGGTCTAAAACTGTATTGAATTTGATACCTGCCAACCAGCTGTCCCGGTAAATACAATTACACTTGACGTGACGGTACACACATTAAACAGTTAACAGTTTATTAAATTATTATTATTATTATATATAATAGTTTATTAAAATTATTTATTAAATAATATAAAATGCTCGATAAGAACCCGGCTCGATAAGCCTGATCGATAAGGTGCTCGTTATCAATAAAACATTAACAAGCTCTATCCCTACTTATCAATGCATTCTTATTTCTACTGCCATGATCAATACTTATTATCAATGCATTCTTATTTCTACTGCCATGATCAATACCTATTATCAATGCATTCTTATTTCTACTGCCATGATCAATACCTATTATCAATGCATTCTTATTTCTACTGCCATGATCAATACTTATTATCAATGCATTCTTATTTCTACTGCCATGATCAATACCTATTATCAATGCCTCCTTATTTTTACTGCCATGATCAATACTTATTATCAATGCATTCTTATTTCTACTGCCATGATCAATACTTATTATCAATGCCTTATTTCTACTGCCATGATCAAGTTTATTATCAATGCATTATATTTCTACTGCCATGATCAATGTTTTGTCCGATGTTTTTTTAATACATGCACATTTTTTTGTCGGTAGTTCTCAAAGTGGGGTCCGGGGACCCCCAGGGGTCCTTGAGGGAGTTCCAGGGGGTCCCCAGCTAAATGATAGTTCGGGACCAAATGGACCCTCATGGGTCTGTAACTCCAAAGAGTGTACAAATGACTCAGAGTTAAATTAACATTGGTTTTACAATATAAATTGGGGTCCCAGAGATAGAAATCCCATTAATTAGGGGGTCCGTAGACTAATGCAGGTCAAACTGAAATCCCTCCTAGAGACGTATAAATCTTCTCTTATGGGGGTCCCTGGCATATCTTTTCAAATGGGGGTCCCTGGCATATCTTTTCAAATGGGGGTCCCTGGCATATCTTTTCAAATGGGGGTCCGTGGTCTGACACGTGTCAATTTGGGAGTCCTTGACATGAAGCAGTTTGAGAACCACTGCTTTATGTAGTTGATTATTCCAACATTGTGTTGTAATTATATGTCTAGAATCTAGATGTATAATACATCTATATTATACATCTAGATTATACATCTATAATCTAGATGTATAATACATCTATATTATACATCTAGATTATACATCTATAATCTAGATGTATAATACATCTAGATTCTAGATGTGTTATACATCTAGATTATACATCTAGAATCTAGATGTATAATCTAGATGTATTATACATCTATAATCTAGATGTATAATACATCTTGATTCTACATCTAGAATCTAGATGTATAATCTAGATGTATTATACATCTATAATCTAGATGTATAATACATCTTGATTCTACATCTAGAATCTAGATGTATAATCTAGATGTATTATACATCTATAATCTAGATGTATAATACATCTTGATTCTACATCTAGAATCTAGATGTATAATCTAGATGTATTATACATCTATAATCTAGATGTATAATACATCTTGATTCTACATCTAGAATCTAGATGTATAATCTAGATGTATTATACATCTATAATCTAGATGTATAATACATCTTGATTCTACATCTAGAATCTAGATGTATAATCTAGATGTATTATACATCTATAATCTAGATGTATAATACATCTAGATTCTACATCTAGAATCTATAGATGTAGAATCTAGATGTATAATACATCTAGATTCTACAAAAAGCAGATCTACAAACTACAACTACTATTCTTTCTGTCTGGATTATTTTATGTTACGATATGAAAAACTATAAATAAAAATGTGTTTCAGTTAACAAAATAATAAAAAAAAATGTTGTGTTGATTTCTTTTTTTTTATGTTTAATTTGTGTGGCTTTCGCCTTTATTTTATATTTTTTATGGAGGGACAGACAGTAGGCTGACAGGAAATGGGGAGAGAGATGGGGGGGGGGAAGACATGCAGTAAAGGCCGTCGGGATCGGGAGTCGAACCCGCGGCACACTGCCAGACTGGATTACCAGCCAAGGTGCCTGGACCACTGAGCCACGGCCCAGGCCTGTTGTGTTGATTTTGACAGCAACTTTTAGTATTTTGAATACAGTTTTCATTTAGTTTTTAAGTCCTATTTTAGTCATCTGAAATGTTGCGGGGGGAGGACGGTGCTCTGGTCTTTGGTTCCACGATGGGTTAGGGATGTCCCGATGTTTCTTTGCTCCCGATCCAATTCCGATCATTTGATTTTGAGCATGAAAGAAATCTGAGATTTTCTTACCCCTCCCCCACTGGGTGTGGCTTTTTCTTTCTTTTCACATTAGTTGGGCGTTGGCATATTCTCCTAGAGCCAGGAAACCCATTCCAGCAGCTGCTCGTAGCACGGCTCGTTAGGCAGTAGACTTCCCATCCATCCCTCCTGGGTTCCAATCCTGACATAACAATCAGCTGTGCTGAGTCTCGCTGTTCTCCCAGAGCGGATCTCTCTACGTCGCTAGGCTAGGCTAGGCTAGCCGTTTTCTACCGACATTTTGGGTCATATTGGCCACATCGATCATTAAAACAAAATCACACCCGTGTGAAGTGAGGGGCGCTCTTATCATTGTACATCATCATGAGGTTACATAACATGTCGATTTGCTCAGACACATATGACGTAAATTCTCCATTCATTGTCAACGGGAATTTAACTCATTACCCGCCTCTGGCGAGATTGGCCGAGATAATGGTTTATAATGTTTAATAATGAGTTTTACACGTGTTTACCAACATTTGCGAATCCTCTAGTTTATTTTAATCTCACATCCCACACTGGCCAAAATGTCCAAATATGACTCGATGTTTGCGAAATAAAACTGACGTCATAATCGTCGTCGCGTCGATTTCCCCGACATCGAATAATAGGCTTCGCTCGGCGCTCCGGTTCTGCAATAGTTCGACGTGGCCAACCGACGCCTTCAGGAGATTTCACGGCTTTCAATTAATTCCCCCCACCACCCCACGGGCCCGCTAGCACGCTAACAGACGAGATGGCGCTCAAACCCAGCGGCATCAGCGCGGCCGTGTCGTCGTTAGCAACGGCGGAGCCGAGGACCAAGACGAAGAAGAGGCACTTCATCGGGCAGAAGGTGAAGCTGTTCGTGGCCGGCGAGCCCGTGCTTAACGTGCTGATGTGGGGCGTGGCCCACACGGTGGCCGACCTATCGGCGCTGCCCGCGCCCCTGATGCTCCTCCCCGACGACTTCAAGGCCCACTGCAAGCTGCGCGTGGACAACCACCTGTTCAGCCGCGAGCACCTGCCCGCCCACTTCAAGTTCAAGGAGTACTGCCCCGTGGTGTTCCGCGACATCCGCGAGCGATTCGGCCTCGACGACCAGGACTACGCGTCCTCGCTGACGCGCGGCGCCCCGACCCGTAGCTCCTCCTCCTCCTCCGCCGACAACAACAACAGCGAGCGCATCTTCCACAGCTACGACCGGCGGCTGGTGGTCAAGACGGTGTCGGCCGAGGACGTCTCGGAGATCCACAACGTCCTGAAGCGCTACCACCAGTTCGTGGTGGAGTGCCACGGGCAGACGCTGCTACCGCAGTTCCTCGGCATGTACAAGCTGACCGTGGAGGGCGCCGACACCTTCGCCGTGGTGACGCGCAACGCCTTCGGCCGCCGGCGCGCCGTCCACCGCAAGTACGACCTGAAGGGCTCCACGGTGGCGCGCGAGGCGTCACCGCGGGAGCGCGCCAAGCTGCTGCCCACACTCAAGGACGTGGACTTCCTGCGCGAGGAGCGCCGGCTGCACCTCGGCGAGGTGGACGGCGACGGAAACGGCAACTACGGCAACAAGTGCCACTTTCTGGAGAAGCTGCGGCGAGATGTGGACTTCCTGGGCTCCACGCTCAAGGTGATGGACTACCGCCTACTGCTGGGCATCCACGACGTGGAGAGAGGGGAGCGCGAGGAGGACGAGGGGAGGCGGAGGAGGACGAGCGACGAGACGGCGTTGGGGATCGAGGAGGACGGCGAGCAGCGCCAGGACGGGACGGGAGGCGGGGTCGTCGACGGGGACGTGTACGCCATCGGGAGCCACGGTGGCGCGGCCAAGCGCGAGGTGTACTTCATGGCCATCGTGGGCATCCTGACGCACTACGACGCTCGCAAGAAGGCGGCGCACGCCGCCAAGACGGTGAAGCACGGCGTGCACGCCGACATCTCCACCGTCAACCCCGACACCTACGCCAAACGCTTCCTGGAGTTCGTCACCACCATCTTGTAACAGTTTTTATCAAACTCCTTTCAATCCCATGGTTTTGTAACATCCGGTTATTTGCCCCCAGAATTATCTGAATTTGCCCGCTGACCCCACCCTCTTAAAATATGTTGTTCCAGGGACCCCCCCCCCCCCCCCCTCCCCAGAAGCAAGGATTTGAGAAATGTTCGCTCTGAACGAATATATATTCAAAGAGTTGAGCCACATTTTTACGATTTTAAAAAAATGGCAGATCTACAAGCTATGAGCTTGTATCTGCGATCTGCTATTTTCCAACAGCTAAAGTATAACACATCTCCACCATCAACCCCCGACGCCAAGCGCTTCCTCGAGTTCGTCACCACCATCTTGTAACTTTTACCTTTTTTTTTGTTGTTGTCTCCACCAGCCAACGGCATCTCTCTCTAGGTGGTCCTCAGACCCAACCCTCCATCGTCGTTCTTGAGTACATCCACGTTATGTCCATGTAACGCCCTCTTGGTCGATGCCCACTTGTTGGTTCCCACAGAATTTGTTTGCTGGCTGGCAGTTCTTTGTCATTGGCAGTGTCCTGCTAGTCTCATCCACCTGCTGTCTTTGGCAGTGTCCTACTAGTCTCATTCTCCTGGTGTTTTTGGCAGTGTCCTACTAGTCTCATTCTCCTGGTGTCTTTGGCAGTGTCCTGCTAGTCTCATTCTCCTGGTGTCTCTGGCAGTGTCCTGCTAGTCTCATTCTCCTGGTGTCTCTGGCAGTGTCCTGTTAGTCTCATTCTCCTGGTGTCTGTGGCAGTGTCCTGCTAGTCTCATTCTCCTGGTGTCTCTGGCAGTGTCCTGCTAGTCTCATTCTCCTGGTGTCTGTGGCAGTGTCCTGCTAGTCTCATTCTCCTGGTGTCTTTGGCAGTGTCCTGCTATAGTCTCATTATCCTGGTGTCTTTGGCAGTGTCCTGCTATAGTCTCATTCTCCTGGTGTCTCTGGCAGTGTCCTGCTATAGTCTCATTCTCCTGGTGTCTCTGGCAGTGTCCTGCTATAGTCTCATTCTCATTCTCCAAGAAAACTGAGGTCCGCACACCAATTGATCCTCCCAAAGATTCTTTACTGAGTGGTAACGTTTCGGTGCGCAGCCCTTCCTCGGGTTGCGGCCCGAAACGTTACCATTCAGTAAAGAATCTTTGGGAGCATCAATTGTGTGCGGATTTTTTCTTCTTTTATGTTATAGGTGATAACCTCAGTTTTCTTGGCATTTAACCGGAGGCCCACCTTGGCACACTCAAGACGCCACTCTGGTCAGGAGTTGTACTTGTTCCACATGGTCAGAGAGCAGGCTGATGTCGTCCGCATAGTCCAGCTCTGTCAGGACTACTTTGGGGTGTCGTCTCGACCTCCTTGGAGGTAGAGTGAGGCCACTGTCCACTGATGGCCTTCCTGAGTGCACAGTCCAGGACTATGATGAAGAGGAAGGGGGCTAGGGTGTTCCATTACCCCGGCCCGGATGTCCAACTCCTCGCTGTTGCCGTCTGGGGTCACCACCTTGTTCATGTGGGGAGAGAATGTTTTGCACTCCGTCCGTCCGTCTGTGTACAGCCAATCTCCGGCACCGTTAACCCGGTTGATGCCCAACTTTGCACACACACTCCCTGGATGCCAATGATGAAGCTCTGCCCCAAATCTTCCAGAACGGCCTGTTATAGCGCCACAATGAGGCAGCTTTTCACCTTTTTTTACCTATAACTGCACCAATCTGCGTGAAGCGTTGCATGCACACTCCCTAGAGGCCAAGGACAAACCTTTGACCTGCATTTTTCACATCTGCCTTTTATAGCGCCACCAGGAGGCCGACTTTTGTAAAACACTTTTTTTTATAATACTCCTATTATATGGTGCTGAGACATGGACTATGAAGAAGGAATTACAAGACCGGCTTGATGGCACATATACAACACTCCTCATGTGTGTTAAAAACATTTCCATTTATAGCGCCACCAGGAGGCCGACTTTTGTAAAACACTTTTTTTATAATACTCCTATTATATGGTGCTGAGACATGGACTATGAAGAAGGAATTACAAGACCGGCTTGATGGCACATATACAAGACTCCTCATGTGTGTTAAAAACATTTCCTGGAAAACTCATCCAACCAAAGAGCAGATCTATGGTGAACTGCCACCAATAACAACAACCGTAGCATGTCGTAGAGCGATCTTTGCTGGTCACTGCTACCGCTCCAAGGATCAAGTAATATCAGATATCCTGCTATGGCGGCTCCCCCAATCGTCCAGAGGAACCAGGCCTCATACATATCCTGACACAATCTCCAGGGACACAGGACTGACATTCCAAGAACTGGGAGCAGCAATGGCTGACAGGACCCGATGGAAAGACGTGGCATCTACGATCTCGACGACAGTCGAAGGATGATGATGATGATAATACTCCTCCAGATTCTGTCCAAAAATCCCACAAATCGTTACACACTATCTCTATAGTCATGTGCTCAAGACGGATCTGTCCGATATTTCATATTCCATCCTGATTGGCTAACATTGGCTTTCAAAGTTTGCAGGATTGGCCCGTTTTGAACAAAAAGCCTCAAATCCTGAACGCAGCGTGCAATTTACGTGAAATCTTTCACGGATTTCCCTACTAGGCTGAGGAATATATCCCACCCTTTTCACATTGGCCTGTTATAGCGCCACCAGGAGGCCACAACCTGACCTGGCCTGGTGGAGACCTGTGCCCGGGGGGGGGGCACTTTTTCTAGTTTCCAATCACATGGTTTTGTAACACAATTTCCTTGCCACCCCGGGTGCCAATTGCCTTTAGCTGTAGTCCTGTGCTGGTGCTGTACTCTCCCTCTCCCAACCTGGGGAGAGCCCCGAACTGAGTTCATGCTTCCTTCAATGCATGAGGAGTCCAAGCCGCTTCTTATCACCCGACAGGGGGAGTTTCCCCGGTAGGACGTAGAGAGCGGAAGGAACACGTTATTCCAACCAGTTCCTTTCTCCTCCACCAGGGGGGGGGGAGTTTCCCCGGTAGGACGTAGCGAGTGGAAGGAACACGTTATTCCAACCAGTTCCTTTCTCCTCCACCAGGGGGGGGGGTTTCCCCGGTAGGACGTAGCGAGTGGAAGGAACACGTTATTCCAACCAGTTCCTTTCTCGTCCACCAGGGGGGGAGTTTCCCCGGTAGGACGTAGCGAGTGGAAGGAACACGTTATTCCAACCAGTTCCTTTCTCCTCCACCAGGGGGGGGGGAGTTTCCCCGGTAGGATGTAGCGAGTGGAAGGAACACGTTATTCCAACCAGTTCCTTTCTCCTCCACCAGGGGGGGGGGAGTTTCCCCGGTAGGATGTAGCGAGTGGAAGGAACACGTTATTCCAACCAGTTCCTTTCTCCTCCACCAGGGGGGGGGGAGTTTCCCCGGTAGGATGTAGCGAGTGGAAGGAACACGTTATTCCAACCAGTTCCTTTCTCCTCCACCAGGGGGGGAGTTTCCCCGGTAGGATGTAGCGAGTGGAAGGAACACGTTATTCCAACCAGTTCCTTTCTCCTCCACCAGGGGGGGAGTTTCCCCGGTAGGATGTAGCGAGTGGAAGGAACACGTTATTCCAACCAGTTCCTTTCTCGTCCACCAGGGGGGGAGTTTCCCCGGTAGGACGTAGCGAGTGGAAGGAACACGTTATTCCAACCAGTTCCTTTCTCCTCCACCAGGGGGGGGAGTTTCCCCGGTAGGATGTAGCGAGTGGAAGGAACACGTTATTCCAACCAGTTCCTTTCTCCTCCACCAGGGGGGGGGGAGTTTCCCCGGTAGGATGTAGCGAGTGGAAGGAACACGTTATTCCAACCAGTTCCTTTCTCCTCCACCAGGGGGGGAGTTTCCCCGGTAGGATGTAGCGAGTGGAAGGAACACGTTATTCCAACCAGTTCCTTTCTCCTCCACCAGGGGGGGGGAGTTTCCCCGGTAGGATGTAGCGAGTGGAAGGAACACGTTATTCCA